>NW_026652302.1:4339877-4415177 GCF_009828535.3 Hylobates moloch | reverse complement strand
ACGGAGTCTCGCTCTATCGCCCAGGCTGGAGTGCAGTGGCGCAATCTCGGCTCACTGCAAGCTCCGCTTCCCGGGTTCACGCCATTCTCCTGCCTCAGCCTCTCCGAGTAGCTGGGACTACAGGCGCCCGCCACCACGCCCGGCTAATTTTTTTTGTATTTTTAGTAGAGACGGGGTTTCACCGTGGTCTCGATCTCCCGACCTCGTGATCCGCCCGCCTCGGCCTCCCAAAGTGCTGGGATTACAAGCGTGAGCCACCGCGCCCGGCCGAATGTATCTATTTTTATATTCAACATTCAGACCTAATAATCTGTGAAAAACACTTAAGACTAAAATTGTATGTTTTATATAAATGATTGTTAAATTCTTTTTTTGTGAAAACTGCCTTAACTCTCTTCCAGATACCGTAATGAAAGAATGCAATGATAGTGGGGATGATAATTAAAATAATATGTTAAACTCTATCAGCTTCCCCAGAGAAGTGAATCTATACGTTTGTTGACAACAAAAATACATCTCAAATCTAATTTTGGCTGGTTTCACTATGGATAGTCAGTCTCCAAATCTTTAAAACAAAAATTTACTTGGTATTAATATTAAGCACTGAAGTTAATCCATGAGGTCAGGTGCTGTAGTAAATGTTCTGAGGGCATAATGGTGGCTTGTGATCTTGGAGGAACTCTATGCCAGGATCTGTGGTCAGATCATGGCCACAAGATCAGCCAGGTAGCTTAAGGGATCCAAGTTTTCTTTTAATTCTTGTTGTCCTTATATTAGTTATTTTAAGTGTTTTCTTTCCATTTTTATTATTTTCTTTTAGGTATGTTATTGATAGGTGTCATAGAACTAATTTTTTGTTGTTTGTTTTGTTTTGTTTTTGTTTTTGAGACAGAGTCTTGCTCTGTCGTCCAGGCTGGAGTGCAGTGGCACAATCTCAGCTCACTGCAACCTCAGCCTCCCCGGTTCAAGCGATTCTCCTGCCTCAGTCTCCCGAGTAGCTAGGATTATAGGCACCCGCCACCAGGCCCAACTAATTTTTGTATTTTTAGTAGAGATGGGGTTTCACCATGTTGGTCAGGCTGGTCTCGAACTCCTGACCTCAAGTGATCTGCCCACCTCGACCTCCCAAAGTGCTGGGATTATAGTTGTGAGCCACCATGCCCAGCCAACTAATTGTTTTTTTAACTAATATTAGAATAAGTTTACCTCTTTTTTTATCATAACACCTGAGATTACCATCTACTTTAGTTCCATTTTGCATTATCCTTGCTCATTCTTTCTTTCATTTGCTATGTGGACAAAGTGCTTTGCCTGTACATGTGAATGACCTGCCTGGTCATATGAATGGGTAGGTTAGGACCGTAGATATTGCTCCATTGTCTTTGGACATTTAATATTATGGAAAATGGGAAGCTAAACCTTTTTCCACCTCTGAACATGATTTACTGTTTTATTTTGATTTCTGGCAGATTGCTTGTGATACTTTATCTTTAAACTACAGACATTTTCCAGGGGTACATATGAATGTGCTTCTTTTGTTATTATTACTTTTGGGTACTCTGTCTTTTTAGTTTCTATACTCAGATCTTTTTCATCCTGAGAAATGAGAAATATTTACGAGATGTTCTAGTGAACTCTTATTTTGCTGTTTTATTTTATATCTGCTATATCTTTATGCTTTGTCCATTTGTCCTATCCATATGTTAGAGCTTCTCTTTTGTCATCTTTTATCACCTCTCTCTTCACATGAACTTGGTGAGGTGCCTCCAGGCATCACTGACTTTGCATTATGTGATTCACTGACTGCAGCTCATTGGTGTCCCGGTGGTGTTGAGCCATTAGTCTTACAGCTTGCTTCTGCCCCGAATAACACACAGCTAGGTTTAGGGTGTTGGCCATTTACTTCCTATGAGGAAAATATACACATACACAGACCCATATCTCTTTGCCAGATTTCTGTTTGATTTAGCTACATGGGCAACTGAGGAGCTTTTGGATTGCTTTCAAATGCTCCTCTCTGCAGTGGTGCAGTACCCATACCCTCTTCTCATCCTTCTAAACCCAGGAACAAGCATGGGGTTCTTCTAGAGGTTCCTTCATTCGTTTCTCAGTGATGCTGCATTTTCTCAGGAAAGGGAATCAAAGGATGATGCCGCAGCTTACTTTAATCCTTAACCCACTGATGTTCCTTATTTCCAGTTTCTAACTGTGTTGTAAAGGTCCCACCCCACCCTCTTCTAAAATTTATTTGATAAAGGCAATAAGGTGACATTAGGTACTTATTATTATATTGTGGTCTTAACCAAAGTATATGACCTGTATTTAAATATATATATACTCATATACACACATGTACATATCTATATCTATATATTTCTAGAGAGAGAGAAAAAGAGAGGGGGTTTATTGATGAAGAAAGCAAAATAAATCAACAAGTGGCACACCTGAACTTTTGCTCTGGCTGTTTGACAAGCATAATACCAGAATATTCAGTGTTCTCAATTGCTTCACCTATCTCTCTGATCTCAATGCTTAGGACAAACCTTTTATAGGAATTCACCAACTTTCTGATACAATTTCAAGTCCCTTCCTTGTTAGAGTAAACTGCAGTAACAGCAAGATGAATTTTCAAATCAGAATTACAAGTACCAGAGGTCTTCCCCAGCATCAAGTGTTACTCATCAGCTCAAGGGCACAGGTAATCTCAAGGCTCTGGTGAAGCTGAGAGAGGCCCAGGACTGCCAGCACCACACACCAGGTTCTTTCTGGCTGCAATAGGATGCTGTCTGACTCCGGAGTAACAGAAGAAGTCTCTAAGGGACGTTTGCAGCCCCCATCGCTTACACAGGAAGGAGCTGCTTCAGTCATGAGATAGCTCCATTTGATACTCTGATAGCTACATAACTGACATGAGGTTTTCCTGCTGCCCTATCCTGTAAAGCCATCGATTCCAGGACTTGTTTACCAAAAGCCATCAAAACAGACCAGGTGCCATCTGCTAATGGACTGCCCTGCTAGCATTAGCCAGGAGATCTGGTATTTGCACATTTATAAGATCTCACTGGATCTCTCTTGTTAAAAGAAGATAAGAAATTCCAAATCTGCTATAAAGCATTTTCTTGCCATAAATATATCAACCCTGTTAGACGTTCACTTATGTCAGTTACTAATTCAACCACGTTACTGCTATGTCTAGTTCATTAGACAAGTAGTTAGATAAGTAGGAGAACCCGCATGCATTAAATGTAGTTTCTTGTTCTAAAGCAGAGTGATCAACCCTAAAAATGACCTGCTAATAATATAGAGTAAAATATCTGTAGAGACATTATAAATATCTACAATTATAATTTGTGTTGAGCTATTTAAATAAAAGAACATAAGGATTATAAACCTTGTCATATGGGTTACAAAGCATTTCAAAATTACTTTCAACCAAATTCTAAAGACAGTGAAGTCAGATGATTCTTAATTCAGTAGTCTTTTAATCAACTCTTTAGGCATGGAGTAATTGATTTTGTCTACATTATCTTTTACACTAAATGTTGTTCCCTATTTTTGTTTTTTTCTGCTGAGTAAGATGTCCCTTCTGAAGTTTGTGAGATAGAGCTGTTAGATGAAAGAAAAGCCTGAAATGTTGACTCACAGAATATACATGCTCTGCTAGATGAACTTCTTCCTAGAGTTTTAAAAGAGGTCATGGAGACACTGAGCTCTGAGACAAACTTGGCCCAGCCACTATCCTGTCCATCATTATTTCTACTTCCTTTATGTCCAAAAACATCACCATCCAGATGTGAGCTTCTGGGTCTGTTTCCTTTGTCTTGCTAGGGAAGACGAGCATGCCCTCATCCAGCAGTATTGCCAAACACTCGGAGGAGAGTCCCCGGTGAGCCAGCCGCAGAGCCCAGCTCAGATCCTGAAGTCAGTAGAGAGGGAAGAACGTGGAGAACTGGAGAGGATCATTGCTGACCTGGAGGAAGAACAAAGGTGTGCTAGGCCTGGGAGAAGGAAATATGTCATCTTTTCTTTTGTATGAATTTCACTGTAGCCCCCATTTATTCTCTTTTTCAAGACTATTGTCTAAGAAATCTCAATGGAGTGAAAATTTTAGAGGATATTAACAAACTGGGATGCTGGCTGCAATACAGCAGCATTTTGGGGGTTCATTGATGATGTCTACTGGGACACTTGCTTAAAACTACAATTTTATTCATGCATGCTCATCCTACTATTAATACACATTTTTATATAAGAGGAACTAGCATGAGCTAAATTTGAACCTCACAGACAACTTTGGAGAGAAGGTAATGCACATGGTAGTAATTCTGTCTCTCCCTCTTTCTATATTAGAAATCTACAGGTGGAGTACGAGCAGCTGAAGGACCAACACCTCCGAAGGGGGCTCCCTGTCGGTTCACCGCCAGAGTCGATCGTATCTCCCCATCACACGTCTGAGGATTCAGAACTTATAGCAGAAGCAAAACTCCTCAGGCAGCACAAAGGCCGGCTGGAGGCTAGGATGCAGATTTTAGAAGATCACAATAAACAGCTGGAGTCTCAGCTCCACCGCCTCCGACAGCTGCTGGAGCAGGTAGGGTGTGTAGAATTCAGCGTCACACCTCCCCAGGCACGTGTCCACTGCCCTGGGACATGGTCCAGGTATCAGGAGAGGCAGAGAAGTCCACTTTCAATTCTTTACCTCCGTGGTTAATTTAGACTGGCTTAGAAATTTCCTTTTACATGTAAGCATATAAATCCTCACTGGCACATAAAAATGTGTTTGCCCAGCGTACAATGGAATTTCCCAGTCTTCTTTAACAATGAAGTCCGCCTCAGCTCTGAACTGTTTGAGAGAAAATATCCTATGACATATATCTTCCTAAATTATACATGGGAAGCATCTGTATTAAGGAATGGCAAGAGACCTGAAATTGGCATTCTAAAGCTTTCTTCCAGTGAGACAAGAATGCTGACTCCAAGAATCATTATTTTCTGTTTTCAAGAAATTGGGTTAAAGAAGGTTATTAATTTGCTACTATTATTTCCTAACACTGGACCATATTTTATGGGAGTTGCTTGCAAGCTTTCTGGATGATAAGAAATACAATTTACATTATGATGAATACATACATGTATGGAGAATACAAAATAATACTTGCCCTTATAGAGAAATGCCAGCTCTTATTTTCTGTTTTCCCTTTCTTCCTCCCTCCCTTTCTTCCTTCTATTTTTCTTTCTTAATGCTGGTCAGGACCTACTAAATTGATTCAATAACTCATCAGTGGGTTATTGCATTCAGTTTTGAAAAACACCGTTCTTTGGGATATAAAAGAAGCATCAATACAGTTTCTGCCTTTCTGGTGCCTGCTGTCTTGTTAGAGATCACAGCAACATACTTTCATATGTGAAGACACAGCACACTGTAGGGAATTAAGTGCTTGATGGCACATAGTAGTTAGGAATAGGAGTGATGTCTCTGAAGTAGTGATGGAGAGACCTTTGCAGCAGGTGCAAGGAGCGTAGAGTCCCAGCACAGGGGCCAAGAGCTCCTCTCTCTTGAAGAATCCCTGAGATCAACATGCATGTCATCTTTTGTCTTTTTCTCTAGCCTGTGCTGTGTGGAGCTCCTATGTGGTATAATAGGAGTGCCTTTCTCCAGAAATGATTTATTGACTCAAAGCAGGAACAACTTTCTCTCCAGTGATTCTCTCAAATTTTAGAAAACTACCTTTCACAGTTGCTCTCAGTCTTTTTAACTTATCAGAATAATTCAAAACAGTGTCATTTCTGCTTTACTTACACATAGATCACTCTTTATAACTTGACCATACACTTTCCTCTATGTCTCTCAGTGTTTCAGAATTTGAGTGAGGCTGTTCAGTGGAAGGCTTACTTCGGGGCCTCCCAATCCCACATATTTGGAAAGTAAGAGTTTCCCAAGAGTGACCCAAGATGTGGGTTTCTTGAAGCCCTCCGGAATGTTTGAGTCTTACTTACTGCCAGCCACATACATTGAAAAAGTTACATTTTTCATTCCGTGAACTTGAAGTTTCCGAATGGTGCTGTGTAAGGGATGGATTTTCTCTTGCAATCTCTTGTTTAGAATATGAAGTGTTAGTGTTAACAACTTAGTGCATAGATGGAATTGCTGCAGAAGGAAGCTGTGCTCAAAACCTTTATTTGCCATGGCTGGTTGATGCTCACAGGAGAGCAAAAGGCTTTTCTGTTCACCCTTGCCTTCCCCTACTCCCTCCATCCCATTAGACAGTGCTGTCTAATGGCTCATGTGCCTTGAGAATCACACAGTAATGCTTTTAGAGATAGCTGATATCCAAATAGCTCTCTATATCCAAGACTGCAGAGCTCTTATCTCTTCTAAACAATTTAGGATGATGAATGCTAGAAGTAGATGGAAAATTCAACTCTGATAGTAAAAACTGGCAGAACTACCAGGCTTCAACTAATATAGATTTAATGGAAAAATCTGCATGAAAAACTTGCAACATCTGCATTCCCTATATGGTGGCTCACACTTTCTAATTTGACCATATATATTTCAGCGTATCCATATTGAAGATTTGTGTGAGTGCCTTTACGAAGTATTTACTAAGTGTCAGGCTGTTCTAACCATTTTAGAAATAGTCATTCTTCACTCCCCTCACAAAACCCTATAACACAGCACTATCATTACCCTCCCCATTTTACAAATAATGAACTTAAAGCATGGAAGGTTCTACAGTTTTCCCAGAATTACACAGCTTATGAGTGGCAGAGTGGGAATTAGAATCCAGGCAATCTAAATCCATAATCATGCTTCTAACCACTCTCCCAATATTGCCTTGGAATATGAGCTGATTTTGAAATTGGATAAATTTACTGTATTAGAAACCCAGTGCTGATGTTTAAAATATGAGTGAACTATGCTTATGAATTCACTTAACATTAAAACAATAGAAAAATTGAGGGATAAAAAATGGTGTTGATAAATGAATCTTGCAGCATAACCAAGTGGGTTCTTCAAGGTGTCCAAGCGGAAAGAGAAGGACCAAAGCCCCCACCAAGCTGATGCTAAAATGTATTGAAAACATCTGAAGGCATAGACTTCTATATGATTTAATTATCCATGGTGAGGGTGGGGAAGTTGAAAAGGAAATGTTTTTCCTTACGATTATTTGAATCCTTTCCCTGCTTTAACCTCTGAATGTGGTTCCAGCCCGAATCTGATTCCCGAATCAACGGTGTTTCCCCGTGGGCTTCTCCTCAGCATTCTGCACTGAGCTACTCGCTTGATCCAGATGCCTCTGGCCCACAGTTCCACCAGGCAGGTCGGTGTCCCCAACACACAGCTCCTCTGCTGAGTCTGCTTTGTGCTTTGCCATTTGTTTGTGTTTCCTGTTAAGTAACATTCTTACACGGTGGTGCCTTAGGAAGTAAAAGAGTTCTTGTATTTGGTCTTAAATAGGTGCAAATCCATTTCAACAATATAAAAAAGCAAACAATTTCAAATAAGCTGTAATACACTTGTTTATATAATCTGTAGAAGTGGATTGAATTTTGGATGAAAAAGCCTCCTCTGCCCTTTCGAATGAGCAAGAAATTAAATTATTTGCTTTGTGAATGTTTTTTTAGTACACTTTCTGTCTCTAAAATGTTATATTGTACATATTCAGGATTAATAATATTATACCAAACATTATGGTTGTATCTGCCAAGGCGTGGAAACTCATTTATTCACTTTCTTCATCCTAGTCCCCTTAGACATTGTCATGCCTGTCCCATCAGAGGCAGAGGTCCCACACAGCCTGTCCTTGGTCACAATGAGGACCTGTCACGATGCTAGGAAGGACTCAGTAAACTAGGTGTTAACCAATGACATTTTGTTATCAATTAAATTAAAATTCTAGGATTTTACTGAGAACTATATATTGTAACCAAATTAATTTCTTGGTGGGATAACTTTTGGTACATTAACCAGAAAAAAATTAAAATATCAGCCGGGGGTGGTGGCTCCTGCCTGTAATCCCAGCTCTTTGGGAGGCCATGGTGAAACCCCATCTCTATTAAAAATACAAAAATTAGCCGGGCGTGGTGTAGCGCACCTGTAGTCCCGGATACTCGGGAGGCTGAGTCAGGAGAAACGCTTGAACCCGGGAGGCGGAGGTTGCAGTGAGGTGAGATAGCACCAAGACACTCCAGCCTGGTGATGGAGGTTCCGTCTCAAAAAATATATATTAAAATACTAAGATTATTTTCATATTTTTTAAATAAGAGAATTATTTTGACTATGGATTATAGAATAAAAACACATCCTAGTTAAAGGTATCTTAAATAAGATGCCTTTACTTTTGTGGCAGGATAAGCTGGCCTAAGCTGAAGTCTCCAAAAAGAAAGGAGGACAGAAAAAGAAATTGGTGGAATTTTTTTTGTGTGAAAACATACCTGTGGCGCAAAAATAATAGATTTCTCATTCAAACACTGAAATAATAAGACTATATTACTTGTTTTTCACTCTCATATTTTTCAGTCCCCTGGTGTGTGCATTCTTTCTATGCAAACAAACAGCTAGTACATGTTAATTATGTAAAATTATATTACCAACACTCAAGCAAAAATGTTTTGGGTGTATTCCCCTAAAATTGTCGTCTGCAATGGGAACTCTTTTCACATTGATATTTAGAGGCTGGTAGGAGTACTTCCTCCTGAATTTGGGTTTTAGTGGAAGGCTAGACATTAATTTGAGAAGCTTTGTTGTTCTCTTTATTTGCTGTCACAGCGGGAGAGGACCTGCTGGCCCCACCGCACGACACCAGCACGGATCTCACGGAGGTCATGGAGCAGATTCACAGCACGTTTCCATCTTGCTGCCGTGAGTATGAAAGATCACAACACCACAGCTGCGCCTGTTCCTTCCCTTTCTCTTTTTCTGCATGCGGCCCTTCGCCTTCTTCCTTAAGATAACAAAAACCTTATTACAAACAGGACTGAATATTATTTGAAAATAAGGGAAACATTATATAAGAAAATGAAGCTCAACCTAGATACTATCGAGTCACGGGGGTACAGTTGCAATCCAATTCTGCTCTTTGAGATTTTTCAATATGCCCGATGGGTGATAAAATGAAGGCAAATAAAGTAATAAGTCTGGTTTTAAGAAGAAATTATCCTCTTCAATGCAAGCTATCGTAAGGAACACATCTTAGTTCAAAGAAGAGCTTTCAGTGGCATGCCAGACAAGGCATGAAAATAGCCTTGCTAGTGTAATTCCCTCTCTTTTCTTCAAATGTTGTTCTCCAATGTCATCAGACTCTAGTGCAGAAAGGGATTATTTTCAGATTTTCCTTTTTTTTTCCTGCTGGTTTCTTTTCTCATGGAATAAAATAGTCATTGTATAAAGGCCAAACAATTTAAGGCATCATAGATTAGGACTCTGTGAAGTTTCCATCTGAACAACCAAGAGCCAGAAAATAACCAAATTCTGGGGGAAATTATATAATAATTCTTACTTATTCATTTTTTTCCAAATGTTTTGTCTTCAGCACCTTGCCACCTTGCAATTTTGGCTGAGCTCTCACCTAAAACACTTCTGGTGTTTCTAGCAGAATATATACATACAAGTAAACTGTATATATATATACATATATATACAAGTAAACTATATATATACATATATATACAAGTAAACTGTATATATATACATATATATATACGGTGTATATATATATGCACACACACACAAATATATAAATATAAATTACTTAGTGCTATAATTATATTTCAATTAATCTTTGAAAGGATTTGAAGACATTATTTGTAATTTTAGAGAGATTTACTCTCAAACTGATTTTAAATCCAGGGCAGTCACTAAAATAAGAATTCATGTAAAGCATAGCCTCTTATTTTACCCTTGTCTGTCATCTCCTTAGAAAATGCCATCCCAGGCTGAGCACGGTGACTCACACCTATAATCCCAGCACTTTGGGAGGCCGAGGCTGGTGGATCATGAGGTCAGGAGTTCGAGACCAGCCTGACCCACATGGTGAAACCCCGTCTCTACTAAAAATACAAAAATTAGCCGGGCATGGTGGCATGCACCTGTAATCACAGCAACTCAGGAGGCTGAGGCAGGAGAATCACTTGAACCTGGGAGGTAGAGGTTGCAATGAGCCGAGATCATGCCACAGCACTCCAGCCTGGGAGGCAGAGTGAGACTTTCTCTCCAAAAAAAAGAAAGCCATCTGAAATGAGGAAAAAGAGATTATCAATTGTCAGGAGTGTAGGTAAATAAGATATATTGACTTCATTTAAAAATTATTGTTTATTTTATACAACTTTGTAATTTTTAAAATACCATCATTAGCAGAATGTGAAAACAGCTATTTAAAATATATTTCTGGCCCAGGTGTGGTGGCTCATGCCTGTAATTCCAGCACTTTGGCAGGCTGAGGCAGGTGGATCACTTGAGGTCAGGAGTTTGAGACCAGCCTGATTAACATGGCGAAACCCCATTTCTACTAAAAATACCAAAAAAAATTAGCCAGGCGTGGTGGCACAAGCCTGTAGTTGTAGTCCTACCTACTTGGGAGGCTGAGGCATGAGAATCGCTTGAACCCGGGAGGCTGAAGTTGCAGTCAGCTGAGATGATGCCACTGCACTCCAGCCTGGGCAACAGAGTGAGACTCTGTCTCAAAACAACAACAACAAAATAAACAAACAAACAAACATATATTTCTTTGTGAATTTTCAGGAATATTTGCCTAAAGATTATATTATGGTTTCCACCAGCACATGAATATATCTATTTGTATTTTGCCAGTGTGCTGTTTCTCAGGTTTTCATTTGTAGATTTACTATAATGCTTCTCAAAGTTTGCAGAATCACATTTACACTATGTCAATCTCCACACCCACCTCACTACCCCCAAAAGCACATGCATGTGTGTGCGCACACATGTGCACACATATAGAGACACTTTAGGCTCTGTAGAGTCTCACGAAAGCTTAAGAGGGCCACTGAATGCTCACGTGCTGCCAGATTGTTGCTTATTTTCTAGGCTCTGTAACCACCGTAATAGAAAAACTGATTAAAACTAGTTTATTAATTATAATTCAAGGTCAAATTTATTTAGAGGTTTTGATTTTCAGTTGTATGTTACTTAGTGAGTAGATAAAACCTCATCATAGTCTTTATGAGCCAGAATTAAATTCTTAAAGGAAATTACTTTTTAGTTCAGCTTATACCTAAATAACCTTAATAATTACAAAATTATGTACATCAAAGCATGTTTAGAAGGTTTTATTTAAATATCATGGACTTTTCAATTGTAAAAGTCAGTTAGCAGTGACAGCCAGGATGGGAAACGTGTTTCAATATATACCTTATAATAAATATAAAATATATAATTCCCATATTAAAAATTTTACTCTAAAAATGTGGGATTTTTTACAAGTTCCATTTCCTAAAGAATTTACTCTTAAATTTTTCTCAAAGTATACTCTGACATCTAGATTTTACAAAAGATGGACCCATGTGGTTTTAAAACAGAACATTATTAAAAATAAATAATCATAATTTAGAGCAAAAATGAATTGTAAGAGGTAAATGTATGTATCTCTTTTTATGGCCTCCCTTTAAAGGCAAGTATAAAATTCCTATTGGTTGGGGATCTTGTTAGCTATTCATTGATATTGGTTCCTGACAGGAGTATATACAGTACCTTCAATGGGACCCACATCACAGAGATTCATCCTCTCCCCTGCGTTGGTCCCCTCTTCACCAATGTCATTCTCAGTGTTCAGAGAGTGGTTTATGGAGCCCTGAGATTCCTTAATGTTTATTAAGCTTGAATCACATTCGTCAAAAACTCAAAACCTACTGAAATGCAATGATTTCCTTTTAAATATGTTTGTATGTAAAATACCCATAGCCTTCTATTTGATAAAAAGCTGTTGGTTTAAAAGTATTGGTTTGGAGCAGCTGGCTTCATGTTCTCATAGTCTTAACTATGCACATTCACAAATATTTATAATGGCCATAGTTTTCTGAATGAACATTACTAGTCATGTCTTCTTTTCAAGAATTCAAGCACATCCATATATGAAATGATGAAAAGTGTATTTTAGAATCCTTTGAAATCTCCATGTTTTAATTTTTGGCTTCTGAAAGTTCTGCTATTTGTATTTTTTCTCTGGTATTATAAACATATACAAGATAGGGACAGCTTTCCTTAAAAATAAAAGCTGAATTTACTTATTTATAAAATTGATACATATTTTCATATTCTGCCTGTAATTATTAAACCTTTTGAAAATTGATGCAGAATAGAAATCAGCATGGGAGGTAGACTTGGTACTCAGTGCATGTTTCTTTCTTTTCTTTTTTTTTTTTTTTTTTTTTTGGCAGAAACTCACTCTGTTGCCCAGGCTGGAGTTCAATGGCACGATTTTGGGTCTGTATAACCTCCACCTCCCAGGCTCAAGCAATTCTCGTGCCTCAGCCTCCCAAGTAGCTGGGACTACAGGCACATGCCACCATGCCCAACTAATTTTTGTATTTTTAGTAGAGATGGGGTTTCACCATGTTGGCCAGGCTGGTCTCAAACTTCTGGCCTTAAGTGAACCACCCACCCTGGCCTCCCAAACCGCTGGGATTACAAGCGTGAGCCACCACACCCAGCCCCAATACATGTTTCTGACTTGAGTGAATGATTACATTTTCTAGCTGGGAAGGTTTCCTTGTAGCATTCCTAGATAGTACTCAGAACGTTTTGTAGGATTTATTTGTTCTTTTGTCCCTTTAAAGTTGCTCAGCCAGCAAATATTTTAATAAGCCTTTGTGATTCCCAAAGCTTACCAACCACCTTTGGTGAATTTTTCTAAACAAATCAGATTGGCACCCTCCCAATGCCAAGCCAATCCCTTGCGCCCCTATAACTAATGAGAACTTTAAAAATGCTTGTTGCCAGCATACAATGAATTGATCTTCATGTTAATCTTGACTTTTGATCCTTTGTGGATTAAAAATTAGCATGGCCCCAAATGAATTTCCACTCTTGGCAATCTTGGAATTAAAATGAGACTCTGTATTCATAAATCCTAATTGTGTGAATTGCCTAGTTTAACATTACCGTTTTTTAACTGTGTCTACACATTGTTGCACATAACACTTTAGAACTCCTTTGTCTGAATTAATATCCCAGTTGATCCTGATAGCATCCTTGAATTATGGCCTTTTAAAGTCTTTTTTAAGTTATTTATGTTGAGTCTTAGAGCAGAGAAGCAGGCATTTCCTTCACTTCCTGGCAAGGAGTTAAGGAAAAGGGTTTAAATGTACTGCCAATTAACAAGTGTACATACTAAAATTCCCACTGACTGCAGTAACCATTTTTATTTTTTGGTATAAGTTTATTTTGTCCATTTTTTACTTATGTCCTTCAAATGTATGGAATACTGGCAGTAAGCCAACTTATTTTTGCTGATAGACCAAGAAATGCTTTCAAAATTATTTTTGACCCACAGGCATATTTTTACTATGAATTGCCTATGTTTATTAAGCTTGAATGGCATTCATCAAAAACTCAAAACCCACTGCAATGCAATGATTTCTTTTTTAAGATATTTTTGTGTGATTTGTTCAGGCAAATACCCATAGCATTTTATTTGATAAAAGGCTGTAAGGTTAAAAGTATTGGTTTAGAGCAAAATGGATTAGACTTCTGTCTAGGGTTTGGCTATTTGTTATATTTGTTACTTGCAAGAGAAGCATAACTCTGTCTGTTTTAAAAAGAGTGTGTAAACCTATGGTGTACTTAATAATAATTCAACTCAGCTATCCCTTGGACACTGTGGAGGGCCACTCTTTTCTCCTGCATGTAACTTACAGATCTGGTAGAACTAGGCTCCTTTTAGCCTGATTTCTCCCCCAAATCTGGGCCTCACACTTTCCCTCCAGACGTTATAGGAAGGGTACTCTTCATGCCTGCTCTTTTTTTCTCACACAGCTCCCAGCACACAGCACATGGTCACTGATGTCCTTTCTCCCACTCAGCATAGAACAGTGAGAGATGGAAGGAGTGCAGCATGCTAGATGATTAGGGACAACTTTTATTTGACCAAGAACAGATGTTGCCATTACTGGGGGACAGATCTCCTCTTTTTCTCCCAGCATTGAGAACGAGATGATCATGTAGCAAAGGGGGGACGAAAAGCAGATGCTTTAGAGAAGAGACGGCAGCGGCTGCCCTTGCAAAGCCCGCCAGATCGTCTTCACTGTCGTGGGCTCTGGAACCAAAAAGGAATTGAGCTATCTGTGTGGCAAGGAGAATTAAACACCATATTCTAACTTCTCCATTGTTCCTATCTGGGCCCATCCAAGGGACTATTATTATCCCAAGTATCCAGAAGGACACTGAGGATTAGGCCAGCGCTTTCCTTGATGCAAGTACTTGGCCACTATTTTCCTGGGCTTTAGGGTCCAGGGTGTGTCAAGGGTGGGTCAAGGGAGGCAGAAACCAAAGACTTACACCTCCAGTGGTCCCTTGGTCAGAATTAGTACTCAACAAAGTAAGTAGAACGTGCTCTGTTCTGATACATAAACCAAATACACAGTATCATTTAAATAGGAAATGAGATTTTTTGCAAGACTAAGTGCTCAGTGAATGCTTTAGTGTATGCACTAAATCTTAAATCACATGGGATAGGAGAAAGTAACCAGGAAAACTAGCCCTTATTAAAGCATTAAGCCAGGAAAAAAAAAACAAAATGTGTTTCTTGTTTTTCCTATTAGCATCCATTTAACAACTGGGCTATTATTACCCTACGTAGAGTGATACTTTCCACGCATTTGCGTGCCTGAAAGTTGGAACCAACAAAGTAACAGGACTGCCATTAAGTGATTTCTTTTGTTTTCTCTTTCAGCAAATGTTCCCAGCAGGCCACAGGTAAGAGTTAATGGGTTGGTTGGCTCTATGTTACTGATCCCAACCTAGAGTAAGCAGATTATCCACCACTGATTTTATTCCTACTTTATTCTCCACGTAAATAAGTAAACTTACTTGACATTTAAATGTTAGTTGATTCTGTACAACAGTTTGTCAGTCTGGGGGTGGGGGGTGGCTCCCAAGCCACAGATACCAAAAATACCACATGTTTGATCCTTTGTGTTCTAACAGCATTTTAATGGCGTCTTAGGTGCTACATAAAGTCACTCTAGATAGATTTGACCACCACTGCTCTCTCAAATGTCTGCTTAAGGTGGCTATCACAGAACATTGACCTAAAAAAAAATGACTGGTACCACAGAGGTGGTTTTACTTTGTAGGGAAAAATATTTCAATTTTGTACTTAAAAATTGCTGAGAAGTGTTGGCAGCTATAGCCTTATGCCTTTTAGTATTTTCTATAAACCAAAAAGTGTATGAGACAGGTCTCAATCAATTTAGAGGTTTACTTTGCCAAGGTTGAGGACACACCTGAGGAAAAGAGAGACAAGTTTCATTAGGATTTGTAGGCTATGTTTTGTTTTGTTTTGTTTTGTTGTTTTGTTTTTTGTTTTTTGTTTTTTTGTTTTTTCCCGAAAAGGATTTTGAGGGCTTCACAAAAGGAAAGCAGGCAGGAGTGGGTGGAGGAACAGTCTATTATGCATTTGTCTCACGCTCAGTAAATCTGCATTTTATATAATTAAGATAAAGTATGCCTAGAGTAGAAGAAGCAATCAAATACGCATTTTTCTCAGGGTGGGCGGAGAGATGACTTCTAGTCCTGCCTTTGTCCTGTAAAGATAAGCTGTTAATTCACGTTGACAGGGTGAAATTCAACAAAACTCTGTTTTAGAGTAAAGATTTGAGGGCCCTGAGAAATTTCCTTGTGAGCAATTTGTGAGGGAGGTCGCTGGCCTTCTATCTTTGCAACTATCTGCTTAGGAAGGTAGTTTTTGTGTGACTCAGTTCTCACTTTTAATTTTTCCCTTTAGCATAGTGAGTTAGGGATCCTGAGATTTTGTTTTCCATTCACATTTTCTTATCACATACTTTTAGTAATAATGTGCCACAAAGCCACAGCAGCTTTGGAGAACATTTTCTTTCATGAACTTGTTTACTAATCTTTTTGAAACAATGAACCTTCTGAATGATGTCTTATTGGCAAGAAAGGCTGGGATCTTAACTAAAAGACAAGGGTATGTGAAGTAGACTAGGCGTGTGGCAAGCTGTGGGTGTTCTCTCCTGCTTGCTTCTGTTGTCTAAGTGAATTGGAAGCCGGGACTTTAGCAGGGAGTGAGGTTGGGGAGGAGGTGTCAGAAGTGCGAGGAGTGACTGGAGGATGTGTGATAGCTTCTTGGAGAATAGAGAGCAGATGGCCTGGGAAATAGAGTGTGACTACAAGCAACATTAAAGGTGCCACTCATGAATTTAACATGAGGCCATTCTGCAGGGTTGTAAGTTGCCCTCTAGGCATATTCACGTTCATGAGCACAGGCACCAGAGTGGGCTGAGTATTGGCATTTAAAAAGTCGAAGTTGGGGTTTGACAAAGTGAGTACAGTGATTCAAGGGAAGAGGCAAAGAAGTGATTATAATGATTGAACCAGATACTTAAGCTCAGTAGCGAAAGGAATGAGGAAATGTCCAGTGTAGGAGACAGAAATAAAGATGGGAGGATCAATGGATCCCTTTATCAAAGGATGGATAAATTTGCAGTTGTAGGGGAAGTAAGCTGTGGAAGTAGAGGTGTTTGTCAGAAGCTGGGTTGAATGATATTGAAATTAGAGGGGTTGCAAGTACTGGTAATGGTGCATATTTGGACCTTTGTGTGAATGGCTAAGAAGGTTGGAGGACAGGACCATTGGAGGAAAAGAGCCTAAAGAACCAAGAAGCCAGAGTGCTGGAAGAATCATCTCCATGGGTGTTGAAATCACTAACATTTAAAAATAGCTTTAGAGTGGGTGACATTGAGCCATTTTTTACTTCAAGAAGTGAAGGAACATGACCTACGGAGTCAGTAGATGACTGCATAATGGATTCGTATAGTCTGATGACATGAGATTCAAAGCTGGGTGTTTTTAGGGAGAAGAGAAAGAAGATACCCCAAAGGCCTCAGTGAGGACCAAGGAAGACTCATGCAGTGTATGAGGAATGGGGGAGGGTGGGGAGGGGAAGTCCTATGTGAGAGGGTTATGAGGGAAGCTGTGTCTTCAGGTAGATGCAGATATTGATTAGAGCAAGTAGATGCAGGCAGCATTCAGAGAAGGGTTTGGGAACACGGGTTTTGTGGATCACAGGCCACATGACCTATATGACAGGTTTCAAGAGCTAGGAAGGGTGAAGCATGAGGACACAAAAAGGGGTGTGCAGATCTCTATATGACCAGAATACAGGTGATGGAAGGGCAACCAGGAGTCTAGAGCTTTTTAGGGTGGCCCATTAAAATTAAGGATAAAGGGTACAACGAGGTTAGTCCTGATGGTCCCCAGGTGGAATGAGGCTGTGAGTGACAAAGGCAAGGAGGGAAGAGAGAATCTTTTAAAATCCTCAGATATAAGTGCTCAGAATTTAAAGCGAAAAATGATCTTAGGAGGCCTTCTCCTCCTACTCTGTTTCTAGATTTTAGAAATTGAGTTTACAAAGAGCTAAATGGTTCCTGGTTATATAGCAACTTAGTGGATGGAGCAAACATGTAACTCAATACAAGAGGCCCCTTTCCCATTTTCTTCCTTCCCTCTCCATGTGTTTTTTGTTCTTTGCTTTACCCTTCAGCATTTTCCTTCTCTTCTCTTTTCTTCATTTTTCATGTCTTGGGTCGAATGGAAATTCATGAAAAGTATGTGTATTCACCTGGAGGGTTGGGCTAATATTTACATAGCATGATCTTAAATTTTTAGAATTCTGACACCTGAAAGGAGACGTATTGTGTGTCCAATTAATAGACACATCTAATTCTCAAGGATAATGGAGTATGTAGACATAATTCAAAAATCCTCTTGGCTTTATATTCAACATGAATCAGTGCCAGAGTTTCAGTTATCAATGTTAGTATGTAACAAAATATTCCTTTCTCATATAGAGTTAATCTCTCCCCTTCTTTGTCCTCAAACCACTTTGAATTTACTATGGCCGGCACTTACCTCATATTAGAATTGAATGAGGCTGCCTGGCTGAGATATCTTCCACACCTGCTTCGTAGGAGGGCCTCCCCTCAGTACAATGCCTGAAACCCATCAGTGTTTGCTGAATTTTTGCTCCCTTTAACATGGCAATCAAATGTTCAAAATGGAGAAGCAAGTGTCTGAAGAATCCAAATTTGAATAGTCATGGAGAATAGGCTCTAGGCCAGAGTCAAATGAGTTTGCTGCTTTCAGCATACCTGGGAAAAGGAGGGGCTCCATGGGCAGCTTTTCCAGTGGCTTCATTAGGAAAGTGCTTCCAGGGAGCAGGATAAAGTCCCCCATAAAATAAGGTGGAAAGACGGAGTATCTTTCCTGAGGGTCCAGAAAGGCCTTTTATGATTTATGAGGCATGGACCAGTTTGGATGATTTCATTTTAGAATTTTTTTTATTTTTTTCTAATTTCAAAATCCTTTTAGAAGACCAAATGTTTGACCCTCCCTTCAAAAGATTGATACCACTTCCATGAGTGTGGCCTGGATTTATATTGTCTCTGACCTGGGACATTTAACTGGCACCACTGCACACCCTTGGGTTATGATTCCTGCCTTCTCTTCCTCTTCTCTGGACTCCAGCTTGGAATCAAGATGGGTTGGCATTGTTAGGGCACCCCCTCTACAGATGACCTCCCACAGTCCCCCAGGAAGACATGGGATATTTTCACCAGCCTCATTCACTCACCATTGATACCTCCAGCAGAAAGAAATGAAGTCCTCTCCATTTTAACTTAGCTTCCAGCCTGGCCAAGAGAAAAGACTTTCAGACTTCCCTGTAAATCAGCTGCAGTGATAGAAAGCAGACTAGGTAACTTCAGCATGAGAGGGAGGGACCTCATTGCAGGAAGCAAAAGTCACATGGGAGTTAAGACTCCTGAAAGAAGCACTTTTATTTTCTTGAAGAATTGACAGATCTCTGCTTCCTGGAATGTTTTGTGCAAATTTCTGACAGTGCTATTTTCCCTTCCCACAGGCAATGTGAAGTATTCATCCGGCCAACCAATGTTTCCTGACGTACAGTGTTTCCCTTTTCAGCAAATGCCAATTCCAAGTTTCATTTAATCAGAAGCTTCATGGCTCCTTGGCCCACGGTGTTGAGTGCTGACTGTGTGTTCTACTGAAAGAGTAAAACACTGACTATCCAAAGAGAAATGGATATTTTGTTTTTATAATAACCATATATTGTTGTTTTCTTCTTCCCTTTCTATGCAAGTGTAAATTAATGAACAGAGAGGTATTTGGAAATGGTAATACATTTGTCACGGATTTGTATAATGTATACAGCATTGGGAAAGTGGGTGGGGGCTTTCTAATATGATACCGTCTTTTTAGTAACTATGACAAAGCTTACACAAGAATTAGAAGACCACTTTACATTTTTACATTCCTTCTGCTGTTCATATTAACCTTGCACAATAACTTCATTATTTCTTTGACTCTTTTACCACAATGTTTTGGTTATTTATAATTTATCAGCCATATAACCAAATAGATCCCAAATAGATCCATGTATTTGTTTTCCATGATTTGGCCACATTAATAAATTCATAAATTTCAATCAAATATCTTATACATACACACGTGTGGTTTAAGCTACAGCCCTGTGTATGCCATTTAACTTTATTTGACGTTGCCCACTTACTTCTTTGCTGACCACTTGGATAATTGTAATAAAAATCCTATAGGCCTAAATGGCACTTCTCTGGGGATATTTTTTCCTGCATTTTATTCCCTTTTTATATAAGTAGGAATTAATTATTTATTTTATGTCTTAATCTAGTTGATAAAGAAGACTACATTATAATAATCTCAAAGATCATATTACCAAAGGTTGCCCACTTAAGCATATTTTCATTTTGACACAGAAACAAAACCTAGTACAACCTTTCCTAGCTTCCATGTCTTGATTTTCATCATTACATGCACAGCAGACCTTTACCTATTGTGATACCAGAACACATCACTGTCTTTTGTTCCCTTCAAAGAGAATTTTATTGTTGTTTTGTATTTTCATGTCCTTAATAGTTCTTGAAACTCCTAGTTGTTTTCTTACTGAAAGCAGACACACATTTAGTGCACGGCTTATTTTACCTTTTGGGTGAAAGATCAGATGTTTTTATACCCTTCACTTGATCAATATATTTGGAAAGAATGTTTATCAAAAGTCTATGTCACTGCTTCTACAGAAGAATGAAATTAATGCTTAGGTGATGGTACCTCCACCTACATCTTTGAGTGCATTCAATTATGTATTTTGGTTTAGCTTCTGATTTAACATTTAATTGATTCAGTTTAAACATGTTACTTAATTACCAAATGTAGAGGAACCAAAAAAAGGTGAAAACAATATGTTTTGATTCAAACATAAAGACATAAAAACATAAAGACATTTTAACTTTGGGTTCTCTTTAGCTGGGATCTGGCCAGAAGGAGGCTTAAAGTTTGACATTGCCATGATTTTAGAATAGGTTGGGTGGGTTGGGGGGCAAGGGTGTCTATTTGCAGCAGAGATATTTTGAAAAGAAGAAAATTGTTTTATATAAAAAGAAAGCCATGACCACCTTTCTACCTCAGATCCATCTTCATCCATTGCATTGGAAACTGCTTTATGCTGCTGCAGTCTACAAAGTCTAGAGCTTTTATCAGGCCATGTCATACCCAAGAAAGCACCTATTTAAAGAAAAAAAAAATTCCCCGAGCTCTCAACTCCAAGTTGTAGATTTGGTGTCTTCCTTGTTCTTACTTTAAAAAGTCATGTGTTAATTTTTTTTCTGCCTGTATTTGTATGCAAAATGTCCTCTATCTGCTATTAAAGAAAAGCTACGTAAAACACTACATTGTAACCTTCTAAGTAATAATAAATAAAAAGAAATATATTGCAGTAACAACAATGGGAAGTAAGTATGTAGTTCTTTTGAAATACGTGGTAAAGAACTAATCACAGACTATCATCTAATCTGGTTACATATTGTATTTTTCATCCTGAATAAAAGTGATTTTAACACAAGATGACTTTGATATTCTTCAGCTGGGTTCACTGATAGAATCTGAGTTTTGAATGCACATTTATGAAAATAAGGTATGGAGATAGCCTGTGTCCTGATCCATCTACATTTTTTCCTGCAGTTTCTCTCATACACACCAATACAGTCTCCTGCTGCTCTCATTCTCTCTCTCTCCCCTATCTCTTACACATACATATAATTATATGATTCTCAATTTATTTTACATATAGAAGGTTTATTGATAGAGAAAAGTAATATTGGATGTAAAAACGTGTACATAAAACCTGTTGAGTGTTTTAATAACTAGATGCTATTGACATTAAGTTCCTTTCAAATCTACTTTTAGTTTCATGCTCTCAAATACTGTATGCTTTTTATCCGTACACTGGATTTTAACCACTCTAGTAGGTTTAATCAATTTCTGAAGCCATTCAATGGGAAACAGTGTTGAGAATCATGTTGCTTGATTCTAAAATTAAAAGCTATCTATGAACTAGAAAAATCATCTAAAATATAATTTGTTAAAATAAGGAAAACTGATACATTCTGACGAACAAACATTTTAAACATCCTGTGTACCACTAAGTAGTGCTGACATTAAACATTCCTGAGAAAACAGTTGCTTTCCAGCAACTTGTTGACTAGGTAGCTGAAAATAGAAGTAAGAACAAATGAACAAGTTTTGCTTTCATACTGCTGTGGTTTGAATGTGTCACCCACAGTTCATGTGTTGAAAATTTAATCCCCAATTCCATAGTGTTGAGGTGTGGGACCTTTAAGAAGTGATTGGATCATGAGGTCAGAGGTCATGAATGGATTGTCATCACAGTAGTGTGTTTGCTATCTCAAGTGGGTTTATTACCAAAGCACATTGGGTTCTCTCACTTTCTCTTGCATGTTCTCTGCCCTGTCACCTTCCACCATAGGAGGACACAGCAAGACAGGTCTTACCAGATGCTGGCACCTTGATATTGGACTTCCCAGCCTCCAGAACTCTGAGAAATAAATTTATTTTCTTTGTAAATTACCCAATCTGTGGTATTCTGTTATAGCAACACAAAATAGACTAAAGGCATATGTCTTTATACTGTGCCTTCAGGTTGTTATATATCACATATATATTATATATATGTTACAGTCAAGGCACAGTATACTATATATACTGTGAAAGCGTAAGAGAGAGAGAGAGAGAGAGAGAGATAGACAGACAGATAACCTTTGTAGTTTCCTTGGGTATCTTTTCTCCCACCCACATTCACTGTTTCAGTATGCCAGCTTTTTCAAAGGCCTTTCTAAATTCATTAGTGGAGAATTTAATGATAATACAGTAAACCACCACTAATGCTACTACTTAAACCTATGAGTAGGGTCCAAAAGCTTCACTGACATATAATGTCAGCTTGTGTTTTTGTGAGGTTAATTAAGTGACCAGAATGAGGCTGCTACAGAGAGCAGGAGATAATCACAATTACATTGTATCCACTACCTGTGGTATCAGTTATCTATTGCCACAGTCATGCTGCATGGGAGCCATAAAACCTTAATAATAAGCATTTCTTTAGCTCATGGTATATGGGGTTCAGCTACTCTGGGAAGACTCTTCTCATCTCAATTAGACTTGCTCACACATTTGTGGCCAGCTTTGGATCACTTGAGGGCTCTGCTGATATTGGCTGGTTGCACCCAGGTCTGGGAGCTGACTGGCTGTTGACCAATGTGGCATGGTTAACCTAGGTTGACTGGGGACTCTTGGATGAGTTCCTTGATCCACTAGCAGGCTAACCTAGGGATGTTCTCATGCAATGGCAGAAGTGTGGGCATGCAGAAGGAGGCCTTTGCTGAAACGTGGCACATCTTTACTTCAGCCAAATTCTGTTGGTCACAGCAAATTACAAGTCTTGGTATGAGGAATACATTTCATGTCTGTACTAAGAGAAACTGCAAAAGTCAAGGATAAAGGATAGGTATAGCTATAGAGAGCATAATGAACTGGTGGCCATTAGGTTTCATTATGTAAACCTTGAGATAGGCAAAGCGGAGAACTTGGAACCAGAATATAAAGTATCCATTTCCTTAGGCTTCATGTCTACTGCTCTAGTAGAAGGAAAAGGCAGTAGCCTCTTTACAGGGGCTTCTTTTAAAACAAAGGTCAAAAAGATCAGCCCTTTCACTCCAAGCTAACAAAGCAATTTCAAAAGAAAAAAGTAGGAAAATTTAGCATGCCTGTGCCTAAAGTCCTAAGAGAAGAAGATCTCAGAACTGATACTAAAATTAGGAAAAATAAAAACAGGAAAGAAAAAAAAAATCCCTACGTGAGAAATGGAATGAAGATGCTACAATAAACTGTTCAGATGAACCTTTGTTCAGGGCTAATTGTTAAAAAAATTTAGCTGGAAGAACACACAACATGTAGGAGGCTCCTCACTTTGACCAAATCAGTAGGGCACATGTGATACAGTGCCCCTCCCAAAGGGCATGTTTAAAAGCATGCAATTTATTTGCACTTTGCATAAACTTACAAATTTAGCTCTAATCTCTCATTTTAGAGGCCTTCAAATTGTGGCATATTTTAGAGTATTTGCCGTTGACACATATGCTTAAATTCAGATATTCTTTTAGAGACAGCTTCTTTTTTGGTAGTTTTGAATTTTGTGGGTAATTAGGAGAAATGAACTGACAATTTGCCTTCAGCTTAGCTCTGTCCTCAGACCAGAAATCACAAATTTTGAATTTGTAATTGTATTAGAGTTCTCCAGAGAAACAGAACCAATAGGATAGATATAGATATGTACAAAAAGATTGATTATGAAATATTGGCTGACATGAATGTGGAGGCTGAGGTGTCCCACCATCTGTTGTCTGCAAGCTGGAAGCCCAGGAAAGCTGGTAGCCCAGGAAAGCTGGTGGTGAAGTTCAGTCCAAACCCAAAAACCTGAGAACTAGGGGAACCAATGGTGTACGTCCCAATCTCAGCCCAAAGGCCTGAGAACCCAGAGTGCTGATGTCCGAAGGCAGGAGAAGACGGGCTTCCAGGCTCGCACAGGAAGACCAAATCTGCCCTTCCCCCGACCTTTTTGTTCTATTCCAGCCCTCAGTGGACTGGATGATGCTTTCACATTAGTTAGGGCAATCTTCTTTACTCAGTGCACCAATGCAAATGCTAATCTCTTACACAAACATCCTCACAGACATACCCAGAAATAGCATTTTACCAGCTATCTGGGTATCCCTTACCCCAGTCAAGATGACACATAAAGTCAACCATCATAATAATTAAATGAGAAGTTTCCAGGTTGCCGTGGGATGTAATTATGCTTAGTCCTTGATATTTTTTCTAGGGCCATTTTTCAAAAGTATTAAAATATTGGTTTTTAAATATTTTGTTTCTTTGCCTAATTAAGAATAGGAATTTCCCGGCTTCTCCTATAACTGACTGAAACATCCAAGGCCAAGCATGGTGGCTCATGCCTGTAATCTCAGCACTTTGAGAGGCTGAGGCAGGAGGAACACTTGAGGCTGGGAGTTCCAGACCAACCTGTGCAACATAGTGAAGCCCCTGTCTCTACAAAAAAAAAAAAAAAAAATCTGTTTTAATTAGGCAGATATGGTGGTACATGCCTATAGTTCTAGCTACTCAGGAGGCTGAGGTGGGAGGATTACTTGAGCCCAGTAGTTTGAGGTTACAGTGAACTGTGATCACACCATTGCACTCTAGCCAGACAGAGCAAGATCCTATCTCTAAAAAAAAATAAAATATTATCCAGTTGGAATGTGACTGCCATGTAATAAATAGAACTGTAAGGACCGTTTATTTTTTCTCTTCCAACCCCTCTTTTATTTTGAAGGTCTGGCTCTTTTGCATGCAGGTAAAAGCTTACTCACATTTCTCTTCAGATCTTTTTTTCTTTTTTTAAGAAGAACAATGCTGTATATCGTCACAGTCTATTTGAAATATTTTATAACTCTATTCCTTTAGTGTTTTGAGAAAGCATGTACTAATTCTTAAATTTATTTCTCATAATATCGATAACAAAAGGAATTATATATAGCAATTATTAGAAATGTGCCCTGTGAATATAAACTAATTCTCTTGAGATTAGTCATTTTCATGCACGTCCGGGTGAAGAGACCACCAAACAGGCTTTGTGTGAGCAACAATGCTGCTTATTTCACCTGGGAGCAGGTGGGCTGAGTCCGAAAAGAGAGTCAGCGAAGGGAGATAAGGGTGGGGCCGTTTTATAGGATTTGGGTAGATAAAGGAAAATCACAGTCAAAGGGGGGTTGTTCTCTGGCGGGCAGAGTGGGGGTCACAAGGTGGTCAGTAGGGGAGCTTTTGAGCCAGGATGAGCCAGGAGAAGGAATTTCACAAGACAATGTCATCAGTTAAGGCAGGAACAGGCCATTTTCACTACTTTTGTGGTGGAATGTCATCAGTTAAGGCAGGAACCGGCCATCTGGATGTGTACGTGCAGGTCACAGGGGATATGATGGCTTAGCTTGGGCTCAGAGGCCTGACATTCCTGTCTTCTTATATTAATAAAAAAAATAAAATGAAATAGTAGTAAAGTGTTGGGATGGTGAAAATTTTGGGGGGTGGTATGGAGAGATAATGGGCGATGTTTCTCAGGGCTGCTTCGAGCAGGATTGGGGTGGCGTGGGAACCTAGAGTGGGAGAGATTAAGCTGAAGGGAGATTTTGTGGTAAGGGGTGATATCGTGGGGTTGTTAGAAGAAACATTTGTTGTGTAGAATTATTGGTGATGGCCTGGATACGGTTTTGTATGAATTGAAAAACTAAATGGAATAAGAGAAAGAGAAAAACAGGTATAAAAGGTCTAAGAATTGGGAGGACTTGGGACATCTGATTAGAGAGTGCCTAAGGTGATTCAGCATAGTCCTGCCAGCAAAGATTATTTATTTACTTCAAGAGTTAAGAGTGGCAGTTTGGGGATAGCACCAGGAGATATCAGCTGTGATGGCTTGGAGAAACAGTGTAAACTGGCAGTGTAAACAAGAGCAGGGCATGTATGAGTAGTTGAGAACGGTGAATAGGAGTATGACTAGACAGAAGATAGTAGGGATGACGAGTTTTTTTGGGGCACAGTCTAAGTTGGTCTGGTGTCTGGAATGAGACTGGGGCCTAATAAAAAGGAGCATCTATATAGGAGCTCAAATGGGCTGTACCTTGTAGCATTCTGAGGACAGGTCTGACTTCTAAGAAGGGAAAGTGGTAAAAGTATTGTCCAGTCCTTTTTAAGTTGGTGGCTGAGCTTGGTGAGGTGTGTTTTTAAAAGACCTTTAGTCCGTTTTACTTTTCCTGAAGACTGAGGACTTTAAGGGATATAAAGGTTTCACTGAATACCAAGAGCCTGAAAAAATGCTTAGCTGATTTGGCTAATAAAGGCTGGTCTGTTATCAGACTGTATAGAGGTGGGAAGGCTAAACTGAGGAATTATGTCTGACAGAGGGGAAGAAATGACTGCGGTGGCCTTCTCAGACCCTGTAGGAAAGGCCTGTACCTATCCAGTGAAAGTGTCTTCCTAGACTAAGAGGTATTTTAGTTATCTGACTTGGGGCATGTTGAATAAAGCCAATTTGCCAGTCCTGGATGGGGGCAAATCCTCGAGCTTGATGTGTAGGGAAGGGAGGGGGCCTGAATAATCCCTGAGGAGTAGTAGAATAGCAGATGGAACACTGAGAAGTTATTTCTATAAGGATAGATTTCCACGATGGAAAGGAAATGAGAGGTTCTAAGAGGCGGGCTAGTGGCTTGTACTATAGCATAGCCTGCCTTTGCTGGTGTGTGGCGATTAGGCCTGGTGGAATTGCCATCAATAAATCAAGCATGATCAGGGTGAGGAACAGGAAAGAAGGAAATATGGGGAAATGGGGTGAATGTCAGGTGGATCAGAGAGATAGTCATGGGGGTCAGGTGTGGTATCAGGAATAATGTGGGAGGCCGGATTGAAGTCTGGGCCAGGAACAATGGTAATTGTAGGACTTAACAAAGAGTGAGTACAGCTGAAGGAGCTAGGGAGCAGAAAGTATATGCCTCAGGTATGAGGAAGAAAATAGATTTTGGAAGTTATGAGAAATGTAGAGAGTGAGTTGAGCATAGTTTGTGATTTTGAGAGCCTCTAAAAGTATTAAAGCAGTGGCAGCTGCTGCATGCAGACATGAGGGCTAGGCTAAAACAGTAAGGTCAAGTTGTTTGGACAGAAAGGCTACAGGGTGCGGTCCTGGCTGTTGTGTAAGAATTCTGACAGCACTAACCATGCCTAGGAAGGAAAGTTGTTGTTTTGTAAGGGATTGAGGTTTGGAAGATTAATCAGACACGATCAGCTGGGAGAGCACGTGTGTTTTTATGAGAATTATGCCAAGATAGGTAACAGATGAGCGTGAAATTTGGGCTTGATTGAAGTAATGGGGGCTATCTGTGAAGCCTTGGGGCAGTACACAGCCCAGGTAATTTGCTGAGCCTAATGGGTGTCAGAGTTAGTCTAAGTGAAAGCGAAGAGAGGCTGGGATGAAGGGTGCAAAGGAATGGTAAAGAAAGCATGTTTGAGATCTAGAACAGAATAATGGATTGTGTAGGGAGGTATTGAGGATAGGAGAGTATATGGGCTTGGCACCACGGGGTAGATAGGCAAAACAATTTGGTTGGTAAGGCACAGATTCTGAACTAACTTGTAAGCCTAGTCTGGTTTTAGGACAGGTAAAATGGGGGAATTGTAAGGAGAGTTTATAGGCTTTAAAAGGCCACGCTGTAACAGGTGAGTGATAGCAGGCTTTAATCCTCTCAAAGCGTGTGGTGGGAAGGGATATTGGCATTGAGCAGGGTAAGAGTGATTAGGTTTTCATGGGATGGTAAGGGGTGCATGATCGGCCACTAAGGAGGGAGTAGAGGTGTCTTATACTTGTGGGTTAAGGTGGGGAGGTACAAGGGGAGGATGTGAAGGAGGCTTTGAACTGGGGGAAAAGGTGGCAATGAGGTGTGGCTGTAGCCTAGGAATAGTCAGGGAAGCAGATAATTTAGTTAAAGTGTCTTGGCCTGATAAGGGAACTGGGCAGGTGGGGATAACTAAAAGGAGTGCTTAAAAGAGTATTGTCTCAGTTGGCACCAGAGTTGGGGAGTTTTAAGAGGTTTAGAAGCCTGGCTGTCAATACCTACAACAGTTATGGAGGCAAGGGAAACAGGCCCTTGAAAAGAAGGTAATGTGGAGTGAGTAGCCTCCACATTAATTAAGAAGGGGATGGACTTACCTTCCACTGTGAGAGTTACCTAAAGCTCGGCGTCCGTGATGGTCTATGGGGCTTCTGAGATGATCAGGCAGCATCAATCTTCAGCCGCTAAGCCGAGAAGATCTGGGAAGGAGTCAGTCAGAGAGCCTTGGGCCAGAGTTCCAGGGGCTCTGGGAGTGGCTGCCAGGTGAGTTGAACAGTCCGATTTCCAGTGGGGTCCCGCACAGATGGGACATGGCTTAAGAGGAATCCTGGGTGTGGGCATTCCTTGGCCTGGTGGCCACATTTCTGGAACTTGTAGCAAGCTCCTGGGGTAGGAGGTTCTGGAGGAACCTCTGGCAGCTGCGGTTCAGGCGTTTGGAGTTCTTGTGTGCTGGAGATGTGGCTGGGGTTTGTCTCACAGTGGAGGCAAGGAATTGCAACTCAGAAATACATTGCTACTTGGCTGCCTCTATTCTATTATTGTACACCTTGAAGGCAAGGTTAATTAAGCCCTGTTGTGGGGTTTGAGAGCTGGAATTTAATTTTTGGAGTTTTATTTAATGTTGGGAGCAGATTGGGTAATAAAATGTATATTGAGAATAAGATGGCCTTTTGACATTTTAGGGTCTAGGGCTGTAAAGCGTCTCAGGGTTGCTGCCAAACGAGCCATGAACTGGGCTGGATTTTTGTATTTGATGAAAAAGAGCCTAAACGCTATCCGATGTGGGATAAAGAAAAAGGAGCATTAACCTTGACTATGCCTTTAGCTCCAGCCACCTTTTTAAGAGTAAATTGCTGGGCAGGTGGGGGAGGGCTAGTCAGGGAGTGAAACTGTAAACTGGACTGGGTGTGAGGAGGGGAGGTGATAAAAGGATTATAGGGTGGAGGAGCGGAGGCTGAGGAAGAATTGGGACCTAGCTCAGCCTGGCGAGGAGGGGAGAGGTCAGATGGGTTTGTAGAAAAGGAAGATTAGAAAGACTCAGGGATGCTTGGGGTTGAGACTGAGGAGACAGGCGGGAGGGAAAGAATGAAGATTTGGGACGAGTTGCATTGGGAACAGAGACTAGGGAGCAGACCAATGGGTAAAAGAATGCCTGGACGTCAGGCACTTCAGACTGCCTATTTTATGACAAGAATTATTTAGATCTTGCAGGATGGAAAAATTGAAAGTGCCGTTTTCTGGCTATTTGGAACCACTGTCGAGTTTGTATTGGGGTCAAGCAGCATTGCAGAAGAAAATAAGGCATTTAGGTTTTAGGTCAGGTGTGAGTTGAAGAGGTTTTAAGTTCTTGAGAACACAGGCTAAGGGAGAGAGAGGAATGGAGGGTGGAAGGTTGCCCATAGTGAAGGAGGCAAGCCCAGAGAAAAGAGAGAGTAGAGACACGGAGGGAAGTGGTTCGGAGGTTCTTACCCTCCAGAAAAGCGGGAAAGGGGTCAGGGCATGGAAATAAGGTGTTGGGGTGCAGAGATAAGAGGTCGGGGTGCAGAAATAAGGCATTGGGGCACAGAGATAAGAGGTCAGGACACAGAAATAAGGGATTGGGGCACAGAGATAAGAGATTGGGGCATGGAAATAAGGGATTGGGGCACAGAGATAAGAGGTCAGGGTTCCTGCTCCTCCCCCAGAAAAGTGGGACTTGCCGATAAGGGTGAAGGAGAAGGGGTTGAGGGGTTCTTGCCCTTCCCCCAGAAAAGCAGAGAAGGGGTAGAGACACGGAGAGAAGGGGTTGGGGTACTTGCCTCTCCCCTAGAAAAGCGGGACTTGCAACTAAGGGTGAAGGACCAAGGCAGGCATCTCCGCGTGGTCTGACACCTCTGAAACGTGGGTGAATAATCAGAGAGGCGTCCCTGCAATGATTAAACACCAAGGGAGGGCTGCCTTCCCAGTCCGTGACTGGTGCTGGAGTTTTGGGTCCATGGATAAAATGTGTCTCCTTTGTCTCTACCAGAAAAAGAAAGGAACTGAAATTAAGAGAAGGGAGAGATTGAATTGTGGTGCCAAGATTGAAAGGAGAAAGAGGTTGAGGGATAGTGAGGGAGGTTGGAGAAGAGAGTAAAAAGAGGCCGCTTACAGGATTTGAAATTGGTGAGATGTTTCTTGGGCTGGTCGGTCTGAGGACCTGAGGTCGTAGGTGGATCTTTCTCATGGAGCAAAGAGCAGGAGGACAGGGGATTGATCTCCCAAAGGAGGTCCCCTGATCCGAGTCACTGCACCAAATTTCATGCGCGTCCAGGTGAAGAGACCACCAAACAGGGTTTGTGTGAGCAATAAAGCTGTTTATTTCACCTGGGTGCAGGCGGGCTGAGTCCGAAAAGAGAGTCGGCGAAGGGAGATAAGGGTGGGACTGTTTTATAGGATTTGGGTAGATAAAGGAAAATTACAGTCAAAGGGGGGGTTGTTCTCTGGCAGGCAGAGTGGGGGTCACAAGGTGCTCAGTAGGGGAGCTTTTGAGCCAGGATGAGCCAGGAGAAGGAATTTCACAAGACAATGTCATCAGTTAAGGCAGGAACAGGCCATTTGCTCTTCTTTTGTGGTGGAATGTCATCAGTTAAGGCAGGAACTGGCCATCTGGATGTGTACGTGCAGGTCACAGGGGATATGATGGCTTAGCTTGGGCTCAGAAGCCTGACAGTCATCAAGTATCAGTTCTCTTTAGTTTTATCACCACGCGTAGATAAATTAAGTGGAGTTCCTGAATCAGAACAGCTTAGGACCAAACCCATACATATGAGGACACCAGAGTATATGTCACTGTATTTGTCCTAGCCTCACAGACAAATTGTTTAGTTATTTTAACTTTAACTGGTTTTGCAAGTTTAAACACAGCTTTATATTAGAGCAGTAAATTGTGGTCCTCATAGCACCCTCCCCAGAATCATCTGGAGTCTGGGTAGACTGTCCCCAAAAATACTGAATATGAAGCTCCATGGACCATGCTTAGGAATCTGTGTTATATATGTCTGTTGGTTAAAGACAAATGCCACCAAAATAAGCTATTGATGGTACAAAGCTGTGCTATTTTTAAAAGCCATAAGAGAACAGTCCTTGACAGTTTTTGTGGCATCTCAGAGGGGAAACAGCTTAACTGGGATTGCATAAGGAGAATGCTGTAATTGTTGAAGATTGGGAGATATGGCAAGGCAAAGGTTTTGAGGCAAAGATTTTGAAGAATCTTGGGGAAAACAGCTGTGTGATGCTATTGAATAATTTAACAGTTTGATGTTCATACAAGTGAAGTTTTAGAAAATTTTGGGAACAGATAATCAAGTTACAATATAGTCATGATCTTGAAGACAGAGGAATATCAAAGCTATGTTAGTGAAGATAATGAATGCATAAAGTCATGTCAATGTAGAGAAAGCTGCGTGGGTGTCAGACGCTTTTGGTTCTCAGCTTCTTCAGCCTGAGTTAAAGGATAAATCATTAATATCTGGAGGCAGGATCAAGCCACACCTTCACTGCAATTTGTAGAGTCATGATTATGTGTTATATTCCCAGGATGGTCTTTTCAACCACTGTAAGTGTCAGGTTTTCCTGTTCTTTTTGTTGGATGATCATTTATTTGTTGGACTGTTACATGGGACAATGGCTGCACAGAGTATGCAAAATGCTGAGGATCACAAATCCAAGTTCTACAACCTAGAAAAAGAGCTGCTATAAAAATGAGCTGCTGATTAAAGCAGCTCTATTCTCAACCACCACTTGCTCAATTTCATGAACCTAGCAGGCCAGGACTTCTATAGCCTTGGTGATATTGTCTAACTCCCCTGCTAGTATCTGAAATATAGTATGTATGATTCTCTTAATTTTTTGGACTTCTCTCTTGAAAAGAGAAGAAAGTAATCCAGAATGCTCCTCGAATAGTTATGGCTCCAAATCAAGTCAAAATTTTTATCCTTCTTGAAATGTTATCAAACAATCTCTTTGTCCAAGAAAAAAACTGATTGGGCAAAATATATTCTGATTGATGTCAGAGATTATCCAGAAAGTGGGCATCAGTTTAACAACACAAGGCGTCCCTAATCCAGGCAGTAGCCAAAAATCCAATACTTGTCACTGGGGGACCATTCAATAATCTTTCTTTCTTTTTTTTTTTTTAGCCAAAATATCCTATGAAACAATGTTGAACCCTTACCAAGCAATTTTGAACAATTTTCATACAATTCATCAAAAGTGGCATGACACCAGGCAATGAAATTTGTAGTATTGATATCATTAGATAGAGATAAAGAAAAGGGAAAGTGTGCCTTTTAAGAGCTGCAAAAGTTTAAGACAGCCGCCAAATATATACCCTCTGTTTCCAAGTTCTATTTCTGTGAAAGTTCAGTGACAAAGACTAGCTTTCATGAAAGTTCCCTGAATATAGTCTTGGCAGGGATAGGAACCAACCTTTCTAGGTATGATGTTGATATGTTTTGGCTCTATGTCCCCACCCAAATCTCACCTTGAATTGTAATAATTCCCACATGTCAAGGGCAGGGCCAGGTGGAGATAATTGTTTCATGAAGATGGTTTCCCCCACACTGTCTCATGATAGTGAATAAGTCTCATGAGATGTGATGGTTTTTACAAATGGAAGTTCCCCTGCACAGACTCTCTTGCATACCGCCATGTTTCTTGTGACTTTGCCTCTCCTTTACCTTCTCCCATGATTGTGAGACCTCCCCCAGCCATGTGGAACTGTGGGTCCATTAAACCTCTTTCCTTTATAAATTACCCTGTTTTGGGTATGTCTTTATTAGCAGCATGAGAACAGGCTAATACTGTAAATTGGTACCAGGAGTAGTTCTAGAGGAACAGAATTCTAAGGATGAATTTATTTAGTTGGTTTTGGGGTTTCTGGAGGTGGCTGCTTAATATTATTAGAACACAAAATGCTAAGGACTCGAGTTCTAATAGTATGGAGAACACTTACAGTCCTTGGCATGAACTATTTCGAGGGTTATGCCAAATAAATGCATTCAATACTCCTAATTCACTGCTTGTGAGAGGCAAGGAGTTTAGTGACTCTATACATAATACTTTTGACTATATGTGGAGAACCAAGGAATATAATGAAGTTGGTTGGTTGCTCCTAAGTTCGCTAGGCAAAATGATGAAAGAAAACAACGAACTCAGGGATTCTAACTCCCTGTTCCAGAAGCACATACTGAGCCTCAAATCTGCTAAGGTTGCCCTGTGTTAGAGTCTTATCTCCTGTAGAGAAAGAGCTGAAATTGTGGAAAATCAGACACAAGCGCAGAGTCTTATCCCCTGTAGAGAAAGAGCTGAAATTGTGGAAAATCAGACTCAGCCACAGGTGAGTGGCTGACCTGCAAAGAAAGGGTCACACACAGCCTCCCGGATGTCTACTGTTAAAGTGAGTGTCAACTTGATTGGATTGAATTATGCAAAGTATTGTTCCTGGATGTGTCTGTGAGGGTGTGGCCAAAGAAGATTAACATTTGAGTCAGTGGACTGGGTGAGGCAGACCCACCCTCATTCTAGGTAGGCATCATTTAATCAGTTGCCAGCATAAAAGCAGGAATGGAAAGAGTAGACTGGCTAAGTCTTCTGGAATCCATCTTTCTCCTGTGCTGGATGCTTTCTGCCCTTGAGCAACAGACTCCAAGTTCTTCACCTTTTGGATTCTTGGACTTACACCAGTGATTTGCCAGGGGCTCTTGGGCCCTTGACCACAGACTGAAAGCTGCATTATCGAATTCTCTACCTTTGAGGTTTTGGGACTTGGACTGGCTCCCTGGCTCCCCAGCTTGCAGGTGGCCTATTGTGGGACTTCACTTTGTGATATGTGAGTCAATTCTCCTAACAAACTCCCTTTCATATATACATCTATCCTATTAGTTCTGTCACTCTAGAGAACCCTGACTAATACAAATGTGATGAGCGTTTTAGATTTCCAGTGATCAGTCCTGTTGTGGTATTTGCATCTAAAAAGTTATCTTATTGTTGAATCCAAGTACCTAAGAAGTCAACTAACTCATTATAAAGAAATGATAGGAAAAGAAGCAGAATATTTCCCAAAGGGATCGTGCACAAATGAAACCGTACATTTGGTTGTATGGCAGTTCTCAAGGAAATTCTAGATAGATATTGAATTTAGATGTAAGAGTGACTAAGAATGCAAAAAAAAATTAGAAAGAGGTGCTTTATAGAAAACATAGTTAAAGGCAAACTAAAACAAGCAAAAGAGGAAACAAGATAGCTAGGAAAATAACAAAATAATTCATTTTAAAGCATGATAGTCTGTGGCTTTGTTTCATGAATCCAAGGTGAATTCAGAAGTCTTGGTGGAAGCTATTTCCTCCAAAAGTCTGTTTATAGAGGTTAACTTGAGGTCTTCACAGAGGACTTCATCTTCCATTTCTGGGATGGTTTATGCTTGACTGAAAGACATGGCTCCAAGAATAAACCCCTTGGATCTTCACTGTCCTGCTAATTGTTAACAGTACCTCAAGGGGTACTGTGCATCAGGGTTTCAGGGCTGTCTTTCTCTGATATCATTTCTAGAAGACCCATTCTCTAGGTTTCAGTTCATGTAAAGATAACTTAAGAGGCAGAAAGACAGCTCCCACCTGTTCGTAGTAGGACTAAGTGTATTGCCTGAATCCCCAGCATTCTTTGGCCATGGCTGCTTGCAATCGTGTGGACATATTCCTAAATCCATATGGACACATACACTCCTGAATAAGTGGCAGAGCTTTTCAAAGCTCTTGCTAAGCCCCAGTAAAATGGGTTTTCCATCACTAAAGTGATAGATAAATAATTCCCAGGTTTGGGAACACAAAATAAAAAAAAATTATTTTTGGCTACTCTTAGAGCTGTAAATATCTGATGAAAGGCTTCAATCCAACTACAAATTAACAGATATTGATCAGGACATATTCAAAAGTAATCACAGAATGCATATATATGAAATCAATGTGGAAGGGTTCTGAAGGTTGGCTTTGTCCATGTCCCATCTTTATAGCTTTTATTAGAATTGCGCTCTTGACAGATGAGACATATCAGAGGACCCTTGACCATTTTGGTAAAGTTTTGCTGCTGATGTTGACTGAGTGTAGAGGCAAATATGTCCTTGCTAGGGTGGGTAATTCCAAGTAAAATTTTGCAAACTTTCTTTGCTACTGAGGGCCATTCTTAGAGTGCCTGAAATCACCCCTGGGAAGTTTGCAATTACATATTTCCCAGTATGCTTTCTTTATGCTGGAGTCAAATCCTAGCGTTCTGAAATAGCTTCTTTGAACATACCCAAAGATTTGGTTTCTTAGGGTAGGATCCTTGTGAAGGCTGCCTGAACTCCTTTTGTACAAGTTCCTACCTTATTATAGCTACTGCTTTAAGAAGCATTAGCACACTCAAAATTCATTTAATTTGCTGAGCATTTTTATTTGAAATTTCTACAAAAGTCAAGAACCCCTGTTTGTTTGCACAGCCTTCCAAAATTGTAAACTACTCCTAAAGCATGTCCACTCTCAGTGTGTATTTTAGCTCATTTATCTTTAGCTAACTGACAAGCTCTGATGACAGCAGTAAGTTTTAGCACCTGGTAGATTTTGCTTCTACAAGGAGTCATATTTTAGGAACAATATGAGACTTGTTACAGTAGATTTTATCTAATATTATATTTTTCTGTTTAGTCTTAAGATATGATCCATCAACAAACAAAACTAAATCTTGATTTTCTAGTGTAGTTTCTCACATATCTATTCAGGGAATAGACAGTTTGAAAAGAGAAGTTAGAGAGTCATAGGTGTCCCTGTTTAAAGAAAATGAAAGAAGAGTTGCAAAATTCAGTAATTAATAGAGATATGCAAAGAAAGAGAGAGAGAGATAGAACTTCTAGGAGGTAAGCTTACTTACTGATAGTTATCATTTATTCTCAGTGAGAGACAAAGACCAGATATTGGGAGGGACCATCAAGTTTAAAGAACATTCTAAAAATCAAGTGAACAGAGCCTCCCTAGTTTAGCTGCTGTGGCTATCGCCTTTAGGCAAGGTGAGTAGACTTTTGCCACTGGGATAAGAGAGAAACTGTAATGAGCTTTTGGTCTCTGATTATTCACAAGAAGTTGAATTAGAACACACAGAGCTTATTCAAATCTCTCACATTATGTATGAATAGACAAGCTTATGATAATTAGGTTGGCATAGAATGAGATGTTATTGAAGAGTTAATTTTAACTTTTGAAAGGAGTGTTTTTGTTGGGGTTCTCACAGAAGAGCTTTGGTTACCAAGGGATATAGTTTGGCTCTGTGTCCCCACCCAAATTTCATCTTGAATTGTAATCCCCATATGTGGAGGGAGGGAGCTGGTTGGAGGTGATGGATCATGGAGAAGATTTCCCCTATGCTGTTCTCATTATAGTGAGTAAGTTCTCATGAGATCTGATGGCTTAAAAGTGTTTGGCACTTCCTCCCTGTCTCTCCTGCTGCCATGTAAGACGTGCCTTGCTTCCCCTTCATCTTCAGCCATGATTGTAAGTTTTCTGAAGCCTCCCCAGCCATGCAGACCTGTGAGTCCATTAAACCTCTTTCCTTTATAAATTACACAGTCTTAGGTAGATTTTTATAGCAGTATGAAAACAAACTAATACAGAAAATTGTTACCAGCACTGTGGGTCACTGTTATAAAGATACCTGAAAATGTGGAAGTGACTTTGGAACTGGGTAACAGGCAGAGGCTGAAACAGTTTGGAAGGCTCGAGAAGATGAGGAATGTTTGAATCCTAGAGACTTGTTGAATGGTTGTAACCAAAATGCTGATAGTGATACAGACAATGAAGTCCAGGCTGAGGCAGTCTCATATGGAGATGAGGACCTTATTGGGAACTGGAGTAAACCTCACTCTTGCTACGCTTTAGGAAAGAGACTGATGGCATTTTGCCCCTGCCCTAGAGATCTGTGGAATTTTAATTGAAAAAGATGATTTAGGGTATCTGGCAGAATAAATTTCTAAGCAGCAAAGCATTCAAGAAATGATTTGGCTTTTTCTGAAGTGTACAATCATATGTGTTCACAAAGAGATGATCTGAAATTGGAACTTATGTTTAAAAGGGAAGCAGAACATAAACGTTTTGAAAATTTGCAGCCTGACCATGTAGGAGAAAAGAAAAACCCATTTTCTGGGGAAAAATTCAAGCCACTGCAGAAATTTGCATAAGTAACAAGGAGCTGAATGTTAATTGCCAAGATAATGGGGAAAATGTCTCCGGGGCATGTCAGAGATCTTCACAGCAGCTCCTCCCATCACAGGTCCAGAGGCATAGGAAGGAAAAATGGTTTCATGGGCTGGGTCCAGGGCCCAACTCCTCTGAGCAGCCTCAGGACATAGTGCCCTGTGTCCCAGGTGCTCTAGCTCAGCCATGACTAAAAGGGGCCAAAGTACACCTCAGAACATTGCTTCAGAGGGTTCAAGCCCAAAGTCTTGGTGGCTTCCATGTAGTCTTGGGCCTGTGGGTGTGCAGAAGCTAAAAGTTGAGGTTTGGGAACCTTCACCTAGATTTCAGAGGATGTACAGAAATGCCTGGATGTCCAGACAGAAGTATGCACAGGGATGGAGTCTTATGGAATACCTCTCCTAGGACAGTGTGGAGGGCAAATATGGAGTTGGAGCCTCCATGCAGAGTCCCCACTGAGGCACTGCATAGTGGAGCTGTGAGAAGACGTCCACCATTCTCCAGATCCCAGAATGGTAGATCAACTGACAGCTTACTCTGTGTGCTTGGACAAGCTGCAGGCACCCCATACCAGCCCATGAAGGCAGCTGTGCGGGCTGTACCCTGCAGAGCCAGAGAGCAAATCTGTCCAAGGCCTTGGGAGCCCACCCCTTGCATCAGCGTGCCCTGGATGTGAGAAATAGAGTCAAAGGAGATCATTTTGGAGCTTTAAGATCTAATGACTACCCTGCTGGATTTCAGACTTGCATGGGGCCTGTAGCCCCTTTGTTTTGGCCAAGTTTTCCTAATTGGAGTAGAAACATTTACCCAATGCCTATACTCCCATTGTATCTTGAAAGTAGTTAACTTGCTTTTGATCTTACAGGCACATAGGTGGAAGGAACTTGCCTGGTCTCAGATAAAACTTTGGACTTGGACTTTGTTGTTAATTCTGGAATGAGTTTAGACTTTGGGAGACTGCAGGGGAGGCATGATTGTGTCTTGAAATGTGAGGATATGAGATTTGGGAGGGGCCAAGCGTGGAAGGTTACTGTTTGACTCTGTGTTCCCACCCAAATCTCATCTCATTTTAATCTTCATGAGTTGAGGGAGGAATCTGGTGGAAAGTGATTAGATCATGGGGATGGTTTCCCCCATGCTGTCCTCATGATAGTGAGTGAGTTCTCATGAGATCTGATGGTTTAAATGTGTTTGGCAGTTCACCTCTCTCTTTCTCTCTTCTCTGCTGCCATGTAAGACATGCCTCACTTCTCCTTCACCTTCTAGCATAATTGTAAGTTTCCTGAAGTCTCTGCTGCCATGTGTAACTGTGAGTCAAGTAAATCTCTTTCCTTTATAAATTACCCAGTCTCAGATAGTTCTTTATAGCCTGTAAAAACAGACTAATACATCAAGGATTTGGTTAAGCCATACAATGAAGTGGGATCTTAGGAAAGCTTGTAACTCCTGTATCCAGTGAGATCCAGGAATCCTCTTGTTTCTTAGTTACTCATTCTGGAAAAGTTTTGAAAGGCTAAGTCTGTTAAGAGAGGATTTGAGAAAAGTCATATTCGAGGTAATATGATTTTTGACAAAAGACATATTCAAGGTAATTTACTTTGACAAAATCGTAACTTGTCTTTGGAAAACGTATGCCCTCTCTGAAAACAGCAAGCAGATAGATGGAATCAATCTTAGAGCCCACCTCATCCTTAGAAAAAAACAAAAGGTCAACCACATATTTGAAACCACCTTTGCAAAATTATGACAGAAAGAGAAATCTGACATCATTGGCTCCATCTTGGTTCTGACCTCCAAGCTGTTCTTAATCATTCCTGGGTGTAGGCCAAGCTAACTTTGGGAGGAATTTAGTTTATAGTTTAACCTTAAAGCAAGGATGGTAACAGTTCTTACCAAAACTAAACTGTGTTTGTAAAAATTAATGAAAGGCCACAATATTAGGATTATGAGAGGGGCCTGAATTCTGATAAGATGTAAGTGTAGCTTCTATAATCCCTTACTGCTTAGGAGTCGTATGTCCAGAGGCTACAAGATTTGTGGCTTTCTCAATTGCTCCTGTAGATAACATCAGAAAACCAGAGATTGATTTTCTTGAGATCTTTTTCAGACTGAGCCCACTGGACTCATGACTTATGACTCAGCTAGTCTTGTGGCCCCACTCAGAGGTGCACTTTGTGCATGAGGACTCTTTGCCATACTACTATTTCATCCCAAACCAATCAGCAGCAGCCATTCCCTAGCCCTCTGCCCACCAACTTGTCCACAGAAACCCTAACCTTTGATCCTTCAGAGAGACTGGTTTGAGTGATAACTCCAGTTCTCCCATGTGGGCCAGTCATGTATCAATTAAACTCTTTCTCTACTGCAACACCATGATATTGGTCAATTGGTTTTCTCTGTGTACTGGGCAGGAAGAACCCATCAGGTGATTACATGTTGGATAAAAACAAAATGACAGGAACATTTAAAGTCATTGAGGTTGTGATTGAAGACTTGTGAAGAGTAGGAGGGTGTCTCAATAACTCCCTTGGCCACAATAGTTAGAGTATTGTTGTTTTTTCCAGGAGAAACCAAACAGGTACTGACTATTTTGACCTAAAGGGACACTAAAACAAACAGAACACAGATTTGCTACTGTAAAATTGTTAGCCTCAGAAGCCATGTAAAATAAAATAGTATCTGAGTTTGCCACTACAAGGTAACAGAGAATAACTATCCAGATATCTTCAACAAATATGTGTATATATATTTGTGTGTGTGTATATATATGTGTGTGTATGTGTGCATATGTGTGTATGTATATATGTGTGTATACATATATGTGTATAAATGTGTGTGTGTGTGTGTGTGTGTGTATATCCCCAAGGTTCCTCCTATTCATAATAATTGCATAGCTAATTTGAATATTGATTTACCAATGTCTGTGTATCTCAATCAAGTCCACATTGCAGATCTGAAGGAGGTATCAGCCTTTTATCAACAAATGTTCTAGCATTTGTAGATAACATTATTGGGGCTGAGCCCATCAAGGTTAAGGCTGCCCCATTTAAACCTCAACTCAAACTTGTACAATATCCTCTTAACCAGAGATCAAAGAAGGATTATAACCAATAGTCAAAAGCCTAAGAGAGAAAGGACTTATCGTACATTGTAGCATTCCTTATAATATTCTTATCATCCCTGTTAAAAACCCAGAAGACACACACACCACCCCCCCCCACCACCACCACCACCACACACACACACACACAAACACACCTATGTGTATATATACATCCGAGGGTGACAGTTATGGACCGGAACACAAGAAATGTCTGACAATTGTTAGAGACACCCACCACCTGAGTAGTTTGTTCACATCAAAAGTGAGGTTGCATAACAGAGACAGGGTTTCAGTTTAATAGCAGCATCTCTAACAGTACAACAAATTGCAAGGTTTCCCTTTAATGTTTAGAGAAATTTCTCCTTGTGAGTTTCAGGGTAAAACAGGAAATTGAGTGTTTGATTCCTCCTTGGAGTACCCTCATTGATCATCCACTTTATTTTTCTCCTATAGTTTCTTAGCAAATACAAAACAATTCTTTTTCCAATGTCTTTCTGCTTACAGTAGCTACCCATGACTTCATCAGAAGCTCCCTTTGCCCATATAAAATGATGGGTATAGGAGCATCTAGATGTATTTTTTTTCCTGTAAAGCCATAAATTTATCCTGAGTATTATTCTGTTTTTGGAGTAAGCATTTTTCAAAATGTTCAATGAGGGATTGAAAGCCTGATAAAAGGACTATTTCCCAGTCTCACTTTTGCTTTCAGATTAGATCCCCTATTTCTAGTGTTGATGAAAAGAGTCAAATTCTGTAAAATATTTGTAGAGATTTATTCTGACCCAAATATGAGTGACCACAGCCTGTGACACAGCCCCCGGAGATCCTGAAAACATGTACTCAAGGTGGTCAGGCAACAGATTGGTTTTACACATTTTAGGGAGACATAAGACATCAATCAATACATGTAAGATGTACATTGGTTCATTCCAGAAAGGTAGCACAACTGGAGGCAGGGCCTTCCAGGTCATAAGTGGATTCAAAGATTTTCTGATGGGCAGTTGGTTGAAAAAGTTTATCTAAAGACCTAGAATCAATAGAAGGGATTGTTGGGGTTAAGATGAGTGGTTATAGAGACCATGGTTCTTATTATGTAGATGAAGTCTCCAGAGAGAATAGATTGTAAAAATTTCTTATCAGACTTAAAAAGATGCCAGACTCTTAGTTAATTCTCGCCTGGATCAGGAAAAAGACTTGGAAAGGGAATGGAATTCTCTACAGCATGAAAAATTTCCCCACAAGAGACAGCTTTGCAGGGCAATTTCAAAATATGTCAAATAAATATATTTGGGGTTAAAACACTTTGATTTCTATCAGGGCCTGCTATCTGTTATACTGGTATTTTATTGCTACAAAGAGTCTGTTTTGCCAGTCTTAAGGTCTCTTTTAATGTTGATGCTAATCAGCTGTGCCTGAATTCAAACAGAAGAAGGATGTAATGAGACATATCTGACGCTTTCTTTCCCATCATGGCCTGAAGTAGTGTTCAGGTTTACTTTAGGATGCCCTTGGCTGAGAGGAGGGTCCATTCAAGTTGGTTGGGGTCTTAGAATTTTATTTTTGATTTGCTCTAGTTTAAGACTATTGACAAAAAGTGGGGAGTGTAGGGGAGGAAAAATCTTTCCTTCTACATTTTTCAGTTCTCAGCTGGATATTTTGTTACAAAAGACAGATTAACAAGAGAAAAACCAAGCAAGGTTTGTTTACATGTATATTGCATACATACATGGGACAAAGTCTGGGAAGAGTAACTCTAAGAGGTGTTTAGAACTTGGGCTTTAATATTATCTTTAGCTAAAACAAAGAAAGATGGGTTTCAGGGAGGCAAGTTTTGGAACGATGACCAGAAAAGGCATGGTAAACAAGAGTAAGATTTGTTATGCAGATTTAAGTCCCAGACTTCTCCATCGGTGACAGTCTCTTGTGATGTAGGTTATACTTCTCTTCCTGGTACAGAGAGGGAAACATGCTTAGATATGGAGATTTTACTTATATATGTAAATCTTCCTTTCAAGGGGTAACTGATAATTCTATTTTCAGAGCTTCTCCTGTGTCTAACTTTTCTAAAAATAATCAACTCAAAATAACCCTTACGGTCAAGAGGCATACAGATGATCTTTGATTTACAATAGGGGTTCATCTCATTAAACTCATTGTAAGTTGAAAATGTCCTAAGTCAAAAATGCATTTAATACACCTCACTTACTGAACATCATAGATTAGCCTGGCCTACCTAAACGTGCTCATAACACCTACATTAGCCTAGAGTTGAGTAAAATTATCTAACACAAAGCCTATTTTATAATAAGTGTTGACTACCTCTTGTAATTTATTGAATACTGTACTGAAAGGGAGAAACAGAATGGCTGTATGGGTACTAGAAGTACAGTATCTATGGAATGTGTATCACTTTTGCACCATTGTAAAGTCCAAAAATCACAAGCAGAACCAACGTTAAGTCAGGGACTGTCTGCATTGGGGGTGGTATATTCTAATCTCCTATAGTCATACTTCAGGGTAGCATTTTCTGACCACCTACAGTCACAAAGCTGATGGACATCTACCTTGGAATATACCCCTGCATTCTGTCTAAAGGTGGTAAAGAAGCTGCCATTGAAGTATAAAATAAACTCATCCTTTCTCTGCTTACAAGACTATCAGAGTCCAGCCTATTTTCACAAGAAATTTTTTGGGATAGCCTCCAAAAGACTGTGTTCAACACCTCTAGCTTTTTAAAAAGCCCTCCAGATTCCTAGGCAATTGAGGCTGTTTGGGGGTTACCCTTGAGATCTTCCTGTTCTGCCTATTCTTTTAATTTTCTGCATCTGAATTTCCACTAATGACTTAGTTAATTGGTACAGAACTGGACACAGTGGCTTATTTGTTTCTAAAACTATTCTATATTCCTCTGCAAATTTCTGGGCTTTAGAAACTTTCTGAAAATGGCTGTCAGCTCAGACTGAGACCAGAACTCAAAATCAACCACAAGAAGTGAAGGAAACCAAAGTATTTCACCCCAAAATGTGGCTTCCTGGTATAATGAGTGTTTGGATTAAAGGCCATTCAAAGCCAAGAGTGGTGGCTCATGCCTGTAATCCCAGCACTTTGGGAGGCCCAGATGGGCAGATCATCTGAGGTCAGGAGTTCAAGACCAGCCTGACCAACATGTTGAAACCTCATCTCTACTAAAAATACAAAAAAATTAGCTGGGCGTGGTTGTGCATGTCTGTAGTTCCAACTACTCAGGAGGCTGAGGCAGGAGAATCACTTGAACTCAGGTGGCAGAGGTTGTAGTGAGCTGGGATCATGCCACTGCACTCCAGCCTGGGAGACAGAGTGAGACTTCATCTCAAAAATAAATAAATAAAGACCCTTCAAGATCAACAGATGCTGGAAGAGACTTCTGCTCATCTACATAAAGACCAGAGGGTCGAACCAAGGAGGACAATTATTTTTCTTCCCCCTCCTTGTTATTTCATCTCATTATTTCCTTCAGAAAAGGAGACGGAAGAATGTAACCACACCTGGACAGACTCTTTCACAAGATAATGTCTGTCTCTCAGGCTTATTCAATTTTCAAAGAGAACCATTTATAAATTAACCTCTGTTCCGCAGCCCGTTCATTCTCTCTAGTAATCATTCATTGACCCTCATCAGCATTACTTTTATTCCCTTTCTACTCCCTGCCCTCTAGTAAAAGGCTATATAAGTATCTGGGTCCCACTGGGCTATGTGGTTGGTAATCACTCTGTGGTCCTCCCCCACGCATGTTAATATATTTGCATGCCTTTTCTCCTTTCAATCTGCCTTTTGTCAGTTGATTTTCAGCAAGCCTTCAGAGGGTGAAGGAGAAATTTTCCCTTGGCCCCTACAGAAGTTTTCCCTTTTCTGTGGAAAAATTTAAGAGCTAGTTGAGCTTTGGGGGTTTCTGGCAACCTGGGAGGGAAGGGCAGTGTGTCAGAGGGAGAGATAGGAGCAGAGGGAAATGGGGGTGTGTAGTGTGGTAGAAAAGCAATGGCATGATAAAGGCATTAGGTTCATCATGTGATTTGAGAGTATCAAAAAGGGAGATTGTTTTATGTTTTTCACATTTTCTTATGTTTTGGCCAAGAATGTTCTTAGGCAAACAATTTTGAAATTGGAATTCCTTTTAAATGCTTCCTTATACCAATCAAAATTTACAGACAATTGGATGTTTGAAATTTTGGTTCCCATTAATTCTAAGGTGGCTTGCAAATGAACAATTTTGATTATATCAAACCTCTCCCAAAATGACCATTGTACAGTCTGCCCCCCATACCCACAGGTTTCAAGACTGTTGGTTCCACATCTGTGAATCCAGCCAACCACAGAGAGAAAATATCCGAAAAATATAGCATTAAAAAGTGCAATAAAATTAATATAGTCCAGGAGTGGTGGCTCACACTTGTAATATCAACACTTTGGGAAGCTGAGGTGGGAGGATTGCTTGAGCTGAGGAGTTTGAGACCAGCCTGGGTAATGTGGTGAAATCCTGTTTCTACAAAAAGTACAAAAATTGGCTGGGCATGGTGGTGTGCATCTGTAGTCTCAGCTACTGAGGAAGCTGAGGTGGGGGGATCACTTGAACCTGGGAGGTGGGTAGTATAATAACTATTTACATAGCATTTACATTGTATTAGGTATTATAAGTAGTTTAGAGATTAAGATTATAAAGGAGGATGTGCATTGGTTATATGAAATAGTAGACCTTTTTAAATAAGGTACTTGAGCATCTGTGGATTTTTGTATCTGCAGGGGTCCTGGAATCAACCCCCACAGACCAAGGAACAAATATAATGATAAATTATCCTTGGAGAATTATGACATTTTGAAAACTAAACTCATTATTTGAAGTTGGAGTGTAAGAAATTTGAGGCAGTTTTCTTACACTCAAACTACAGAATTGGCCCAGATGTTACCAGAAAGGGTCCCAATCCAGAACTCAAGAGAAGTTTCTTGGACCTTGTGCAAGAAAGAATTTGGGGCCAGGCTATAGAGTAAAATGAATAAAAGAATAGCTACTCCATAGGCAGAGTGGCGGCATGGTCTTCTCAACTGAGTATACTTACAGTTATTTCTTGATGATATGCTAAACAAGGGGTGGATTATTCATGAGTTTTCATGGGAAAGAGTTGGGCAATTCCCAGAACTGAGGGTTCCTCCCCCTTTTAGATCATACAGGGTAACTTCTGGATGTTGCCATGGCATTTGTAAACTGTCATGGCACTGTTGGGAGTGTCTTTTAGCATGCTAATGTCTTATAATCAGCATATAATGAGGAGTGAGAACACTTTGATCACCATCTTGGTTTTGGATGGCTTCTTTACCATGTCCTGTTTTATCAGCAGGGTCTTTGTGACTTGTAAATTGTGCTGACCTCCTATCTCATTTTGCGACTAAGAATGCCTTACCTATGCCAGGCACAGTGGCTCACGTCTGTAATCACAGCTCTTTAGGAGGCTGAGGCAGGCACATCACTTGAGGTCAGGAGTTCAAGACCATCCTGGCCAACATGGTGAAACCCCTTTTCTACTAAAAACACAAAAATTAGCCAGATGTGATGATGCACACCTGTAGTCCCAGCTACTTGGGATGCTGAGACATGAGAATCATTTGAACCTGGGAGGCAGAGGCTGCAGTGAGCCAAGATCTTAGCACTGCACTCCAGCCTGAGTGACAGAGTGAGATTCTGCCAAAAAAAAAATCCCTAATCTCCCAGGAATGTAGCCCAGTAGGTCTCAGCCTTATTTTACCCAGCTCCTATTCAAGATGGAGTTGCTCTGGTTCGTATGCCTCTGACAGAGATGAGATGCAGACAGACAATATGTGACTGAGACAAACCCTGGGAATCTTGGAACTGTTGGTCAAAGTGTGGTTTGCGTATCTCATGGCTCAAGCCTCCCAGCCTAAAGGCCAGACTGTCTTGACTGCAAACCTGACTAATTAGGGAATATAGAAAGGCTTGGAGAAAAGATCTTTTCCAGAATCAGACTTCTGTGGACAAAACAAGATGAGACTAGGGAAAGTTCTCATAAGGTTTGGGTAGTGATCTGGGACATTTGTTCAAACAACAAAATTGAAAAGACCTTTGCAAAGATGATGACAGTGAGAGAAGTCTGGTGTGGCTGACTCCACCTTGCTTCCACCCTCATAGGCTGGCTGTCCTTGTTCATCCCTAGGCATAGGCCAAGCTAACCATGGGACGAATTTAGTTTCTAGTTTAACTTTGCAGCAGGGATGATAATAGACCTTGCCTAAAACTGATCCCCTCCTTGTTCAGGGACTGAAATTCCCTTTGTAAAACTAACTAAAGGCTGCAAGATTAGGAAGGGGCCTGAATTCTGTTAAAATGTAGGTGTAGTTAAATAATAACTAGCCTTTGTCTCCTAACTTGCTTTTCTACAGTCCCTTACTGCTCATAGTCATGTGGCCAGAGTCACAAGATTTGTGACTTTGCCAATTGATCCTATATATAACATCATGATTGTAGAACCTAATATCAGTATTTTGAGATGTATTTCAGACTTTTGCATTCTGGCAACTGACTGACCCCATCGGGACTTGTGACTCATGACTCAATGGTTCCTGTCCCCACCCCCAACCACCACCCAGAGGTGAACTCGGAGTGTAAGGACATTTTCCACACGCTTATGATTCATCCCCAACCAGTCAGCAGCACCCATTCTCTAGCCCCCTGCCTACCAAATTATCCATAAAAGCCCTGGTCTCTGAGTTCTTGGGGAGACTGATTTGAGTAATAACTCCAGTCCTTTGGCTTGCCCAGCCTTATGTTAGTTAAATTGTTTCTTTACTGCAATAATGCTGTTTTAGTGAATTGAGTGTATCTGTGCAGCAGGCAAGAAGAACCCCTTGGGTGATTACAAATTCTGAGAATAAACCTTTTGACCTTTCCAATTCATAGAGCCAGTTTGTGAAGGAATGTGGGACCTCTGCTTATCCTCTTTCCTATGAACTTTCCTCTTATAAATACACAACAAAAAGTGACAAGGAGAGACAGAAACAAGTGGTTGTGTTGTTAATACTAAGGCAGTTTGCGTCATGAATAAAAGTTTTCCAAATTTGATCAGAGAACAAATAATTTCTAAAATGGATTCTTTATTCCTAAGAGTTAAACTTAGCTTATAGAAAACTCACCACTGGTTTCTGAGACAGTGGTGGAGTTAAGAATTTGCATTTCTTTCTTTTTTCAATATTTTATTTTGTTATATTTTAAGTTCTGGGATACATGTGCAGGACATGCAGGTTTGTTACACAGGAAAATGTGTGCCATAGTGCTTTGCTGCACCTATCAACCCATCACCTAGGTATTAAGCCCAACATGCATTAGCTATTTATCCTGATGCTCTTCCCCCACCCCCGCCCTGTCCAAGAATTTGCATTTCTAACAAGCTCTCCCAGGGCTCAAGAAGCCACTAAGTATCTATTATTAAGTCAAGGATCTTGAGCAGGAATCCTAGTGGGGGCTCTAAGCGTGTCAAACACTGATTTCCTGAAAACAAAACAAAACAAAACACCAAAATAACCTATTGATAAGATGAAGCTGGTAATAAAGTACCACTTGACAGTCTTGAATGAGGAGAGCAAAGACAGGATGTATACGTATAAGGTTTGGATTCTGGTTTAAGATGGGTCTTTCAATACAGGATCTTTCAATATTAGCAGTGGGTGAGAGTCATACTATAATAGTTTAGAATTTATAGGCTTAACAGGGCAAGAATTCCGAGGCAAAATCTTAAGACTATGAAGAGTGAACAGATGTGTGATGCTATCAACGGTAAAGTTGAACAATTTGATGTTCCTTTATGGGTTTTGGGAAATTCCTGGAATAAACAATGAAGTTACTTGCAACTTTTTTCTTCCTGGGCAAGAGATTATCAGATAGTAAAATCATGTTGACAAAGACAGTAAAATGCTAAAGCAATGTTAGTAAAATCATGTTAACATTGACAGCTATGTGTAGGTAGATTTTTAATATATATTTATATATTTTATCTCCTTTGGAGAATTGCATATACACAAAATGTAATTATCCCAGTATTGCATATGCAATTGTCATATTATTGATGAAAATAGACTGCAAATTTAGAGATGTCAATATTAAAATCTAGCAAACATGGAATTACTATGATTTAAATAATACTTATCTTCATTATAACTTCATCTTGTACATCACAAATTTTCACTGAAAATTACATTGTGATATTTATAAGTCTAAGGAAGCCTCATGTCATGGCTAATTTATTTAGCAAGGATTGAGGGTATTGTATTATGCTAGCAACCGAAACTGAAAATGCAGTGCACACATTTGTCTGAGTTACTTTTGGATAAAAAGAATTTTGGTGAAGTGGGTGGGAGGAGTGTTCTAATATATTTAAGAAAAATCCTAATAATCATTAATTGACTGAGAAAGTGGTTGTCAAATTTTATGAGATAAGAGAGCTAATATCAGTAAAGTGGAGTCTTCTGACCAAGATCAGATAATCCTGCTCAACAATATAGTCAGTAAGTTTTGCTTACTTTCAAGTATTGATTATCCAAGTGTGTTTCTGGGACCATCGGCATTAGCATCACCTGAAAACTTGTTGGTCTACAAATTCTGGGCCCCACTTCAGAGCTACTGACTCAAAAACTCTTGGATTGGCCCAACAATCTTGCTTTAACAGCCCTGGTATAGGATCCAGTTTGAGAATCTCTTAATGTTAGGGTAGAATCCAGTTGTTCTGATACACAGATAACAAGCTTCTTTTGAATATTCTTTTGAATATTTTGGGCCTCAAAGATTACAGGAACTGAAGAAACCAATTAGAAAGTCAATGGAGGCTGAGAGAGTTTGTGCTATTTTATCAAATTTACTATACAAATATTTTTAACTATACAAATATTTTTAATTGAGACCCCATACATTTTAGAAAACTATTGTGATAATACTTTTTAAAAGGTAAAATCATGACTCACTTACAAATATAAATGAACATTTAAAGATTTACTCCTTAAATTAGTTAAAGTACTAGTAAGATGTTAAAAACCACATTTACTAGTGTTTGTCAGATTGGAGCAAAAGTAACAAGGTCAAGATGAGATTTGCAATTGTTAAACATTCGGACACATGAGCTTTCTGAAGGCAAAAGCATAGACACAAAAGAGTAGATAGGTATCCAATCCTTTTATGGAACTTGTAGACCACGACAAAGTATAAAAATTGATTAGGAAATCATTAGAAACTTACAAAAGTATTGGAAAAGTATTTCAAATTCATTGTGGTAAAATCCATGTTGCAAAATGTATCATTTTAACTATTTTTAAGTGTACAATTAGTAGTATTAAGTACATTCACATTCATTTCCAAAGCATTTTCATCATCCCAAACTGAAACTATGAAACTGGGTACCCTTTTAACACTAACTCCTTATCCTGCATTCCCCCATGACCCTGGAAACCACTATTCCACTCGTGTCTATGAATTTGCTTATTCCAGGTACTTCATACAAGTGGAATCATAAACATTTGCACTTTCATGTCTGGTTTATTTCACTTTGTCTTCAAAGTTCATCCATGTTGTAACATGTATGACAATTTTATTCCTTATTAAGGCTGAATTATATGGCATCATATGTTTATGATACATTTTGCTTATCCATTCATACTTCAATAGATATTTAGGTTATTTCCACCTTTTAACTATTGTGAAAGTACATTTTTTAGTAGAAGTACTGGGGGCGATGCAGATCACAAGAGACTAATTGAATAAAGAGGTTAGTTAGTATTATCTGTATCAATTCATGAGAAGTATAATTGTGAGAGAGAAATGAAATGTGGTAAAAGCCATGGAGGCATGTAATGTCCCTTTAAATGGAGTGGTCTATATCACAGAAGGTTCTGGCTTGCAGGGTAAAAGTGCCAAGATAAGGGAGAAGAAGTGAACCTAAGAGCAAGAAAGACTGCATTTGGAATCTTAATATTCTCTTTCCATCAATCCACATGATACTCAAGAAGAACATAGAATTTAAGAGAGTTCAGTATCTGCTTACTTGGCAGTTAACAAAGGGGGAAGCATCTGTGAAACTTCACTTTGAAAACTCAAAGTTTCTCTTCAGATAGTTGACCTATATCCAGTCCACCAGTAATAGTCTTTTCTTGCTTCTGTCTCAATCTTGGTCTCTCTCTCTCTCTCTCTCTCTCTCTCTCATTCTCTCTCTCTCTCTCCCTGCCTCTCTCTCTCTCACTCTCTCTCTTTCTCTCACTCTCTCTCTTTCTCTCTCTCTCTCTCTCTCACACACACACACACACACAGTCAAAACTCAAGGACAAAGGGGAGATAGATCTAATTGTCTAATTGACCAAACATTTTTTAAAGCCACACCAAAATTACAAAACTTATTTGCCTGCAATCACACCAACTTGGTCATCATTTAACACTAAGCTTCATGAAAAACAGGAGGGGAAAATGATGATTTTTAATGTTGAGAAAGTAATTTTGTTTTAAACATAGGAAGGAGTTCTTCCATTCCTAACAAGGAACACTCTGTGATCCTATGAACAAGAAACTTTCCTATTATCAATTTTTAAAACATCTAGTAAAATACTACTGCACAGTACAGGACTGCAATATTTCACTGTTGCCTGGTCTAGGGTCACCATTCCCTCTGTGATTAGCAAGAACTAGGTGTTTTCTTCAGGGAATCATGCGATAATTCATTTAACAACATCATTTCTGAAAAAGTTTTAAAAAGTGCACATACCTATTACTATTGAATTCTTATACATTTAATTATAGCTGATATTTAATAACTACAGAATTTCACTCTTTTATACTTTCATATATGACTTCCCCAAGGTAAAATCTGTCCTTAAATATGGTTGTTTATTAATTGCATTGTGGCTGTCCAAACAATGGGGAGATGCATTTTATCACTTCCCGATTCCTCAGTGTGTTCTTCCCTGGCACTTTACTAGAAATAAAAGTAATAAACCTTGTCTTTACTCAACACTTGCCATGTTCTTAAACACTTGTTCTAGACCCATTACATACCTTACTCCACTTCTCCTAAAATCCTGCAGGATGGCTATTACGGTCCCATTTTGCAGATGAGAGAAGCTGCTCAGCAAGGCTACTTCCTGAGCAGGTAACAGGTAAACCTGGGCTTTAAACCCAAATATATTTCACTCCAAAGTTGTGTTCTCACCTCAAAAACCAGCCTCTCAAAGGAGCAAGTATGCCACAGATAGTTTAACTAACATCAATCAAGTTAAAACTCCAATGAGGCAAGGACACCACGAAGTACATTTTGGGAATAAGCGTTTTAGGAGAGCTCCATACTTTCCTTCATACTTGTTACAAAAAGGTGGTTCGGATTTAGATAAGCCAATACGAGTATTTCTATCACTGTCCCCAACTCTCTCACATCAGGGACGTTCTGGGCATCGAGTCATTACTTTTCTCTGTTCCACAGGTGTGGAGGGCTGAGCTAATCATAGCCTCTGGTTCATGTCACTCTGTTTCCCAGCTTGGCGCCAGACTCCTCTCCTGTTGTTATCTGTCTGATAATTCCCTTTTTTTTTTTTTTGCCATTATCTACTTTCCTTCTCCTCCCCCTACCACTAAGGCAAGTCTGATGTCAGCCTTTTATGTGTTTCTGAAAATGCTTACTGTGGTTTCTGTGCAAGTGTGAGGATGCTGAGGGCTCACCGTGAGGCATAAACCCTGCACTAGAAGCCCCTTGGGGTCAGAACGGGGAATCCAGTCGTGGCTCTGCCCCTCCCCATCCAAGACATTTTCAAAGCGAGCTACCCTCAGTGAGCCTATCCCTTCGTCTAAAAACGAGGATAATGCTACCTGTCTTGCCGCTCATAAAATAGTGAAAACTATAAAGCTCACTTGTGTGGTTTTATCTCAGGAATCATCTGTGCTATAAAAAGTGATGGTTGTTTTGACGTGGCCACTTTTTGAAGATGTTCCATGTAGAAGTCTGATTTCAGGCTGCCATGGACTGAGCTGAGTCCCCTGAAAATTCCTATTTTGAAGCTTAACCCACAATGGGACTGCATTTAAAGATGGGGTCTATAAGGAGGTAACAAATGCTAAATGAGATCACAGAGTTCTAATCTGATACAACTGACATTCTTATAAGAAAAGGAAGCGACATAAGAGCTCATTCTCTCCATGTGCTCACAGAGAAGAAGCCACGTAATGACACAGTAAGAAGGAAGCTGTCTGCAAGCCAGGAAGACAGCCCTCACCGGAAAGCAACCCCAAGGGCACCTTCATCTTAGACTTTTGGCCTTCAGAACTATGAGAAAATATGCCACTCAGGCTATGGTATTTTGTTATGGCAGCCCAAGCTGATAAAAGTACAGACCCTCCTCTGCAGTGTATCATTTGTACCAAAAGTAAACACTGTTAAAAGTATGATTCCTAACCCTGAAATGTTCTAGAGTGATAAGACATTCCCACTATGAAATTAACTTGCATTTTACTTAATGTGTGCTAGATGGCACTTTTGGAAGAGAGCCACAAATCAGGGCTGCCGGTTCTGCTGCATGTGACAGCAGAGTGGTGAAACATTAAAGAGAGAGGAGCTCTCACCAGACCCAATGTCTCAACACTTGTTCCTCCTAGGATGTGCTCCACAGCAACAAAATTCTGGAAAATCTATTTGTTGCTCTCTCTAACACCTAGAACAGGAAAACATAAGAACTGAGAAAGGTTGGTTTGGGTGGCAGGCAGTTAATTCACTAAGGTCCTTGTTCCCCCTTTGATGTCTCATGGCTCAATACCTCCTTTAGCATGAGTGGACATAAATATCATTTCTGGAGCTGCCAATATAATTGATAAAAAGTAGCCAGTGTTACTAGATAAGCATCTGACACCAGAATTCCCCTTAAGAAGGGAACTGGTTTTGTGTTTGGAAAAATACCCCATCAGGGTTTGGCCATAGCCAGTGACATGTCATGAGCTGCTGGGAATACAGCCATTCAGTGGGAGACAAGGAGACAAATATGTCCTTTATTCTGGAAAGGGGGTGGGAAGGGAGGTGACAGATAGAAGAAGAGATGAAGGCGAAGAAGGCAGATGAGAGGTTTTGCCGATGGCTGCATGTGGTGTGATAGGACCCATCCCTAAGACTCCTTATATCTCCAGGAAATTAACATCCCCACATGTATGGTGTGAGTGCATCTGTTATGAACTCAGGTGAAAGGTGAGGCTTGTGCCTGGGCAGTGACTGAGGCAGCTCATGTTGTCATGGTGGTGGAGACAGAAGGTGCCCAAGGCAAGTTAGCCATCAAGAATCAGGAGAATTCATGGTGAGGGTGCCAGGTTGCCACAGGTCTTTAAAAATTTAGTACTTACATCAAATTGACTTGCAAGGACATTTGCTAACATTCAAACCACAGGAATAGAAGAGAGCCGGGTGGTTCCACACTTTTCAAACATCTGAATGGAGTGAGGAGGAATGTCCCTACTAAAATATTTTCAACCAAACCCCATCTCTCACCCTGAGCTTTATGCATCTACCTGGTTGTTTTTCCCAGGAAGTTTGAGTCCATTAGAGGCAAAGTGAGGGATGAGAACTACGTTAGGCTGCAGAAAGGGACACTAAGAAAGCCACAGAGATGCAGGAAATAATGACACAGGAAGCCTGACTTGTAGTAGGCAGCTATAAAGCTGGCAGGGGTGACCATCATTTGTCAGGTAAAATACTCTCTCAAAGCTCCAACTGGCTTCTGCATGCAGAGCTAAGGAATCACTCATCTGGGCTGGGCACAGTGGCTCATGCCTCTAATCCCAGCACTTTGGGAGGCTGAGGCAAGTGGATCACCTGAGGTCAGGAGTTCGAGACCAGCCTAGACAACATGGTGAAACCTCGCCTCTACTAAAAATTCAAAAATTAGCAGAGCGTGATGGTGTGCACCTGTAATCCCAGCTACGCGGGAGGCTGAGGCAGGACAATTGCTTGAACCCAGAAGGCAGAGGTTGCAGTGAGCCGAGATCACGTCATTGCACTCCAGCCTGGGTGATAAGAGTGAAACTCCATCTCGAAAAAAAAAAAAAAGAAAAAGAAAAAGAAATCCCTCATCTGCCCTGCAGCCACAGCACGCACAAAATCATCCACCATATTCAGACATATTGGAGCCAACTGGCTATCGGTCTGAGATGATGCATCACTTTCCTAGATTTTTTCATCTTGCCTTCACTCTTTGTTGGCAGCAATTTTCTGAGGCTTCGGTGCAGATTCTTCCTGTGTATAATATGACATGATTTTTAAATGGTGATATCATTCTAAACTTTGGAAAAATAGAATTAGGAAGGATTGAGATGGGGTAGGGCTGGTAGTCTTGCACCGAGCTACCAATAAGAACAGAGACAATCTTTCTGACTCCTGACATTTATTTTTTGTGCCTCTCCTGGTGGATGGTCCTGACCAGCTTTTAATCCAATGTAGGAGTACAGAGGGGCAAGCAGTGTCTCTGTTTAGATGCTTTTCTTTCACCTCTCATCTCTGCAGACCTCTCTGCAAGCAAAAAAGTTTGACCTCTTTCTTTCCAAGAGTAATTACAGCTCCTATCAATTTTTCCATAAGAAGATATGAAAAAAAAAAGTGAAAACTTGATGGAGCAAGACTTGGGGTTGAATACAAATGTCACTTCCTTGCCTCTGTTTCACATTTCTCTTAACTATAATGAACACACTCCCTTGGAGGCAGAAACCCAAGGCTAGTTGTGACAGAAATGGATATGAAGCAATTCAGGTTCATTGGCACACAAGTGTTATGATTCCATTTCAGGAGACAAGAGGTACCCAGGGAGTCTTCTCGTTTTGTTATAGTCTCATCTCCACCCTTCACTAAGTTTACTTAATTGGAAATTAGAATAGAAATTATGAGGAAAAGGATTTTTCTTTCCCCTTTAGGGCCATCACCTGGTATATATTTATCACAGTGTCCCCTTACAGAAAGATGGAAGGGGCTAGGAGAGAGACAATTCTTCCCTGGAGGCGAACGAATACATTAGGGCTTTATCTTTCCGACAGACACAGGCACTGGGAATATATGCAGAAACCTCTGGAGGCATTAATATGGAGCTAGGCAGACAGAAACATTCTGGCAACTGGCTTCTTTCTACTGAAGTTGTGATCATGTTGAAAGGCTGGTTTCATAGTGAAATAGATCACCATCTATCAAACATCTCATCATGGCAAAAAGAAGGGAGACTATGGCTGAGCTCTGTATGTGGCTCACAGGCACAATGTCAGAGGGACCCAAAACAGGATCAGAGGAGGCAGAATCCAGAGACTGGAGGAAGCCCACAGTGACTTCCCTTCCCTTGACCTCTGATGCTCTTGATCTCTCCTCTACTCCGCCACTGGAGACTGATAGGACCAGGATTTCTGGACTGAGTAAAAACCAGCCATGCTGGGAAGTAAACACTTTATTGGAAATATGAAAGGGAAAATAAAGCATGGCAAATATAATGTGGATAAAACAAAATCAAATGTTCAGATGTAGGAAAATAATCCATAGAAACATAGTACTCCACCTTCACTGGTTTCGTACATGACCAATAACCAGTTTTGCCTGATACAGATGACATGAGACAGCACCAGGAGTGTCATTGTGATGGAAGGTGACAGCTTTTGGAAATATTTACTGTGGTTTGCCAACAAGAAACACCCCACTCTTTTCCTAAAACTCATGCAGTTCAAGGTCGGCCTGTTGTGCTTGAAAGAATGCCTGTTCTTTCAATCCCTGCTTGTTAGCTGACACAAAAGACAGACATTTTCAAACGAGAAGGAGACATGCAACTGGGCATTGCTCATCTACTTTGATAGACATTCAGGAAAACAACATTGCCCAGCATGTAGAAATAAAGCCTCCTTGACTTTTACCATCGGAGTTCTCAGTGTTTGACATTTTTAAAGGAGTTCAGCATCTCAGCCAGGTCGGTCAGAGAATAAACTCATGGGCACAGAAATCCAGAAAGCCTTGTTGGTGGCTATTTTTATTTATTTATTTATTTAATTTATTTATTTATTTATTTATTTATTATTTTTTTTGAGATGGAGTCTCACTCTGTCGCCCAGGCTGGAGTGCAGTGGTGCAATCTCGGCTCACTGCAAGCTCCGCCCCCCGGGTTTACGCCATTCTCTTGCCTCAGCCTCTCCGAGTAGCTGGGACTACAGGCGCCCGCCACCACGCCCAGCTAATTTTTTTGTATTTTTAGTAGAGACGGGGTTTCACCGTGGTCTCGATCTCCTGATCTCGTGATCCGCCCGCCTCGGCCTCCCAAAGTGCTGGGATTACAAGCGTGAGCCACCGCACCCGGCCATTAGTGGCTATTTTTAAAAATCATGGGTTGGTTGGTTGGTTGGTTGGTTGATTTATTTATTTATTTATTTATTTGTTTGTTTATTTATAGAGATGAGGGTCTTGCTATGTTGCTCACACTGGCCCCAAACTCCCGGCCTTAGGTGATCCTCCTGCCTTGGCCTCCCAAAGTGCTGGGATTATAGGCATAAGCCTCCACACCTGGGCTCAAAATCATGAGTTAAAAATAATTCAGGTAGTTCTGAGAAAATGGGCTGACTGCTGGCAGGAAGGGCTGAGAGCGAAGGCAGCGTTGCTTAAAGCAGCCAGTGGATGCTGGGCTGCCAAGCTCAAGAACATCCACCCAGGACATCTGTTGAAGGGTTCAAGTCATGAATGTGGTTGCATGGGCCGGCAACTGCCCAGGAAGAGCCACAGCCTGACCTTCAGGAGAATCAGGAAGGTGGGGTGTGCTGTGAACAAGGCAGGCAGTGAGGAAAGCAGAGCTCACCAGGGGCCAGGGCCTTCCTTAGAGGGTCCCTCTGCACCTCACCTACAAACATATAATTTCCAACATGCTGTTGGAACTCAGCGGTCGTCCTGAGCCCAGGAAAGGATAGTTTTCACTGGTACCACATCCCCCTCCTTCTCTGTTAGAGTCTGAATTATGTCTCCCCAGAATTCAAGTGTTGGAGCCCTGACCCCTAGGACCTCAGGATGTGATTGTGTTTGAGATAGGGCCTTTATAGAGAGGATTAAGTTAAAATTAGGCCATTCAAATGGGCTCCAATGCGACCCGACAGGTGTCCTAAGAGGAGGAAATTGGACTGATAGAAGAGCCAGTAGGGTTGTGTGTGCACACAGGGATGGCCATGTGCAGAGACGGCCCAAGGGCAGCCGCCTGCCAGCCAAGGAGAGAGGCCTCAGGGGACACCAGCCCTGCTGGCACCTTGATCTTGGACTTCAAGCCTCTTGAACTGTGAGAAGACAAATTTCTGTTGTCTAAATCATCAGAATCACGTCTGTGATACTTTCTACGGCAGCCCTGGCAAACTAACACGTTCTCTTTTTAAGAGCCTTTATTTCCTTCTCTTTCTCCCTTCCATTTATTCTCTTCCATATGAGGATACAATTTAAAGAAAATATCTCAAATTTGCCTATACTAAATTGTAAATCATCTTGAAATGTCCCCTTTCCCTGAGCTATGCTGCTTGAATTAAATTAACACAATCCCTGCCATGATGCTCAGGAGTGAAAAAGACGTAAGTGAGTGGCAAGGCACCAAGAAAGATGCAGTGGATGCTGCTCCTTAGTAAGCAGACCCTAAACATCAGCTCTCCGCCTCGGGTTTGCCCTGAAGCCTTAGGCCAGAGGTCAAGGTATGGACTGGGAAACTGACCTGTGTTTCCTGGCACACTACGAATGAAGTACCAGGCCTGGATGTGGGATGCCAGAGCCCCTATTTAAAATCTTCCCCTATTGTTGAAAAACTCCAGTGGCGCCCAGTCTCTCCCCTCATCTTCATTACAAGGAATCTTCAGCAGAAAATAAAGGAAATGATGCATTCCAACTACAGGTTCCACAAGGTCCAAGGAACCTCGACTCAAGCAGTTTGAAATATAAAAGACATTAAAAATGTGAATAATGGCAAGTCCAGGAGTGGAGGAATGTCAGGTTGATTTCATGACTCAGGCTGTTCTCCCTCTCTTTCTCTTTCTTCAGCATCAACTTCATTCTATCAGCAACCAGAAGAAAAGGAGAATGTGACTTCCTGTAGCTTTTTCTTAGGAACAAGAAAACTTCTTAGAAGCTCCCTGGAGGATTTTCTGCTGCATCTCAGTTTCTGTAAATAAAGAAGGCTGCAGGAGGAAATAGATGCCAGGTGGTGACTAATAATACGCACTATTTTGTCCTCTACTTCTCAGTTATTACCATATTTGAGAATCAAGCAGAACAATAAAGGATAATAGGAAATGGTGTATTGGGTTAGGCAATTTGGTGGTCAACAGCTTATAGCTACCTCCAGCAATGGAGTTACCATAAGACCAATGGCGTAAAGAGAGATTGAACTACCAGAAAAACACAAGAGTTGTGCTTGAAGACCCAAGGCAAGTCGGTGATCCAGCTAGCCTAATTTATTCCGCCTTGGTGATATGCTTCGTTTGTTCTCTGCTTGTCTTTGTGTATTTTATTTTTATTTCTCTCACTACCCCCCTCCACCCACTAGTTAATTCTCTCTTACTTCCCCATGCAATTCTATGTAGAAACAGTCTGCGTGACCTGCCTAAGCAGCACCTCTGAACTGCTCCTGCATAGCCTATGGCCAGGTAGCCCTTAGGTCACGGGTCCACTCTGACCCCATCAGCCTTCACCTCTCTGTCTTCAGAAGAGGTCTGAGGGCAGAGCAGGAATATTGGCATATTTAGTATAGTTATTCTACATCTCCCTTATGCTAAGAGCAAGTCTGTATTTAAATTCTCTTAAATGCGATTAACACCAAAAAATGAAAGGGTGTTATGGTCCAAATAAAAATTAAATACAAGTCTAACGTCATTATCTTAAGTAATATGGCATGTTCATTTCAGTGTGTAAGGAGGGAGAAATGTGAAAGGGGAAGGACTATAATTATTTATGTTTATATTTTACCTATTAGACTTTCATTAGATTTTCAGGTACTGTACTACTAAAGCATATTAGTGTATTTAACGATATTAACTAAGTCTCCAAGCCCTTCATGTTCACTGTTATCTAAGTGCTGTTCTTTCAAACATCATCACGAATTTCAGAAAAAGGGAATAATGATGCAATAATGTAAAAAACCTGATCCATATATTGTTCCTGCAGAATACTCAGTCACCACCCAGGTGGGCTGACCACGAATGAGCTTTAGCTTCTCTCTCTTCCTCTCTCTCTCCCCCCCTTGTTCTATGACCTCAAGAAAAATCCAAAGAGAAAAATGGAAACTAAGGATGCAGCTCCATCATTATTGTACCTCAAATCCTTCTGAAGACATTTACTGAGAGTTTGTTACTGTGCCGAGCCACTAAAGTGCTTACTTTGACAAGATTTCATATCTTGCCTAACTGGACAGAATAAATGCAAGACGAGGAAGGCACCGGCAGAAAAATCCACAAATACAAGAATGGAGCAGGAGGAGAAAAATCATCTGCTGAAATTCAGGAGCAGGTGTCAGTAGAGGTGGCAGTGGAAGATTTTCAAAGGGGAAAATTATGTTAAACTCAGCACAGACAGAGACAAGTCTTACACATGTTTACTCACTGCAGAGAAGAGGAATATTCTGGACACGGAGCAGACAATCAGGAAATCCTTAATCAACAGAGGAATAGGTGTGAGCCACCATGAGTCGAGTTATAAGGGCTATTGCTGTAATTGTAAGTTCAATGACAATGATTAAAAGTGATTTTTTTTTGTAGTAGTAAGTGAAAACTTAAGTTGACGTTTAGGGGATCCGTCAGAAAATGATTGGAATGAAGGCTCGAAAAGTCTGAAGCTGAATGAGCAAAAGAGAAGTGTGAACTCAAGTGGACAGATTTCATCAAAGCTTAAGATAAAGAAAAGCTCAGTGGGAGAATGAGAGTCAGATCATGAAGCAGCAGAAATGAAGCTGGACCAGTGAAGGGGGCCTGGTGTGGTCTGATAAGCATAGTCTATTGAGACCACTTGTGCTAGAGACAGTCTGAAGGAAAAAATGTCAGAGGTAAGGAGACACCACAATACATGAAAATCATATGGAACAGTGCCTTGCATCTAGGGAGAACATAATAATATTAGTTATTATCAATATTGCACTAAATTGTCAGTATCTCAGTAATTACCAGACTTTTAGACTTCATTTTTTTTGTGAACATGTACCTATGTACTTAGGTAGCTATTTCTTTTCCTATTGGCTACCGTGCATATCTGTGTAATCCTGAAATAGATGCATGACTTTTTCTATGCTGCAAATATTCCTATTATAGCTATTATGATTGCCTGGGGAAGTCTTATGTAATAAAAAATGCTTCCTTTTCTCTGTGTTAATGCAGTGAAAGGACTTACATATACATTTTTATTTTTCAGCAGGTAGAGAAAAAACACATACAATTGAAACATTAAAGTCTTCCGGCCATTATTCCATCATGTCCACTTTTCCATGGTGACTATCAAATGCCTCCTTGTCCCTGCTTGCTCACTAGCAATTAATTGCTTAGTCCAGTTGATGCTTTGCTTTTTAACACATTCATGCTCACTTGTGAATACATTAGACATACAGAAAAGCTGGTGAAAAATCCTTAGATTTTTGTATAAAAAAGTCAATAAAAAGAGATTTCCTTAGGCAGCACATCAAATCCAGCTGAAGTGGCCATCTGCTTCCCCCTGGTGATAGATGGCCACTCAGAATGAATTGTGGTCCTAAGTAGATATTCAAGAAATTTATTTGGAAATTGGATGGTGCCTCTAATTGTATTTTTCCTTAGCTTTTCTCTTTTACATCTTCCACATAAATAGTATTATTTTAAGACACTTTTAAAGAAACTTCCAAATTAAAAATAAACCCATGAGAGTAACACATTTGCAATTAGAGGATCAAGTCTTACCCAGCCAAGTAATCTTTATCTTGACATCTGCTTTCAGATTGAGCACACGGTTGTACAGTTTCCCTTGAAAGACTCCATTGAAATATTAGTAAAGAGATTTTAAAGAGCTATAAACCCACAAGGTAAAAAGAACGGAAAGAAAGCTGCCAGCCAATGAAATATTTCAACAAATGTATGGTTTATTAACCAGGATTCTCCAGAGCAACACAACCGATAGGATACCTGTGTATATGTTATGAGATTTATTTTAATAAATTGGCTCATGTAATTGAGAGGGAATGGCAGGTCTGAAATCCATGGGGCAGGCCAGCAGCCTGGAGACTCAGGTAGAAATTGATGCTGCAGTCTTGAGGCAGAATTTCTTTTACTTTGGGAAACCGCAGGTTTTGCTCTTAACACCTTCAACAGATTGAATGAAGTTGACACACTTTATCGAGGGTAATCTCCTTTATTTAAAGTGGCCAGGGGCAGTGGCTCACACCTGTTATCGCAGTACTTTGGGAGGCCGAGGCAGGCAGATCACCTGAGGTTGGGAGTTCAAGACTAGCCTGGCCAACATGGTGAAACCCCGTCTCTACTAAAAATACAGGCTGGGAGTGGTGGCGGGTGCCTGTAATCCCAGCTACTCAGGAGGCTGAGGCAGGAGAATGGCTTGAACCTGGGAGGCAGAGGTTACGGTGAACCGAGATTGTGCCACTGCACTCCAGCCTGGGTGACAGAGCGAGACTGTCTCAAAAAATATATATAAATAAAATAAAATAAAGCTAACTGATTGTACATGTTAACCACGTTATGAAATTCTTTCATAGCGACATCTAGACTGTAGTAATAAATGGGTTAAATGAATGGGTTCTGTAGCCTACCTAACTTGACACATAAAACTAATCATCACATATAATGACTGACGAAGCAGGGAAATGAAAATTGTAAATGGAAGTGACTGCAGCTCAAAAGGGGCTGATTGTTCTCTCTCTGCCAACAAAAAGCCACACACACACACACACACACACACACACACACACACACACACACACCTGTTCTTATTCCTAAGCACAGAACACTTGGAAGCCAGAATATTGCTACCCTATGACAGAATTTATGGTGGACAGACACTAAGTGATTTCCAGTGATCACTTTCTAGTATTCACATCCTTGTATAATCCCTCCCCTTGCATGTGGCAAGACCTGTAACTTGTTTCTAACTGCTTGGCTATGGCAAAGGTTGCAAGATATCACTTCTGTGGTTCTATTACCTTAAGACTTTGTTTTGCAAGAAGACTGTATCCAGAGATTTTCCTTGTGGACATCATGAAATAAGCAGACAGGCCAAGGAAGACCACATAGCAAGGAATTGCAGTTGACTTCTGAGAGATAAGAACGACCTCTAAGAGAATTCTACCAACAGTCTGAATGAGTTCAAAAGCAAATTCTTCCCCAGTTGAATCTCCAGATGATAACTGATTTTTAAAAAATTCACCAATGGCATGATCCTCTATGAAGAATATATAAAGCCTATAAAAAGCAACTAGAAATAAAAAGTGACCCTCGCTAGGTTGTAGTGTACAAGATCAACATACAAAGATTAACTGTATTTCTATAAACAAGTAACAAACAATTGAAAACAATTTTAAAACAAATTTGAAAAAATGTATAAGCAGTATCATTTTACATTGCATAACAAATATAAAATGCCTAGGTATCAAGTTGACAAAAGTTGTGCAAGAAACCATGTACAGAATGAGACATTGTTGAGAGAAACTACAGAGGACCTAAACAATTTAAGAGATATCCCATGTTCATAAATCAGAAGACAATTTTCTTCTGATGTCCGTTGTCCTCAAGTTAATTTGCAGATTAAATACAATCCCAGTCAAAATATCAGCACAATTTTTCTGTAGAAATTGATAAGCTGATTCTAATATTAATGTGGAAACGCAATGCCAAGTATACAGAATCGTCTTTGAAAAGCAAGAACAAATTTGGAGGACTTCTACCTGATTTCAAATCTTAAAATAAAATCTATAATAATCAAGAGAGTGTGTATTGGCATAATGATAGCTCAATAGATTGATGGAACTGGATCCAGTCAAGAAATATACTCAAACATATGGGGGCAATTGACTTTTTTTTTTTTTGAGATGGGGTTTCACTCTTGTGGCCCAGGCTGCAGTGCAATGGGCCCATCTCAGCTTACTGCAATCTCTGCCTCCTGGATCCAAATGATTCTCCTGCCTCAGTCTCCCGAGCAGCTGAGATTACAGGCATACGCCACCACGCCCAGCTAATTTTGTATTTTCAGTAGAGACAGGGTTTCACTATGTTGGTCAGGCTGGTCTCGAACTCTTGACCTCAAGTGACCCACATGCCTCGGCCTCCTAAAGTGCTGGGATTATAGGTGTGATCCACCGCACCCAGCTGGCAATTGACTTTTGACAAAATTGCAAAGACAATCCAATGGAGAAAGGATAGTCTTTTCAAGAACTGATGATGGGACAACTGGATATGAAGATGCAAAAAAAAGTTAACACTGTAAATAAAAATTAACACAAAATAAATTATAATTCTTAAAGTAAAACCATAAGCTAGAAACTTCTATAAAAAAGCATGCAAGAAATATTTGTAACCTTGGGTTAGGCAATTCGTTTTTTAGATATGACACTAATAATCAATAAAAGAAAAAATTGATAATATAGTCTTTATCAAAATTAACACCTCTGCTCTTATAAACATACTGTCATAGGATGAAAACATTAGTGATAAAGTGAAAAAAAAAGTATTTTCAAATCACCTGTTTGATTAAAAAGAAAACTTGTATCCAGAATATATAAAGAATCCTGGCCCGGTGCAAGTAAACTGATTCTCATATTAGTTAAACGATTAGTTGGCTGGGCATGGTGGCTCATGCCAGTAATCCCAGTACTTTGGGAGGCCAAGATGGGCACATCACTTGAGGCCAGGAGTTTGAGACCAGGCCGGTCAACATGGTGAAACCGCATCTCTACTAAAAATACAAAAATTAACTGGTGTGTGGTGGTGCATGTCTGTAATCTCAGCTACTCGGGAGGCTGAGGCACAAGAACCACTTGAACTCGGGAGGTGGAGGTTGCAGTGAGTTGAGATGGTGCCACTGCACTCCAGCCTGGGTGACAGAGCAAGACCTTGTCTCAAAAAAACAAAAACAAAAGCATCCTAGGAACACAGTAATAGGAACAAACAAAACAAAACCCAATAACGATGTGCAAAATATTTGAAACAGTACTTTACCAAAATAGGTATATGGATGACAAACAAGTCTGTGAAAAGAAGCTTAACGTCATTAGTCGTTAGAACAATATAAATTGAAACCATAAGAAGATACCTTTACAAATCTATTCAAATAGCGAAAATTAAAAAGACTGACTGCACCAAGCGTTGCTGGGACTATGGAGCAAACTTTTCTGGCGGAAAAGAATATGTTCATGATTTTGATTGTGGTGATGGTTTCCTGGCACATATATTTGTCGGTATATATGGTTGTTAATATTTTCTCTGCTTCTAAATGCTTCCTTTTGGTAAAGTTTCTCCTTCCCATTTCACAGGATTCTGATAAGCCTGACAATCAAAGGGGCACCTCAACCTCTCTGCCAAGTGAGGCTCACTAGAGACCTTTTATTTTTTTTGAGACGGAGTCTCGCTCTGTTGCTCAGGCTGGAGTGCAGTGGTGCAATCTGGGCTCACTGCAAGTTCCACTTCCCAGGTTCACGTCATTCTTCTGCCTCAGCCTCCCAAGTAGCTGGGACTACAGGTGCCCGCCACCACACCCGGCTAATTTTGTTTTGTATTTTTAGTAGAGACGGGGTTTCACCGTGTTAGCCAGATGGTCTGGATCTCCTGACCTCGTGATCAGGAGATCACTTCTCGGCCTCCCAAAGTGCTGGGATTACAGGAGTGAGCCACTGCGCCTGGCCACTAGAGACCTTTTTGTAGATTGATTCTGATGTTGGAAGGAAGAGAGCCCAGCTCCTGAGAGCCTAGTGCTGTTGAGGCATTGAGGGTCCTCTTTGCCACGTAGAGAGTGTTGGTTTAAAGAAAACCCATGGAAAAAAGCAGGGGGAAATGGAGGGCAAAGGGAAAATAAATCCCCCTGACATTGTTTGAATCCCCAGATTCAGCCATTCCTGAAGCCAGCCATTACCTTGAATTTCCCAAATAAATGAACTCCAAAATTCCCCTTTTAGGTTTAAGATAGTCTGAATTGAGCTTCTGTCACCACCACTGAAAAGAAGATTCATAAAATGCTGAATCCAAATTGGTGTCACTACAGGACGGAATCTCATAATCATGGTGACATACTGTCTTACTGAATGTCTTAGTATGTAAACGTCAGTCCAGGGAAAGTGTAGCTTTGGAAGGCAATGTGCAATAAGTAAACTAAGAGCAATGCAGACACACCGGAAATTACACCAATGTGTTCTTTAAATACGTAATACAGGGAAACAGAGACTTCAAATAATTTAAGAATAATTCAGAAGCCTGCCTGAAGAATGACATTGTAATGTCCTTTGGAGACAACAGAAGAACACAGAGTAGAATTGTCAAGAGTGGGTCCTGTCAGACTGACCTAGCTTCCTTTTCTGAATAAGATGCCTGCCAGATAGATTAATGGGGAGTTTACCCTAAGTGAACATTCCAGACAGTCCAGCTTCACTGTTTGACCTTGGTAGAGGTGCATGTTCCCTTGCGCCCTCAACTTCCTCATCTGTGAAATGAGACAATTTCAACATTTGTGTTCTTCAATTCCGTAACTTAAAAAAAGGGGGGGATGGGGAAGAAAGATGTCTGGCTGATGGGCTGGAGGGGGAGTGGTGGGATAAAGAATTCCCCGCCGCCGCCCCGCCGGAGAGACCTACCAGGGTCCTTGAAGGCTGAATCATCCTCCAGGTAGTAGTCCCTTGACCTTGGCACTATGACATTTTGGGCTGGAGAATTCTTTGCTGTGAGGGCTGCCTTGGGCATTGTAGGATGCTTGGTAGCATCTCTGGTCTCTACCTACTCTATACTAGTAACAACTCTCCCATCCCCAGTTTTGTAACAGCCCAGAATATTTCCAGACAAAGCCAATGTCCCCTGGGAGGCAAAATCATTCCCACTTGAGAACTTCTAGAGGCTTAGTGATGGAGAGGAGTGCTCGGCGTGGGGATGCCGTCAAGGAAGCAAGAGGCAGGTGGTAGTGGCCTTTTAAAAAGCAGGATCACAAAGGATCTTGGGGACTTAGGGAGAGTGGTCAGAAGCAAACAGCCTGGTGTTCAATAAGGTCCAGCCAAAGATAGGGCACTTAGGAAAACCAAAGTGCACTCCCTTAGAATGGGGAACACACATGTGAATGTGACGGTGCAGGGTAAGAGCATGGCATATCAGAGGAGAACAGACTCAACTGCAAAAAGCAAGTGGCAAAGAGGCAATCATGATTCGGGGTGTGGAAGAGGTCATTTTTAATGGCAAATTGGAAGGTTCCCTGTGGGTCTAAACTGGCTGCATCCTGGTCATGAGACTGTGCTGAACAGGCCTCTGCTATCCCAGCCCTAGAAACCTAGGGAAAGTGATTGAAATACTGTCACACAGGAGATGAGAAGGTAGGCTCCTCGGGCTAGAGAAGAGGAGACTGAGATTGCCTGATTTGGATGGATCGCTAAATTCAGCCTGGAGAAAACAGGGCCCTGTGGCTGAGATGGTTTCTGGTCTCTACTCCTCCCACCCCACCTCTCGGGGGGGGATGTTCTTCTTTTTCTTCCATTTGTCATTATTATTTGTACATTGAAAATTTACTTTGGCCCATTTCATCTTTGTTCCTTTCTCCTGATCATTTTGCTCACATTAAGGGGCTGACTTACTCCTGTTAAGTCTATGTAGAGGGTATTGAATTGGACTTTATGTTTAATTTGCTCAAACTCTTTGTCTGGAGTCCTGTCTTGTGCTTGTTGAATGGCGTGGGCAATTTAGTTAAAGGTTACTTGGGATGTTGAGTAAGAACTATGTCTTTGAGTACACACAAATATTACAAAAAAAAAAAAAAAAAAGAAAACAAAGGAAACAATTGTTGAATCTGCTCTCTCTCTCTCTCTGTCTTTATAGACATTATGAATCCTTATCTCAACAAGGAGGACCGGCAAAGGGTGGGAAAGATAAATAACTAAATATAAGAGCATGTCAGGGCTACGGGAAATCAAAAATCACAGAATAGTTTGCTTCTGAGAGACAAAAGATGTGGTGTGTCAACAAAGAGGGGCATGGAGTCTGAAGTTCCAGACATGGCTGTGGGGGTGGCATGTGGGAGGTGGTTGCAAATTTCTTTGCCTTAAGCTGAGACTTCAGGGAAAATGTAATTTTTATTCTCCCTGCATTAGTGATCATTTTTAGACCCCTTGCTCACTAAATAGCAGGAGGGATAAGATGTATGTGTGTAAGGGGGGAGGATTGATTTAATCCAATCCAGCAGTCTTAGTATGCTAAACATAGCATATTTCTCTGATTATATAAATAATTCAGGCTCATGGTAGAACACCCAAATGATACATAAGAGTAAAGAAGAAAGTAAAAATCACTTGAAATTCTGCCATTCTTCAGCAGCTACCAAGCACACGTTGCTGACCATCCTTTTGCTGATTCAGTAATTTGAACAGTCTATCTGGGTTGAATGCTTGGATTCAGATCTTGTTGCCTCTGTTTCTCTTCAAAGCAATGCTATCTGGATGCACAAAGAGACTTCCTGGGACTTCTTCCTAGCAGAGGGAAGGAGGCCTCAGATCTGCCTCCTCTAGTCTCTGCAGCATGGTTTCCTACCCCTAGTTCCTGCTACCATTCATAGCTGAAGTTGGAGGCTTGTGTAATTCAGGGTTACATCTTCCCTGCCTTGGCCAGAGTCCTTGTTTAATTGGGCTCCCCTCAGCTCCTGACCCTTCTGAGTCTCTGGCACATTCTTTCTTTGGCTGTCTTACCTCAAGATAGGCTGAATGCAGGCCCTGTGATGCTGCTTGAGCTATTTTCCCATGACACCAGAGAGCAGGAAGAAGTTCTGCTACCTGTCCATGAAGAGAGGACAGCTTCTAGATGATCTGTTTCAGAATCCAAATAGGATTTGAATTTCTGTTCAAAAGTCCACTGCTCAAGTCATTCGCCTCAATGTGTCTGAACCACCTTCTATGCTCTTGCCCAAAACCTGAAGCAGTGACACTGGCTCTGTGGCATCACTCTCTCTCATACCCCACAGCTTCTGCTTCTTTCCTGTCTGCACTCTTCTGTTCTGCAGGGCTGGGAAGGGTAAGCCTCTCCCTATCTCATCTTCAACACCATCCCCTCTCCTTTCCCAGAAGCTAGTATGCAGGATGGGGTTAAAAGAGAGATGCACTGTCTTACCCATCAGAGAAATACCATGCTTGTTGAGAGGTGCCAATAAGAGGATGGTTTTGAGTCTCAGGATGGCCCCACTGAAGAGAGAATGAAAGGAAATGGATTACTTCCCCCAGGGGATCAGGTTTTCTATAGTATTCATGAAGATTATACGATTTCTCCCTCTCCAGAAGTTTTAAAATCAGATGTCTCAGATTTCATAAATCTGCCTCATTCCCTTTCCTATGAAGGGAAGATGCTCCTGCTTTGTCCCTAAGGCGCTATGGTATTCAGATAAGTCGGCGGTTTCTCAGGCACCATGTGGGGAGTAGCTGGAATTATTCACACTCCAACCCCTTGCATGTGGCTCTGTGCCTGGCACAGAGTTGGCTCTCTACAAACACTGTTGCAGAAGAGTGAAAAAAAAAAATGATGGATAAGTTCTGTTCTACATAGCTAAAGTTTATTTTGTTTGAAGACTGAAGAACAAAGGAGACACCCCTCCAAGGTCATGGATGATTCTGTGAGTCTATGTACACATTCCCATGGCTAGACAGCATTATATTAAAATCTGTCAATGTTTCTACGCTGTCCACCAAGCCGGTTACTGTGCTAGGTACTGACATCTGTAGACACGTAATTTATATTCTTCTGTCACCTGCATTACACTGAAGGAACATCCCTTGGGTTCACAGAAATTAGTTATCCCATAGGCTGGATGGATGATGGATAGGTGGCTTTTTCACCAGCCCAGCTAGGTTTGGAAAATGCCAGATGCCTTCACCATTCCACCGATGTGTTGATGCACGTGATTAAAAAGCCAGGGGCATGCTCAGAGCAGGAGTACAAAAAGCAGACGTTTCTCCCCCAAGAGAGCTGTCTCCAGTGACCCAAGACTGCCATCATGCTGGGATCTGTGATGTCCTTTGTGCTCCCCACCCTCCTGGAGAGAAACCTGGCAGAGCTGCAACCTTGGAACAAAGAGGCTTCCAGTCTGTTATTTTCACTTTTCTCAGCGGGGTCTTTCTCTGCCTAATTGCCCTGTTTACTCTTCCTGTTCTCTTTTAAAAGCCTGGCATTCAAAGCAGAACTAATTCTGTTTTAAGAGATTGCCAGGAAGCAACACGAAATATACCTGCTTTTGAGTTTCACATTCCATTTTATTTCTTTCTCTAAATAAAAGCGGGGCATTTTATTTTGCGTTCCTCTGATATCTCCCTCTATTTTCTTGATTCTTCAGGCAGAACTCCCTGTGTTCACTGTTCCGTCAGTGAAGATGGAAAGAACACTTAAGCTTCTCCTGCTCTGTCGCTGGCCTAAAGCCATCCAGCATCTGTTTTTGGGCCACTAAATAAATCTGGTCACAGCTCTGGGCCTGGAAGTGCATTGGAACATAGGCGATTAGTTCAGGTTTACCCTGACCGCTTCTAGAGAGTTCTAGGACATCATGAGCATATCATGAAAAAATATCTGGATCTCATTCTCCATTCTTGTCTTTTGCAACTCAGACTACTTCCAGAAAGGTTAACTTTAGGGTATTACCTGTAAACACTCTAAGGAATATGATATTTTACATGTCTTTTAGCATATTATCGATAGGAACATCAGTTAATGTTCCTTCATGTGTTTGTTGTTACAGAATCCACAAAGCCAATTAGAAAGTTGCTTTTCTGGTGCCTCCCGTTTCTTACAAGTACATACTCCTCACTGCTTGAATATGTAGCTTAACGGTAATCAATCAATTTCAACTAATTAAATTGAAATTGAACACTGTATTAGTTTTGCTAGGGCTGTGATAACAAGCTACCAGAGACTGGGTGGCTTACACAACAGAAATTTATTTCTCATAGTTCTAGGGGCTGAAAGTCCAAGATCAAGTTGTTGCAGGTTTGGTTTCTTCTGAGGCCTCTCTGGCTTGCAGACAGCCAGCTACCTTCTCATTATATCCTCATGTGGTCTTTTCTCTATGTGTGTGCATCCCTAGTGTCTCTGTGTGTCCAAATTGCTTCTTCTTGTAAGGGCACCAGTCATTTTGGATTAGGGTTTACCCTAATGGCTTTATTTTAACTTAGTCATTTCATTAAAAGCTCTATCTCCAAATATAGTCACAATCTAAGGTATTAGAGGGATTAGCACTTTTAAGGTATGAATTTTGGAAGGACATAATTCAGCGCATTACTGATACCAAAGTTTATTTTTGAATTCCTTTTGTGCCAGCCACTGCAATAGGCACCTATACTCCTCTTTAATCCTCACCATGATCCTGAATGGTACTATTGATTGTCTACCCAGTCAGATACTTTAAGCCAGATCAAACAATCAATAGATTCACCCACAGGAGTGTCAATAAAAATTTTCTGGGAATTAACATCATTTCTGAGCTACAGTACCTCTCACTTCACCCCTTGTATTAGTCAGCATTCTCTAGAGGGACAGAACTAATAGGACAGATATATATATATCTCCATATATATATATATATATGGAGATATATATATATGGAGATATATATATATATGGAGATATATATATATGGAGATATATATATGGAGATATATATATGGATATATATATAGAGAGATATATATATATACATGGATATATATATATATATGTGTGTGTGTGCATCCCTAGTGTCTCTGTGTGTCCAAATTTCTTCTTCTTATAAGGGCACCAGTCATTTTGGGTTAGGGTTTACCCTAATGGCTTTATTTTAACTTAGTCATCTCATTAAAAGCTCTATCTCCAAATATAGTCATAATCTAAGGTATTAGAGGGATTAGCACTTTTAACATATGAATTTTGGAAGGTCAGTCTCAAATCCATCTCCCCGACCAACTGAATTGGGAGGTTTATACAGTGGGAAAGGAATGTAAAACAGGAATTAAGGAGGGGTAAGGAAGCAATTATGAAAAAAGGGGTCTGGCATCTCATTGAATGCAGGGATCTGATGAGTTTCAGTACCTTGCCTGAGGGGGAACTCAGATGAGACAAATGTAAACTGCAAGTTTTAAGACCAGAAGGGAGAATGTCTATGTCTATTCAAAAACTCATTATATATATATATGTGTATATATATACATGTATATATGTGTATATATATACACGTGTATATATATGTATGTATATATGTGTATATATATACACGTGTATATATATGTGTGTATATATGTGTATATATGTGTATATATATATACACGTGTATATATGTGTATATATATATATGAGAGTTTATTAAGTAGCATTAACGCATATGATCACAAGATCCCACAATAAGCCATCTGCAAGCTGAGGAGCAAGGAGAGCCAGTCAAAGTCCCAAAGCTGAAGAACATGGAGTCTGATATTTGAGGGCGGGAAGCATCCAGCATGGGAGAAAGATGAGGGCTGGGAGGCTAGGCCAGTCTAGCCTTTTCACGTTTTTCTGTCTGCTTTATATGCTAGCCGTGCTGGTAGCTGATTAGATGGTGCCCACCCAGATTAAGGGTGGGTTGGCCTTTCCCAGCCCACTGACTCAAATGTTAATCTCCATTAGCAATACCCTTACAGACACACCCAGGATCACTACTTTGCATTCTTTAATCCAATCAGGTTGACACCCAGTATTAACTATCACACCCCTCCAGCGCTACAGCTTAATTTTTTGTTACCAAAACACCAAAGGTTTTGTCTAGGTTCTTTGCCACACAGAAAGCCAGTCACTGAGACAATGAGTATTGCTAGGGAAGAAGGCTTTGTTTTGGTGCTGCAGCCAAGGAGAACAGAAAGTCAGTCTCAAATCCATCTCCCCGACCAACTGAATTGGGAGTTTATACAGTGGGAGAAGAATGTAAAACAGGAATTAAGAGGGGTAAGGAAGCAATTATGAAGAAAGAGGGGTCTGGCATCTCATTGAATGCAGGGATCTGATGAGTTTCAGTCCCTTGCCTGAGGGGGAACTCAGATGAGACAAATGTAAACTACAAGTTTCAAGACCAGAAGGGCCAATGTCTATGTTTATTCAAAAACTCGTAAACATAATTTCTATGGGGCAATTGGGCTGGTTTTGCCTTCACACATGAACTTGGCTTTCAAAGTTGAACCTCCTGCATGATGGGCCTCCTGTGGCCTGCAGAGCTCCAGTTCCTTCTCCATAGAGCCCAGCCCAGGAAGATTTGGTTTGCAGATGAGAAAAATGAAACAACAGAGATCAAGTGACTTTCCCAAGCTCACCTTCCAGCAAGTGACAGAGCCATGATTCGGACCTCTTACTCAGCCCAGCCTTCCTTTCTTTACCCCACGTAGCCCATAGTCAACTATAGAATCAATTGGAATCAATAACGCTTCTTCTTAGCCTCCCGAAGGCTCACATCAGACCTTTAAAAAACATATTTTGAGAAAGTAGCCTTATCGGTCCTAAGTGTATTAAATCAACTGATTTGTCAATTGGAGATAGAATAATTTCTTCTTTTTCTGGTGACGTAAATTTCTCACCTCCTTTAGGAAGAAGCATAGAGGAGGAATTCTATATTTTCATCCTGATACCATTAGGATTCCATTGATCAAATGGTGTGTTTCAAAGCTCTTACGGATCAGTCATGAAATTTCTGAGGCTCTGTGAAGGTCAAAGCCCTTTGTGGTCAGCACCTCTTATTTCCATGGGTGAGTCAGAGGTTTTCTTCATGAATTGCCATAGCCTCACCTTTGATTTAAAATATTCAAAAAAGATGCTCTTAGTGACTCTGATTTTTAAATCTATGATTCAGGGCCTTGTGCACTACTTCTTGTCATAGCCAAAACAGATTTTCTGAGGTTTTCTTTCATGATGAATTAGAAGTTGCTCTTGGATCTGACTTTGATCTCTGCTCTTGGTAGTTTCCTGAAAGTTTCTTCTAATTGATGAGTTAACTGGGAATCAGCCAATATACGGCTTTTATGACAAGGGAAGTTTCCCCGCCTTTCTGCTCCTATTTGTCTGCCAGGAGGAAATGTGCCTTGAGTTCTCTGAAAAGCAACAGACTCAGCATGGAAAAACAAGTTTTCTTTCTATATATCTGTTAAATACACATTCTTGAGAGCCCTATATCATAAATAATATTAAATATGTATCTCCTTATGCATTTATTTTTTAAAGCAATTTTATGGAGGTATAATTAACATAAGATACAGTGCGTAATTTTAAGGAAAAAGTTTAATGAGTTTTGTCAAATGTAAAGATGTAAACATCACCGCAGTCAAGGTAGAAAGTCTGACCACTATTCCCTAAATTTCCTTCTCATGCTTTGCAATTAATGGCCACACCCAACCTCAGCTTTAGGCAAGAATGAATCTTCTTTCTGCAATTATAGTTCTGCTTGTTTAGAAGTTTATGTAAATGAAATAAAGCAGGGGTTCTGGAATCATTGGGGTCTGGATTCTTTTGCTCAGCATTTAAAAATTTTATTTGGTGATTCATCCATGTCTTATGTGTAACAGACATTTATTCCTTTTTATCACTGAGTAATATTACATTGTACAAAGGTAATACCATCTGTTTATCTATTTATACTTCTATTAATTTTTTGTAAAATAATTACTTGATATGTAATATTGGTAATTACTTGGTGTGTAATTTATTCTATTTTCTTGAGTTAATATTTAGGAGTGAAATTACTGGGTTGTGTGGCAAGAGTAATTTAACTTACAGGAAACCAACAAACTATTTTCCAACGTGGTTGTGCCATTTTACATTCCCATCAATAGTATATGAGAGTTCCAGTTGGTCTGTATTCTCACTGACACTTGATATTGTCCGTCTTTTTAATTCCAGTCATTGTTGTGGGTTTATACTATTATCTCATTGCAGTTGTAATTTTGATTTTCTTGATGACTAATGATGTTGGGTATCTTTTCATGTGCTTTTTAGTCATTTTTAAATGTTTGTTTCAACATTTTTCCCATTTCTATTAGGTTATTTTTCTTCTAATTGCATTTACAACATTTAAAAAATAAATTCTAGGTATAAGTTATTTGTCAGATATATGTATTGTAAAACTTTTCTGCCAGTGTGTAGATTACCTTATCTTTTTTTTAGTGTTATCTTTCAAAGAACAGAGGTTTTTAGTTTTAATGAAGTCCAATTTATCAATTTTTCTTTTATCCTTTGTGTTTCTTGTGTTCTATCTAAGACGTTTTTACCTATCGTGGTTACAAAGATATTTTCCTATTATTATTTTCTAACAGTTTAGTTTTCTTTTACAAGTATTATCATTTAGCTTTTTTTTTTTTTTTTTTTTTTTTGTTATGGCTTTTTTTTCCTCCCCGGCTGGGGTGCAGTGGCGTTGTTTCGGTTGACGGCAGCCTCTGGGTCCTGGTGTC
>NW_026652302.1:4331509-4339777 GCF_009828535.3 Hylobates moloch | reverse complement strand
CTTTTTTTTTTTTTTTTTTTTTTTTGAGATAGGGTCTTGCTCTGTCACCCAGGCTGGAGTGCAATGGCGTTATTTCGGCTCACTGCAACCTCTGGCTCCTGGGTTCAAGTGATTCTCCTGCCTCAGCCTCCTGAGTAGCTGGGATTTCAGGTGCCCACCATCACACCCAGCTAATTTTTGTATTTTTAGTAGAGACAGGGTTTCACCATGTTGGCCACCCTGGTCTCGAACTCCTGACTTCAGGTGATCCACCTGCCTTGGCCTCCCAAAGTGCTGGGATTACAGGTGTGAGCCACTGTGCCCAGCCTATAATTAAGCTTTTATGTTTAGGTTAACACTTCAAATTAATTTTGTTTGTAATATGAAGTAGGGGTGAAGTTCTTTGTTTGACATTAAAAAAAAGTTGTCGGCCGGGCGCGGTGGCTCACGCTTGTAATCCCAGCACTTTGGGAGGCCGAGGCGGGCGGATCACAAGGTCAGGAGATCGAGGCCACGGTGAAACCCCATCTCTACTAAAAATACAAAAAATAGCCGGGCGTGGTGGCGGGTGCCTGTAGTCCCAGCTACTGGGAGAGGCTGAGGCAGGAGAATGGCGTGAACCCGGGAGGCGGAGCTTGCAGTGAGCCGAGATTGCGCCACTGCACTCCAGCCTGGGTGACAGAGCGAGACTCCGTCTCAAAAAAAAAAAAAAATTGTCTACTTTTGCAAACAACATTTTTTGAAAGGGCTTTTCTTTCCCAATTGGCACTTTTTCAAAAATCAGTTGACTGTGTATGAGTATATGCCTATTTTTGGACTCTCTTCTATTACTCTGACCTATATTTGTATCTTTACTCCAAAAACATATTGTTGTTGATTTTTTATTATGTGTCTTCAAAACCAAGTAGGATAAATCCTACAACTTTATTCTTTTATTTTTTATTTTTTTTAATTCTCAGCCTTTGTATTTCTATAAAAATTTTAGAATACAATTACTAATTTCTATGATAAAAGAGCCTGCTGGGGTTTGGAATGAAGTTGTGATGAATCTGTAGATTAATTTGGGGAGAATGAATAGCTTAGCAATATTGAATCTTCTGGTTCGTAAGCATGGTATATTTCTTCATTTATGTTATTAGTAATTTTTTCAGTAATGTTTTAACGTTTTTATTATGTGGGCTTTGCACATATTTTGTTAAATTTATCCACAAGTAGGTCATGTTATTGATACTTTTCTGAAATAAACTTTCGTATTTTTAAAAATTTTACTTTTCTATTGTTCTTCCATAGTATTTAGAAATACAATTGATTTTTTGTACATTTATCTTATATCCTGGGATCTTACTAAATTCACTTATTAGTTCTTTGTAACTTGTGGTTTCTAAAGGATTTTCTATATCTGTGATTATGCCATCTGAAGATAATTTTATTTTTTTCTTCTCAATCCATATGCTTTTTATTTCTTTTCTTGCCTCATTGCATTGACTAGGCTGTTTAGTGCTATTTTGAATAGGAAGTAGTGAGAATAGAATCCTTGCTTCGTTCCTGATTTTAGGTGAAAAGAATTTAGCCTTTATTAAGTATGAAGCTAACTGTAGGTTTCTTTGATGCACACACACACACACACACACACACACACACACACACACACACAGAGGTTTGGTATTTCTTAGGTTAGTTTTTATAGTTCTCTCAGATTCGATTTGCTAAAATGTCTATTTTGCCTTCATTTTCTTTGGCAATTGAGTAAAATCAAATTTACTTGTTTATTTATGTGTTTATATTGAGGTGAAATTCATGTAACATAAAATTAACCATTTTAAAGTATACAGTTCAGTGAGACAGTACATTCACAATGTCATTCAACCATCACCTCTATCTAATTCCAAAATATTTTCATCACTCCCAAAGGAGACCCTGTACCTATTAAGCAATTATAGGCAACTCCCAATTCTCTCATACCCCCAGTCCCTGGCAAACACTAATTGGACTTAACTATTCTAGATAATTCATGTAAGTAGAATATACAATATATGACTTTCCATGTCTGGCTTCTCTAACTTAGCATAATGTTTTTGAGGTTGATTCACTTCATGGCACATATCTGTACTTCATTCATTTTTACGGCTAAATAACATTCCATTGTATGGATATACTGCAATTTATTTATTCATTCATTTATCCATTGATGGGCATTTGGGTTGTTTCTACCTTTTGGCTGTTGTAAATATTGCTGCTATGAATATTTGTGTACATCTGTTTGGATATCTGTTTTCAATTATTTTAGAAGTGTATTGCTGGGCCATATGGTAATTCTATGTTTAACTTTTTGAACAACCACCAAATTGTCTTCCACAGTGGCTGCACAATTTTACATTTTTACCAGGAATGTATGAGGGTTCCAATATTTCCATATCCTTTTAAATCCCAATAAATGTTGGCACTTGAATTCCAATTTGGCAGTGTTTTCTTGCAGTGTTGGCACTTGGTGGGATTAAAAAATTCTTTTGATTACACCCATCCTAGGGGGTGCTAAGTGGTATATCCTGTTGTGTTTGATTTGCATTTCCTTAATGACTGAAAAGGGCTATTGGCATTACAGGAGGGATTGCATTCAATCTGTAGTTTGCTTTGGGGAATATTGCCATCTTGACAACTAAGTACTTCAACTCATGAACATAGATGTTTTTTCTTTTTAGGTCTTCTTTAATTTGTTTCAGCAGCAATATTTTGTAGTTTTCAGTGTACATGTCTTGTACCTCCTTGATTAAATTTATTCCTAATTATTTTATTCTTTTTGATGCTGTTCTCAATGGACTTTTTTCCTTTCCAGTGAATGTCTTTCATTTCTTGTACTTGCTTAATTGCTCTGGCTAGAACTCCCAATCTAATACTGAATACACATGCAAAAGTAGGCATCCTTATCTTTTTCTTGATCTTAGGAACAAAGCTTTCAGTCTTTTACCATTGAGTATATTAGCTATGGGTTTTTCATAGATGTCCTTTATCATGTTGAGGAAGTTATCTTTCATTTCAAGTTTGTTAAGTGGTTTTATCATGTGTCAAATGCTTTTGTGTACCAATTAAGATAATCTTGTTTATTTATTTTCCTTCATTCCTTTAATACAATATATTACATGGATTGATTTTTATATGTTGAACCATCCTTGCTTTCCTGAGATTAATTCTACATGATTTACCTTTACTTTTGAAAGATATTTTTGCTAGCTGTAGAATTCCAAGTTGGCTGTGTTTTCTTGCATAAATTGAAAATATTATACCATTGTTTTCAAATGTGCTTTTATTCCCCTGATATAAAGTCTATAGTCATTCTTTTTTCCTCTGTCTGCTTTGTAATTTTCTGGTTTTCAGCAGGTTTATTATGATGTGTCTTGGTGTGATTTTTGTTTGTTTCTTCTACTTGAGGTTTGTTCATTTTCTTGGATTTGTGGACTTATAGTTTCCATTACATTTGGAAAGTTTTCATTCATAATTTATTCAAATAATTTCCTACACCCATTCCCTTCCTGTGGGACTTTAGTTGCATGTGTATCAGACTATGATATTGTTCCAGAGTCACTAAGGGGCTATTTTTTAAAAAATTATTTTTTCTTTTTTCTCTGTGTGCTTTAGTTTGCATAGTTTCTATTGCCATGTTTTCAAGTCACTGATTTTTTTTTCTAAAGCTCTTCATCTGCTCAATGTAATGAGACTGCTGTTTTCTTTGTTTTATCTCCCTGTGTGTCAATCCATGAAGTGCCTCCAAGCAGAACTCCAGAATGACTGTAGCACTCACCTTGTTTGATTCCTTTTCTCTGGCATCACAGTCTTACACTGCTTGTTAGTGCCTGAAGGTAATTGTTTCATATGTTTTATCCAGGATTTAAGTAGTTTAAGAGGGTAAGAAATTTTATTACTAGTTACTCTATCATGGCCAGAAGCACAACTCTCCTACTGCTTTCTTTACTTAGTGCATGATTAATAGTTTGGCTTCAGCTTTTAACTAATTTCTTTAGTATAGATGTCTCTAAATGGTTACTTGGCCCTGAAATTGATAAATCAAGAGCTCTGTCTCCATGACTTTAGAGATTTCTAGCAGGAAGTAGAGAATATTTGACTTAAAGAACTGCATAAAACAAATGCGAAAATTCAATGATGTGTCTGAGGATCTGAGTCCTAAAAATGTAGGAGAGAATGCATTATCTCACACTTAAGTCAGTCCTTTTGACAACACATTAGCTTCCATTCCTCCTGCCTAAAAAGAGCAGGTATTGTCCCCAAGTATTCCAAGAGACACCACCATTGCCAACAGTTAACCCTTTATAATCATTGTCTTATTGTTCTTGCTCATATTTCATGTGTCTGTCTATCCAGGGAGCACCATATGTAATTTGATTTAATACACAGCATGTAGAATGAATGATAAACTATAATCTCAAAGGAATTGGAAGGACATTATTAACAAAAATTAATTATCACAACTACCATATATTGTGTGCCTGCTATGTGGTAGATACTATATATGTAATATTTCTAATCCCAATAACCATACTAAGAGGGAAACAGTCAAATTTCCATTTTACTGAGGCAGGAATAGTGAGATAAAGTATTGCTGAGGTCCCAGGCTAAGTGACAAGCAGAGGCAGAATTTAAACTCCTATCAGATATGCTCAGAAGTGTTGTTCTTTCTACTATGTCATATTGATACCAGCAAATTCTGAAAAGGGAACAAAACCATGGGCTCTTGTTTATCTCCTGTTTTGCACTTTGTGGAGGAAAAGCCATCACTCTTCCCTCAGCAAGTTTCCTATTGTACAGATACCATTATTTGATTCTATTATTGAAGGCTCTGATAGGATGCTCACACAAAAGGAGTCTCACGTCTTAGCATAGTTTCCTTTATGCCTCCTGAGACTTCCACCTGTTCTGGTCCCAAATACTCCTCTAAGGCCTCCATTCTCATGCCATAGCTCCTGAGCAATGACTTACAGGAGCCACGCGGAGACTCCTCCTAGAAAAACAGTGGGGATTCCAGCTTCAGCATAGAAAGTCTGTATATATTTTACATCTTGCTACACTCAAATTTTAAAATAATCAGGTCATTAATCATACTAACATTATATCTAATGTCAAAATTGTGTCTTTTGTTAATATAATAATTAAAGACTGTATAAACCTATGTCCATATAGCTATTCTAAGGGTTAATACAATCTTATAATTTCCCTTTGCCTATAACTTGGAATATGATGTGAGAATAGTAAGGTGTAGTTTGAAAATACTTTCAATGGTCTGGATTGAAAGAAAGCATTCCAGGTACAGAAAACATATTGAGTCTGCCCGCAAATCACTTGCAGTATGAGATTTGGAGATCCTGTTCAAAAAATGCTTTTTTCTCCCTATTTTACTAGTTGGCGGTCATATTAGCTCCTATCTTTTGTCAATGGCTCATCTCCAGTTATCTCAGAAATATACCTGAAAAAAAAGAGAAGTTATTTTTCTTCCTATAAAAAAGGCACACTGAGTTATTCCTAGCAGTCTCTAAATGGCAAAGTTGCTTCATTTTCATAGTTTACCTGTGATTTTCTGGGACTAATAAGTTATATTTTGGCCATAGACAATAAATCAAATTTGAAAATTACAAACATTAAAACTTCCAGTAATAATGTAAAGATAGAGAAAGTAATAATTGTTTCTTTGCTATTTCTTTTGCTTATTGATTTTGTCTTTTTCAGGTATTTAATTTAAATTATAATTGTAGAATGAGAGTTATCTGTCTGCTACTTTCATCTCCCTACCATATTTTAAGCTCCTTGAGGCAGGGCCATGACAATAGTTAACCTTTGTCTCTCATGTCTGGTAGCATGTCTGACAAATGGTAGACATTTGTGCTATATATTTAAATAAATGGAAGTTCAAAAATATTTAATTTCCTAAAAATTTCACAAAGAAACATTGTCAGCTTCACTGTGGGAGAGTCACATGAGAGTTTATTGATGGTTCTCCACCATATATAAATTTTCCTAAATTAAAAAATTTTTAGACAGTAAAAAAGTACAACAAATACCTATATTCCTGCCACCCAGCATTAGCAATGCTTACTATTTTATTGTATTTGTTTCATTTAAATAGAAAAAAAAAATCACAGATATAGTAAAGGCCTTTTTTAATGGCCCCTGCTCTGGGTTTATGTTCTTTTTTTGTTGGAGTACATCCTCAAGTGAGGTCTGTTAAAGAAAGTTCTTTCAGATTATGTCTATCTGAAAAGTTTTTACTCTGTCTTCATTCTTTGCTGGTTAGTATATGATCTTAGATATACAGTTTTCTTTCAGTGATTTGAAGATATTATTCATTCTTCTCTACTTTAATTGTTGACATTGATCTATGCATGGTTAGTCTTATTCCCTCCACGTTAACAAACAGTATTTTATGTCTATTTTCTTCTAAGATTTTCAGTATTCCACATACTAATTATGTTAGCTGTGGATCTATTTTATCTACCTTGTCTTAGATTAACAAATTCAAAGATTCCTTATTCTAGTGGTTCATATCTTTCATCAATTTTGGAAAATTCTCAGTTGTATCTTAAAATAGTACCTCTTCCCAATGTCTCTATACTTTCCTACTGAAACAATGTTTAAACATGAAAAAGATGTAAGTTGCATCTTCTCATAGCCTTTCTGTCTCATTATTTCCCTTTCATATTTTCTACTCATTCAATTCTTTTGATGAATTGGGCTACATTCTTGAGCTTGATTTTGCTTTTATTACTTATCTCTTTTGCTGTACCTAATTACTCTTTGGCTTATCAACTTAGATTTTAATTTTATAGATGAATTTACATTTCTTCCATAAATATTTAATAATTTTAACTTTTGAATCTATATTTGCTAATTTTATTTTCTCAGGTTCTTAGAGTATTAAGTCTACTTTTGATTGTGTCTGTTAGATTTGACTTGTAAATAATTCTTTCCTTGTGTGTCTTTTATTTCAGAATTGGGAGCTCATGTTTTATTGTGCACAATTTGTGAGACCTTGTGTAATTTGAAGATGGTATATTCTTCCAGAGAATATATCCATCTCCTTATGTATGAATTATCACCATCTTGAACTATTTGTATGCTGATTTCTCTCCCTCTGGGTTCTCAGATGATATTAGTAGTGTAAATTCAATCTCTAAACTGTATGAACACAGGCATGAGCTCTCAGGGGAGAATTTTTTTCTTCACCAAAATACTAGCTTTAGGCAAACAAGATGTATTGTCATCTCTCTGGGCTGATGGATAAGGTTTTTCTAATCCACCCTTTTATGGGAGCTAGAGCCCATCAAGAGTCATGGCTTCATGAGAAGGTCTTTGGTTCTAATCCTTTGCCTCACATGAGCTCAAGGCCTTAATTCCTATTCCTGTGTGGCTGTTGGAGCCCAAGCCCCCTGATAACCAGACAATGCGCCTTCACGCCACGCAGCCATGGCATCAACTTCTGTTTGCTGCTTGCTTTTAAGTATCTTCTTTGTTCTGGCCCATGGGAAATTACTGTTCTTGGGAGAAATTTATTATGTTTTCCAGAATTTATAGTGTTTTGTAAGGGAAGAGAGTATTTCCAGTTATTGGTGGCATACTGCATTGCCAGAAATGAATGAGTCTATTGGGTTTTCTATGTAGATAATCTTATTTTCTGCATCGAATGATACTTTTATTTCTTCCTTTCAAGGATATGTGTATTTTTTCTCCTTGTTTAATTTGCCAGAACCTCCAGTCTTGAAATTAATTGTAATTTCATAATTCAGAATAAGATTGGTTATAGATTTTGGGTAAATTTATTTAATCAAATGAAGAAAGTTCTCTTCTAAACTCAATTTCCTAAAAGCTCTTTTTAAATCATAAATGGGTTTGAATTTATTACATGATTTTACTGTATGTGTTAAAATCACTACTTTTTTCTCCATTAAACTTTGAATTTTCTAAAGTTAAGAGTTTTTCTAAACCATCAAAACATTGATAGTTTTTCTAAAGCTGAATGATATTTTGATTTTGGGGATGAACCCAAATTGACTATGGCATAATTTTCCCTCATTTTCCCTCCAAGTTTTTACTTTAAAAAATTCAAACCTATAGAAAAGTTAAAATCAGTAGTACAGTGAGCAACCATATACCTTTCATGCAGATCTGTGAACTTTTTGCCATATTTGATGTCTTTCTCTCTCTGCATAAACACACACACGCACACACATCTATCTAATCTTATCTATCTATCTATCTATCTATCTATCTATCTATCTATCTATCTAT
>NW_026652302.1:4221803-4331499 GCF_009828535.3 Hylobates moloch | reverse complement strand
TATCTATCTATCTATCTATCTATCTATCTATCTATCTATCTATCTATCTATCTATATGTGGAACAGTGTTTTGCTGTGTTGCCCAGGCTGGAGTGCAGCAGCACAATCACAGCTAACTGCAGCCTCGACCTCCCGGGCTCAAGTGACCTTCCCATCTCAGCCTTCTGAGTAGCTGGGACTACAGACACACACCACCATTCCTGGCTGTATCTTTTCTCAACCATTTGAAAGTAATTTATAATCATGTTACACTTCTATATATTTTAGCACGCCTCTCCTAAAGACATTTTCCAAAATTACTACAATACTATTACTCAGGAAATTTATTACATGCCACCCTTAATAAAAGACATTAAATACATTCCCTAATTTCTATTTCTAGATTCAAATATAAATATTTATGAAACACTGTTGCTATGTCAAGCCCACAACTGGCTACAGAATAGAATAAAATGCAAATGCAAAAATGTATTGTTGGACAGATCAACAGTGACACTTCCATGGGAAAAAAACAGAGACCTCGCCTTGGCTTTGGCAAGAGATAGGTCCCTGCTGACTTTAAGAGGAGCTGCTCCAGGCAAATGGCAAATAGAAAAGTCTTTATTGGAGTGGATGAAAGAGAAAAAAAGATGAGAGGAGTTGGGAACAGTGCGGCCAGAAACTCTTTTGGGAAATTTTGTCATGAAGAATAGAGAAATAGATAGTGGCTAGAGGGGGACATGAAATCATGGAGGTTTTTAAAGAATTGGGTCATATTAAGGCATATTCTGATGTCAGTGGGAATAATCCAGTAGAGAAGAATATATTGATAATGAAGGATAAAAAAGGTTAATTGTACAAGTGAAATTCTTGAGAAAGTAAGAGTGCATGAAGTAAACAGAGCAAGAGCCTTAGCTAGAGAAGGGAGGTTCTCTCATTGTAACAGAAAAGCAGTCAAAGGATGGACCACGCATGCAGACCTTTGTGCAAGGATGAGGTTGTCTTAGGCCAGATACTGGCAAATGTTTTCTCTAAAGGGTTAGACAGTAACTATTTTAGGCTTTGTGGGCCATGCTGCCTTTGTTGCAACTATTCAACTGCCACTGGTGCATGAAAGGAGTCACAGACAGGACATAGATAAATGAATGTAGCTGTGTTCCAAAAACTATTTTATAGGCATTGAAATTTGAATTTTCATGTGTTGCAAAAGAATTTTTCCCCAATTGTTGAAACTATAATTTGCAGACCCTGTTCTACACTGATGGCTACTATCTTTTCCATTATGTGTGAACCAGAGCTATCATCAGCTGAAAGCATGGAATGGGGATAAGATGTTAAAATTGGAGGGATGTTACAGAAAATCAGAGCCAGATAGTTAAAGTGGTAAAAAGATTTTATTAGGCTGGGTGTGTTGGCTCACACCTGTAATCCCAATACTTTGGGAGCTGAGGCAGGCAGATTGCTTGAGTCCAGGAGTTCAAGACAAGCCTGGGAAAAGTGGTGAAACCCTGTCTCTACAAAAAAAAAAAAAAAAAAAATTAGCTGGGCATGGTGGCATGTGCCTGTGGTCCCAGCTACTCAGGAGGCTGAGGTGGAAGGGTCACTTGAGCCCGGGATGCAGAGGTTGCAATGAGTCAATATCACACCATTGTACTCCGGCCTGGGTGACAGAGTGAGACCTTGTTTCAAAAAAAGAAAGAATGAACGAAAAACGATTTTATGTAGGAAATATTGTAATAGGAGAAAAGAGATCTCAGGATTGATCTGGACTCAATTCCAAATACAAGTGGGAATTTATAGCCGAGGAGCAAGTTGGGGTGGCAGCTGAGCAAGGATGGTGGATGGAAAATTACTAAGAGGAGACATTGGCGGGCGCAGTGACTCACGCCTGTAATCCTAGCACTTTGGGAAGCCGAGGTGGGTGGATCACGAGGTCAGGAGTTCACGTCCAGCCTGGCCAACATGGTAAAACACCATCTCTACTAAAAATACAAAAATTATCCAGGCGTGGTGTTATGCACCTGTAATCCCAGCTACTCGGGAGGCTGAGGCAGGAGAATAGCTTGAACCTGGGAAGCCGAAGTTGCAGTGAGCCGAGACTGCACCACTGCACTCCAGCCTGGGTGACAGAGCAAGACTTCATCTTGGGGGAAAAAAAAGAGACCTCAAGGGTTGGAAGAGTAGGAGGAATTCTTGCTAAACTGATCTAACAGGATTCTTGCTGAAGGCAGGCCAGGGTGATCAGATATCACTTGGGCGATAGTAGGGAAATGAGGATTTGATCAGATACCAAAGGTAACAGATATCAAGAGTGAATGATTCTTACTCAACTGACTTTGCATGATTCTTGCTGAAACTGGGCTATGCAGGCCTGAAGACAAAGCCCAAGGACAAGGGCTAGTTGAAAAAAGGGCTTAGGGGCAACTCACTAAACTTTGGTCAAGGAGAGGCTTTGTCAAGGGAGAGGAGAAGCTATTAAATAATCATTTTGAAGAGAGGCAGATAAAATTTATTAAGGGTCTATAGTAGCACTGTTTTGCCAAATTAATTGTCAAATTTCTATTTGTAGTTTAAAAACATTAAGGTGAGTCTAGTCAGCACAGGAATCTGATTTTCTCCAGAAGCATTCAGCTGATTTGGCAAAGGTGAAGAATGAGTGGTTACTTAGGTACTATCAGAACTAGGTGTTGCTAAGGGGGTTAAAAGGAGAGAAAGAGGGGCAAGGAAATTAAGAGTATTTGCTCTACATTGAATCCCAAATAACTTCAGAGAGAAGTGTGTACACTAAAGGCTTATTATTCAGGGAAAAATAATATGATTGGGGGTTGCAGTGAGGTCAGAACCTTACTGGAATGGAATTACTAGGTTACACTGGAAATACTGAAATTGAGTCTCAGAGAGAGGGGAGTCAAAAGATAGTTTATATATATGCAGTCCTTCATGATGACAAGATATGGCCGTGAGTTGCATGGCTGAGGCAGGGCAGAGAGAATAATTGGGGCTGAGAAACATCAAGAACCTGAAAAAATGTTGAAAATGGATATAGCACAAGAAATTATGCCAAGATGAATGGTGGAGAGTTAGGCAGCAAAGCAAGTGCTGAAGCAAGGGGGAAAGATCAGGAGACCATGTATGAGGCAAATAGGAGTGATCAGGGGTTTTGAAGTTAGCTGACATGCAGTTCAAAGGGGCAGGTGAAATAATTTTTGTTTTATTTTGGTGGCTTGTTTCCAAAAAGGAAAAAGGACCTCCTGCCTTACAACATCTAGGCACGTATTTATTGTTTGTTCTGGTTGGATGCTTCCATAAACTAAATATTCTAAGTGAAGTGCTTCTCTCTGGGTCTGTTTAAAACTTTTATATGGTCTTCTCATTGATTATAATTCCTTTAAGGCCACTATTCTTTTTAACTGTGTCATAAAAATGAGAGACCCAAAAGTAGTTAAAACCTCCCTATTCTTTATAAAATCCAAAATAAAATTCAAAGTAAAGCATGTAAAGAAGAGCTTGGCTGCATATCTGCATTTTATTGGTAAGATATATGACTTTCCCTTTGTCCTGCCTCATAATAATCAGTAAGTAACTGCAAATACAACACACAGAAGTGGGAAAAAATAACTTTCTTTTTGTGCTAAAGCCACACTGCTTCTTTTGGTAGTAGAAGACTAGAAATCACCCCAACGAAGCTCTCTTGCTACAGTTACAAATCACAGCACAACTGTTGAGTTACACAGTATTCATTGACAGGCTTGGAAGGAATCAATGTGTCATACCACCCTTAGAAGGCAGTGAGCCCATGCTAGTTAATGTTGGGCCTAGGCAAAAAGAGAACTGAAATGGTTAATTGTTACAGTTCAACATCTGCTAAGCACTTGGGAGCAAAATGTTAAGACAAGGGCCAGATTCTTCATGGACCAGATTCTTCATCAAAAAATTGAAAACTTACATGAAATGAACTTTTTTAAAGGAAAATAATAGAGTAGCATAATTGAGTCCTGCATAGACCAATGACCATCAGAGAAATCAAATAGTAACAAAAATTTCTTCCTCACCTACTCACCCACCCAAAAAATACAGTAGGCTGTTTATAGGCAAAGTTTTGCAAATTTTCAAAGAATAGTTAAACCACATATTATTTTAAAAGTTCCTAAAAATTATAAAAAGAGCTAAAGCTATCTGACACATTTTTATTACCCTTTTATAAAAACTGGAAAAAGTACAAGAAAATAAAATTATGTGCCAGGAATTGAATATAACAATGTATTACAAATAATCATCATAACCAAATTGATCTATTGCTTTATGAAATGACAGTTCAACTTTAGAATCGCTGTCAATATAATGTTGCATATTACCTGGAGATTAACAAAGAAGAGCCATATGCAGGAAAAAGCATTCTATAAAGTCCATACCAATTTATGATGAATCTGCTAAATAAAAACTTTTAGCAAACTAAGAGCAGGGTGAAACTTCCTTAATTTGCTAAAGAATATATCAAGTATCAAAAGTAAATGTGATGCCTAATGGTAAACTCTTAGAATGTATTTCCATTAAATTTAGGAATAAAACAAGATGTCTGCTTTTCCTATTATTAAAGTATAGGTCCTAGTCCTTTCAATAAGAAAAGGAAATAAAATGAAATGTATGAAGATTGGAAAGGAAGAGGTAAAACTGTCGTTGTTTGAAAATGTTGTCGTCTCTTAAGCAACAAACTAAGAGAATAAATGGGAAAATTCTTTGGGCTAAGAGAGAGCTCAACAATATACAAACTTCAATAATGGTTCTTTATACCATTAATAAGTAAAAAATATAATGAAAAAACAATACTATAAAAAATATATGAGTCGTTTTCAGGAGCTAGTCTAAACTGCGGCAAAGCTGAGGGTTTAAAAAGATTAACTTCACCACAAGGGGAAAAGTGAAACCAGAAGAGAGAGCCAAACACTGGAATGTTTTCAGTTACTTATTCTATGATTGGTTTGCATTTAGACTCCTTTTCTTGAAGCAGGAGCTTAGTCAGGTTAATTCTAATAACCCATACCAGCAGATCCTTCTGATTGGAATGCCCTCCCTACTATCTGCTTAGTTATCTCCCACAAAGACAGCTCTTCCAGTTTTTGGAAGCTCTTGCTGTATCTCATTGATCTGTGTAGCTTTAGTGTTTAACACAGCACAATGTTGGGCACATAGGAGAAAGCTTGTCATATCTTTCTTTGTTGACTGTCTGATGCTCAGAAGAGGAAGACTTTTTGTGTACTTGTTTTTATGTTTGTATATTTGGTCACTTTACTCAATATATTGAAAGTGTTTTGTGGCCAGGCACAGTGGCTCATGTCTGTAATCCCAGCACTCTGGGAGGCCTAGGCATGTGGATCACCTGAGATCAGGAGTTTGAGACCAGCTTGGCCAACATGGCAAAACCCTATCTCCACTAAAAATACAAAAATTAGGCAGGCATGGTGACGCATACCTATAGATCCAGCTACTCAGGAGGCTGAGGTGGGAGGATTGCTTGAATCCAGGAGGCGGAGGTGCAGTAAGCCAAGGTTGCACCACTGCACACTCCAACCTGGGTGACAGAGTGAGACTCTGTCTCAAAAAAAAAAAAAAGTGCTTTCTGTGGTGCTGTATATATGTGAAGAGTCACACGTTGGGATTTTGTCTCTAAAAATAAGATAACTTATAATACTCAGGAGACTACTTCTCTGCAGAACCTTTAAGCCAAGGATACTGGGTTTGTGTGTGATGAAATGTACTTTTCTCTGGAAAAGGCTGAGTAGATGGGTACTTCAAAATGACATCAGGCCTACAGGCTACTGAAAATGTACCTATTCAAGGATTCTGTGTAGGCCTTTAATGCTTTGAATGTGAACTCCATACTTAGTCATTCATTTGGAGCCTTCTCTCAAGCTTTTGTTCTGAAGTCATCAAACTGAGATTGAGTTTCCTAATGCTGTTTTCTTCCTTAAATGATCCCTTTCAGTTGCTTCTAATAGAAGATTGCCTTTTCCAAAATGACTTACTCTCAAAAAAGGATACTTCAAGGGAGTTGAGTTTTGCTACACTACTTGCCCTATAGCTTTGCTGGTACCTTAATTCATTCCCTTTTTTCTTTATGTTTCTTTTTTTTATCCTAACAGGATAGTAACAATAACGTGTTTATACATTGTTTTATAGATAATTTTCCATATATTTGAAAATTTAAAAAATCACTTTTCTCTTTTTTGCCTTCAGATAACATCTTACTTGGAAGTTGATAGGGTTTGGCTGTGTCCCCACCCAAATCTCATTTTGATTTGTAGCTCCCATAATTCCCATGTGTTGTGGAAGGGAGCCGGTGGGAGATAACTGAGTCATGGGGTGGTTTCCCCCATATTGTTCTCACGGTAGATAAGATCTGAGGGTTTTATAAGAGGAAACCCTTTTTGCTTTGCTTTCATTCTCTCTTGTCTGCCACCATGTAAGATGTGTCTTTCACCTTCCGCCATGATTGTGAGGCCTCCCAGTCATGTGGAACTGTGATTCCATTAAAACTCTTATTCTTTATAAATTACCCAGTCTCAGGTATGTCTTTTTTAGTAGTGTGAAAATGAACTAATACAGAAGCTTAAAATAAATGAATGGATTAAAGAGCTGAGATGCTCAGATTAAAGAGCTGAGATGCTCAGGTTAACGTGTGTATGGTAGAGTGTGGGAAGCAAATTATGTCTCAGTGGACTAAGGGCTCTGCCATTTCTAGCTGCATACATCAAACTTCAAAGCCACTGATATATACTTTTACCACTACACTTCAAACTAGATAGGGCAGGCATTTTTAATTCAAGTTTTTCAGACAACTGAATTTAAGCAATTTGTTTAAACTCTTACACATGATAAGTACCAGAGCCAAGATGGGGGCTGACACCTCAACAAACAAACTCAATACTCTTTCACAAACATGATAGATAATTATAGCCTGGACAGAAGTGAATCTTACATATGACATGAGTAACATATATACAGTTTAGTTAAAGTTATTATACTCATAAATATTTTTCTTCAATTAAAAATTTGTCCAACTTTTTAAATAAACTGTGGTACATACATTTAATGGGCAGTTTTGTAATCATTAAATAGAATTAAGCACTTTATATATACCAATATAAAATAATTTCAAAGATATACTATTCAGTTTTAAAAAGCAAATCAGAATAGTGCTATTATTTGTGTAAAATGTATGTATGTGTGTATGCATGAATGCATATATTGTGTCTAGAGTATGATGGAATAAATAAACCAAAAACTGTTGGACACTAATTTCTTCCAGGAGGGGAACAGGATGACTGGGGATTAGAAGTTAGGGGGAAAATTTTTTTTTCACTGTATATCATTTGGTGCCTTTGAAATTTTGTACCATCTGCATTTAATCACAAAAAAGTCACAAAAAGTAATTATTTTATAGAAAAATTTGGTCTATGACAATGTTTTGCTAAGGACTATTTTTTGACCATCAACCATACCAGGTTCCCCATATGTTCTCATGTCATTGTATATCATATCTTTATTCATTAATTTTCAATTATTCAACTATTTTTGTGATTTTAAAATTTTTTGTTTTTTCATTATATAATGATAAATGGATCAATTCAACAAGAGGATATAACAATCCTAAGTATATATGCACCGAACTCCAGACCTCCTAGGTTTATAAAATAATTACAACTACAGCTAGGAAAAGATGTAGACAGCAAGGCAATAATAGTTTGGGACTTCAACACTCCATTCAGTGATCAGCACTAGACAGATCATTGAGGCAGAAAGTCAACAAAGAAACACTGTATTAAACTGCACTCTAGAACAAATGAACCTAACAAATATTTACAGAACATTCTACCCAAGAACTGAAGAATATACATTGTTCTCATTAGCACATAACATATTTTTCAAGATAGTCCATATGATAGGCCACAAAACAAGTCTCAATAAACTTTAATCAATTGAAATCATATCAGGTATCTTCTCAGACCACAGCAGAATAAAGCTAGAAATCAATTCCCAAAGGAACCTTTAAAACTACACAAATACACGGAAATTAAACAATCTGCCCCTAAATGATTTTTGGGTTAACAATGAAACCAGGATGGATATTAAAACAGTTTTTTTGAAATGAATAATAACAGTGACATAAGTTACCAAAATCTCTGGGATTCAGCAAAAGAGGTGCTAAGAGGAAGGTTTATGGCACTAAACGCCTTCGTCAAAAAGTCAGAAAGATCATAAATTGACAACTTAATGTCACACCTCAAGTAACTGGAGAAACAAGAACAAATCAAACCCTAAACTCACAGAAGAAGAGAAATAACAAAAATCAGAGCAGAAATTGAAACAAACAAGAAATGCAAAATATCAATGCTATGAAAAGTTGGCCTTTTGAAAGGATAAACAAAATTGATAGACCGCTAGCTAGATTAACCAAGAAACGAAGAGAGAAGATTCAAATGAGTGCAGTTAGAATTGAAAATGGACATTACAGTTAACACCACAGAAATACAAAAGATCATTCCAGACTACTATGAGCACCTGTATGCACCTAAACTAGAAAATCTGGAGGAAATGAAAAAATTCCTGGAAATGTACAATCCTCCCAGTTTGAATCTGGAAGAAATAGAAATACTAAACAGACTAATAACAAGCAGTGAATTGAATCTGTAATAAAAAATCTGCCAACAAAAACAAGTCCAGGGCCGGATGGATTCATAGCTGAATTCTACTAGACATTCAAAGAAGAATCGATACCAATCCTACTGAAACTATTTCAAAAGATTGAGAAAGAAAGAATCCTACACAACTCATTCTATGAAGCCAGTATCACCCTGATACCAAAGCCAGAAAAGGACATAACAAAAAAAGAAAAGTACAGATCAATATCCCTGATGAACATAGATGCAAAAATCCTCAACAAAACACTAGCAAACTGAATCCAACAGCATATCAAAAAATTTACCATGATCAATGGGTTTCATCCCAGGGATGTAAGGATGGTTCAACATATACAGGTCCATCAATGTGATTCATCACATAAACAGAATTAAAAGCCAGAACCATATGATCATCTGAATATATGCAGAAAAAGCATTTGACAAAATCCAGCATCTCTTTATGCAAAAAAACTTCAACAAAGTAGGCATAGAAGGAATATACTTCAAAATAATAAAATCCACATATGGACAAGCCCACAGCCAACATCACAGTGAATGGGGAAAAGTTGAAAGCATTCCCCCTAAGAACTGAAACAAGACAAAAATGCCCATTTTCACCACTTCTGTTCAACTTAGTACTAGAAGTCTTAGAACAATCAGAGAAGAGAAAGAAATAAAAACACATCCAAATTGGAGCAGAAGAAGTCAACCTATTGGAGAAGAAGTCGACATATCTCTCTTTGCCAATGATATGTCCTTATGCTTAGAAAACCCTAAAGACTCTTCCAAAAGACTCCTAGATTTAATGAATGGATTCAGCAAGGTCACGGTTACAAAATCAATATACCAAAATCAATAGCACTGCTACACACCAACGACCAAACTAAGAATCAAATCAAGAATGCAGTCCCTTTTACCATAGTTATTTAAAAAAACCTTAGGAAATACTTAACCAAGGAAATGAAAGATCTCGACAAGGTGAACTACGAAATACTCCTTAAAAAATCATAGATGACACAAACAAATGGAAATACATCTCATGCTTATGGATTGGAAGAATCAATATTGTGGAAATGACCATACTGTCCAAAGCAACCTATAGATTCAGTGCTATTCCTACCAAAACACCAATGTCATTTTTTCACATAATCAGAAAAAAATCTTCAAATTCATGTGGAACCAAAAAGAGCCCAACTAGCCAAAGCAATCCTAAGCAAAAAGAACAAACCTGAAGACATCATTTTATCTGACTTAAAGTTACACTACAAGGCTATAGTAAACAGAATAGCATGACATTATTGTATATGGAGATACATACATACACTATGTAATAGTTCATATAATATATACATACATACTATATAATAGTTTTACATTATACACTATTCTTCCATAAAAAAAGAATGAAATAATGTCTTTTGCAGGTACCTGAATGGAACTAGAGTCCATTAACCTAAGAGGAGTAACTTCTGGAATAGGAAACCAAACACTGTCTCCTCACTTATAACTGGGAGCTAAGCTGTAGGTATGCAAAGGCATGCAGAGTGGTATAATAAACATCGGAGACTCAGAACAGGGAAATAAAAAAGTTAAAAACATATCCTTATGATTATTTAATTAATATCAATCTCTTTCACAAGACTATAAGATCCAAAATGTCAAGACCACATGTATTTTGCTCTTTTTATCCTACCAGAAAAAAATTGTCCAAGCCTTAAAGATAGGCAAGAGGTTTCTGGGTATCCTTTCATTAGAGTGCTGGGCACTGTCTAGTGCAGAGTTCCCAAAGCCCCAGGCCAGGGGCCAGTACTGGTCATGACCTGTTAGGAACTGGGCCACACAGCAGGCAGTGAGGAGTAGTCATGTGACTGAAGCTTCATCTGTATTTATAGCTGCTCTCCATCACTCGCATTACCACCTGAGCTCTCCCTCCTGTCAGATCAGTGGTGACTTTAGATTCTCGTAGGAGCATAAACCCTATTGTGAACTGTGCATATGAGGAATCTAGGTTGCACGCTCCTTATGCTAATATAATGCCTGATGATCTGTCACCGTTTCCCATTGCCCCCACATAGGACCATCCAGTTGCAGAAAAACAAGCTCAGGGCTCCCACTGATTCTTTACTGCTGGCTGGCACAAGATGTGTCATAGCTGAAGGTAATCTCATTAAGAGAAATGAAGAAACACAGGATAAAATGTGGAAAGTGAGATACACTTATTTTTACAATAAAGTAGCTCAGTTAATAATGCTGAGTTGTAGAATTATGATAATAATGGTGAGTTGTATAATTATTTCATTATGTATTACAATGTAATGATAATAGAAATAAAGTGCACAAAAAATGTAATGCACTTGAATCATCCTGAAACCATCCCCTGCCTCCCTGTCTATGGAAAAATGGTCTTCCATGAAACCAGTCCCTAGTGCCAAAAAGGTTGGGGACCACTGGTCTAGTGGACCCTTTGCAGCTGCACTCTCTAAGTATCTATCTTAGCATTAACAATGTTCTAAAAGTTTGCATCTTTGATTATTTTTCTACTGACTGAGCTATCTTATAGTTTTATGTGCATAGAAGTTACAGAAAACAGTCATGCATAGAAATGCAAAGACAAGGTCGTATCTTGTAGCTTATGTTTTATCAAAGAGATAATGGTCAAAATTGTCATAAAGGATATTAACCAGCTTTATATTTATTAACGAATTTATTTCAGCATTTCTGATTTTGTGTGTGGGTGTGTGTTTGTGTATCTGTTCTACAAATTCTCTTTTGAACCAGTTTTTAATATTTTACTACTTCCCAAGTCAGAAAGTGTGAAGGACCTGAGATGTTGCCTTACTTGCAGAAACTTGCAGATTCTAGGTAGGATATTAAACCTTTGCTATTCACAGCAATAACAGTGTAGCACTGGTTTCTCATGCCCAGCATCATATTGGATGGTGCAATAAGATCCAGATGGTTATACCTCTGAGTTACAAGGGGTTGTACCACAAGAGAGAAACTGCAAAATTATGAAGCAGCTTGGAGCTTATACAGAAGCTGAAACATCTATCCCCTCTTCCTCTCTAGAGAAAGAGAGAGATATTAGTTTTTACTTGGTTATCTGTTACTCAGAACATAAACAAGTCTTGTCATGGAAGAGGGGAAAGTCTTTACCCTGGAAAATAAATATGTGGTTCTGGGAGAGATAAAAAATATTTTATTCATCTTGGAATGGGAGCAAGTGTCTTCATCATAAAGAAGACAAACAACTCCATGAAGAACACCCTTAATATTTGAAAAGCAAATGCTCGGGGGAGGGAAAAAAGGAGGCATTCTCTGTCATTATAGCATATCAATTGCTATGCTAAGGAGACACATACTTTGCAGGAATACTAAGTAACAGAGAGTGGATTACCTTCTGACAGTTCTGTTATTAATAAGTTGAATAGAATCTTTAACATGTATTTGTTTTGTAATTATGCAAAAGCCAGAATTTCAGACTTCAGAAGTTTTTTTTTTAGAAATCCCAATGTTCTTAGTACCAGCACATAAAAATGTTCAATAACTATTTATTGAATAAATAAATAAGTGAATAAAAAGTTAAGAATTAGGTTTTTTGTATTGTCAAAAATGATTATGGAACCTTAATGATTTAAATAACATTACAGAAAATACCACCTCTTTTTATTTCTATTTTTTATTGGTAGAACTTGGGAAGTAAGCATTATTAATTGAGCTACTTTATTCTAAAAACAAGTGTATCCCACTTTCCACATTTTATCCTGTGTTTCTTCATTTCTTTTCATGAGATTAGCTTCAGCCAGCAGTAAAGAAGGGCTTAATGATTACATGTGACAATTTGAGAAAGAAAAAGGGTCTAAATACGCAACTTCCAATTTCCCTTGATTGTAGTTTATATTGATTAGGACTCTTTTGCTTGCAAATAACAAAATTCAATTCAAACTACTCTAAGCAAAAAAAAAAAAAAAAAGAAAAAAGAAAATTTACTGGACAGATCATGGACCATGTCATTAATTTGAGGGCAATGAAGCAACTAGACCTTAGGAACCAAAGTAAAGATTGCAATGCTGTAAGGAAGCTAGAGTCCTTCTCCATCTCTCATTTCCACCTCTTCGGTACATCTCTTTCATGACTCTCTCTCACTGCTTTCTTACAGGCTCTATGGCCTTGTATAAAACGCTGGTACCTCGTGCTTCCAGGTAACAGTTACTTATCGCATACTAGTGACCCGGTGGGAAGCAGATTTCTTGCTCTCTCAAGCTAAAGAATTGCTTTCCCAATTCCCAGGACAGGGATTGATTGCTGTCTCAGGCATTGAATCAATGAGACCATGGTGTTTGAGGGTGGGGTGTCACACTATAGAAATGTGTCAGCTTCTGGAGTAACCTTGTGGGTAGCAGAAAAGGAAGTCATTTCTAGAAAAGCATCATTAGACAATTTAATAAGAGTTCACTAGAGTAACTTTTAAAAACTATTTGTGAAAAAAAGAGACCATCAACTCAGCAAACTAGAAAAGCATAAAACAGGGCAAAGGCACAGTCTGGTAATAAAGAAGGAGAATGAGGAATGTAAAGTTGTGGAAAAACAGAATAAATGAGACTCAGAGGGAAAATGGAGAAGGCAGAGCAGTGGGGTGATAATGGTGCTTGTATTTTCCTAGAGGTGTTTGAAAGTCTAATGAACAAAGTTTTAAAAGCATTTTGTCCTCTCATGCGCTGTCAAATATAACTTCCTGCAATGCCAGAAAGATTCTGTATCTGCACTATCCAATTTAAGAGTGCATTAGCCACATGTGGCTACCGAATGCTTGGAATATGACTAATTTGACTGAGGGAATGAGTTTTTAATTAAATTTAATTTTAATTAATTCACATTTAAATAGCCACATGTGGCTAGTGGCTACCGGATTGGATAGTGCAGCTTCACACCTGATGGACTGAATATCCAGACCATGGCCACGCTATAGACAAAAACAGAACTCTGACCCATTACAGATAGCGACCTGCCCGGAAAAAGCCACGTCAGGTTTGAATGACGTCAGACCTCTAAGAACGATCCAGGAAGCCAATCACCCCTGTAACATTTAGCAAAAAAAGACCAGGACTTCAATAATACTTGACAGCTCCCCTATTTTTTTGTCACCACTTCTCATTTAGGACCAACCACAGAAAGCCAAATATGCACCCATATAACGTGCTCTATGACGAGCTAGCCCGCTCCAGGCCTGCAGTCTCTGATCAGGGTACGTTTGAAACCTCTTTTCTCTATTCCAGGCTTTTCCACCCCTTTGTCTGCCTCTGAGTCTCTGCCAAAACATGAGCAATGGTGGCTGACTCCTTTGCTTGTTTCCATTTGGTTAATATTTAATTTCCACATAGTATTGATTTAGTTAGTGAATCCTATTTATGCCTGTATGTGTTACTTAATTGTTTTGGCACATGCCCGTCAGTGCTGTATTTTTATGGTATCTGAATGGGAAACCAGTATGTCACAGGGATTTATATATTTTTAAAAATTGACAAAAACGCAAGTTATCCTTGATTAATATTTGGGGATATGTACATTCAGTAGTCCCCTTGTATTTATTACATGTGCCCATTTATAAGTGTATAAATTAGGGTTGCCGGATTTAGCAAATAAAAATACAGGACACTCAGTTAAATTAGAATTTCAGATAAACAACACATTAATTTTTGGTGTATATGTATCTCATGAATTATTTGTCCTATTATGCCACAATCAATTCATTGTGTATCTAAAATTCAAATTTAACTTGGCATCCTGTCTTTTATCTGGCTGCCCTGGTATAGATGCTCCTCCCAAAGCGTGACTGTGTCTCCAGTAGCAGCTGTGGCTGAGAGTGTGCCCAACATCTGCTTCTTATGCAGCCTCACTCTGGCCAGCTTTTATGCAGGGCACACACCTCAGGAGGAAGAGCCAACAGAACCAGAAATGTTCCCAGACATGTTGCTTCACCACCGTGCCTCTAACATGGTGAAACCCCATCTCTACTAAAAATACAAATAATAATAATTAGCCAGGTGTGGTGATGGGCGCCTGTAGTCCCAGCTACTCGGGAGGCTGAGGCAGGAGAATGGCGTGAACCTGGGGGCAGAGCTTGCAGTGAATTAACTCACCACACTAAAATGTCATTGAATAATATCAATAAACACATACATTTTTATTGTATGTGGATCGCACCACTGCACAGCAGCCTGGGCAGCAGAGCGAGACTCTGTCTCAAAAACAAACAAGCAAACAACAAAAAGAAACTCTTTGGACTTAGTGTTAAGTACTCTGGGTTCAAGTCCCATCTCTAACCCTTACTATCTCTATAGCCAGGGAGTCTTGAGCAACTGATTCACTTCACCTCACTGGCATCAACTTCTTCACCAGAAATATGAATAAAGATATTTACCTTACAGCCTTATGAAATAACAACTATGCATGAGAAAAAAATGAATGTAAAAGCATTTTATAAAGTGAATATAGCAATAAAAACATAAGTGTTTATTGATATTATTCAATGACATTTTACTGTGGTAAGTTAATTTCCTAGGAGTGATTGCACATAAACTGTAGAGAAAATGCTTGGCCCATGAAAGACACTTCTATTGTTAATGATGCAAGGGAACTTCTGTCTATTCTACTTCCCCAAATCTCTTCATATAAATGAGCGACCAATCTACCTAGCAATGAAATCAGTTTTATCCTCAATTTTCTATGGAGTGAATCTGTTGCAGGACAGATGGGTTCCAAAATTGAGCGTTAATCTGGGATGGTCCTTGGCTTTACCCAGGATAGAATTTAAGGGCAAGCTGGATCACCAGTAAGACAGTAATCTTTTGTTGAACAGTACTGCTCCTTGCAGAGAAGTTCTAATCATAGGCAGTGCACCCAGATTTATCAATGTATGGGCTCTTGGCAACTGTATTTGTACTCACTTAAACCCACTTCCAGTTACGTGTGAATTAAGAGGCAGGTCAATGCAAATTGAGGGGAAGTTTATTAGGAACTTTCTAAGAAAGAGACAGTAACTTAGGGGTTGTTGGAATGGAAAGAGGGGTTAACTTTTCAGTTGCTGTCATGGCATTTGTAAATAGTCATGGCACTAGAGATTGCTTTCATTGCCATCTGCTGGTTCCTGCTGGTTTCTTCACTTTATCCTGTCTGGACCAGACCCTGATTTGGTTAGCAGGGTTGTGTCCAGAAAACCAGCCCTGCTGGTCTCCTACCTCAGATCTATTTCTGTTTATGAACTAGACTGACTTGCTGTAGAAGATATAATACAGACTATAACATAGAGTTAGAGATTTGTAAGATGTTGAAGAATCCTTAGATATATTGTCCAGAGATGGCAAAATTACAAATTAAATTAACACTCTTCTATCCTTTGGCCATGAAAGACATTACTTATTTACCAGAGCACATTTGTCTACTAAGCCCTCAGTAGCCTCAAAATCATTTTCTTTATGGTATACAGCCTCTACCATTTTGTTTCAGCAGGAAAATTTTATTTGCCATCTGTGATTCCTTTCATTACACAGATGGAGAAACTGAGACCTTGAGAGGTAATTTGTTTAACAGCATGCTTAATGTTTTTAGTGAATGTCAAAAATACCTAAGCAGGAAGCTGCATTTCTGTATAGAAAATGAATGCACTTATTATAAATGTGCATACCCCTTCACACCTCACCACATATATATATGTGATTGTGCATTTGAAATCTCTTTTTTTCTTATTGAAGATTCCCCTAAGGAGGCTGGAGACACCAAAAAATCTTTCTTAACTACATTGACAGTATTGAAGCACTGCCTTCTGAGAGAGATGACTTTTGTCTTTTACTTAATTAATCATAAACAGGAATCACTAGATACCTGCAGGTTGTTGTTTGCTTACTGTATTACAGCCAAGCTCTGCCAATCTCTTTTAAATCTTGAAAAGGCAGGCAGAGAGATTTCTTCTCCTTTGATCTTCTTAAGGGCACTGATACACTAAAGGATGCTATGATGTCTCAGACTGCCAAAATATAACACTAATAACACTGTGTGCTCTCCAAACACAACATCCTTCCTATAATATCTTCCCTTGACAGACATAATTACTTGAATCATCCACAGGGGCCTCTTAATGAAACTTTCTGTTTGTGGCAACTTTTGTTTCATTTAATTAGCTGTCTGCATGAGCAGTGCATGAAGGCCGTTGTTTTCTTATACAGGAAAGGATAATGTCAATTCATTTCTAAGGGTGAGCTAAATTGAAGGTGCCTATATTAGAAGAATCACTTTCTATTTGGATTAAGCAAGCTGTCAATATTGAAGCTCCTATGTTACAACACTCTTGTTGCCATCTAACCTCAACCTATGTATGTGCAAATATTTCATTAGGTTACGTGTATAACAGGACATTAAAATGGGACTTGTCCTGTCTTTCAATTGAGGCCAAAGACACTAGATGCCACCTTCTAAAATGAATTGTAAGTCAGGTCACTGATTGAATGACTCTCAAGCCACACGATTTTTTTTTAGATCTTTTTAACGATCTAAAAAGTGGCTAGTATTGGGAATGATAAGTAGAATTTGGAGAGGACTTCTTTGCAGTGAGCTATCTTGTTGAGTTCAACCTATGAAAGGAGAGAGTGTGTGTAAAGGGGGCAATTGCCCCTAATCCCAAGTCTAGCATGAAAAACTCCAATGGGATCACATTGAGAACTTGATATGGAATCTCTGTAGGTTTTGAATCAGATTATTGGGGCTTGGCTCATGCTTAAGAAGGCTGCAGTAGCTTGTGGTTTAGGAGTGAACTGTCTGTGATAGCCCTGCCTTCCTTCCAACTGCAGACCAATGGGCATGATTCCTAAGGACCAGATATGGGAACCACACTAGTAATGTCAGCCTTAACTCATTTTAAAAGCAACTGTCTTGGAGGGATTTTCAGTTATGGCAGCATAAAAACATTGGTGAATCCTTTTAGCCAAACTGAACAAAATTGTCAAAAGAATGAAATATTTCCAAGCACTGGACCATACAGCCCAGAGTGTGTAAACCACAATTTGAGAATCATATATTCTTAAAAATCTGGAGTGCTTTGGGAAGGAAAGGCAGACATCTATGCCCTTTCACTTGGGCTGCTCCCATCCTCCCTCCTGCCGCAGGACAGTTGACAAGAAGTATAGTTTTACCAGTGTGGTGCTGTCTACAAAACCCAGCAGCTTTATTGCCAGAGGGGACAGAATCAATTTGAGAAAAAAGACAAAACCCCATAGCTGTGACAGCTAAAACTAAAGAACTTTGTAGAAAACAAATGGGGAGGACCTGTAGCTTTGCTTGTCTAGGTTTGTGGTCCTGGTTAGGGTGAGCAGTGAACTAGTAAAAATTTAATAAGAAGGTCTTGGAAGAGAAGGAGCTATGAAAGTCCTAAGATATACTTTTCATATATCCTTGGCCTACTGGGAAACTACATTTATCCTACCTTTATCCCAGCATAAAGTATAAGTTAAGGGACACTTGAAAACTTGCTGCAACTTGGAATGTACTTCCCAGCCCATATACAGATCAATGAACAGAAGGAGGAAAACTTATGGGCTTGAGGGGTTTGAACACAACTTCAATCTACATTATTGTCTGATTACTAAACTGTGCAGTTATAAGAATAACACCTAGGAAGCCAGGGTAAAATAGAAAAATGAAAAGAATACAGAATGGAGACATCAGTAGGTACATATTTTTGGGGAGACAGACGTTGGAGTTTATGTCCAGGCAAATTAATAAAAAAGTAACACTTGGAAAAATAAAACAGAATCTATAGTTGCTACAATTATAAGACATGCACAGAAACAGAGAAGCGTGACTCATACTAAAATAAAACCCAAAACCCAGTTTATAAAAAGAGACTCAGAATAGGTTTAAGTGTAAAGTTTAGTAGAAAAATGCTTCAAGTCATCTCTCATAGATATGCTCAAAGAAGTAAAGAAAAATATTGTGACAATGACTCAATAAATAGGGAACCTCATGAGAGAAATAGAGGCTCTAAAAAAGCCAAATAAAAATTCTAGATTTGAAAAGATCAATAACTGAAATAAGAAATTCACTAGATGTACTCGAGCAGATTTGAGATGGCAAAAGAAACAATAGCAAACTTGAAGTTGGATAAATCTGAAGAACAGAGGGAAAAAAGAGAGAAGACAAATTAACAGAGCATTAGAGTCCTGAGGGGCAACATCAAGTGTATCTCTCTATATATAATAGGTCTCACAGAAAGAGAGGAAATAAAGAAAAAATGTTTTCAGAAATAATGGTGGCCAGGCACACTGGCTCATGCCTGTAATCTCAGCACTTTGGAAGGTTGAGGTGGGTGGATTACTTGAGTCCAGGAGTTTGAGACCAGCTTGGGCAACATGATGAAACCCTGTCTCTACCAAAAAAAAAAAACAAAAAACCCTGCAAAAATTAGCTAGGCATAGTTGCATGTGCCTATAGTCCCAGCTACTCAGGAAGCTGAGGTGGGAGGATTGCTTAAGCCTCACAGATGGAGGTTGTACTGAGCCCAAGACTGTGCCACTGCACTCCAGCCTGGGAGACAAAGTCAGACCCTGTCTCAAAAAAAAAAAAAAAAAAGAAAAGAAAAAGTAAGTGCCTGAAAACTTCTCAAATTTAACGAAAACAATTTACGAATCCAAGAAGCTGAACAAATATCAAGTAAAATAAACAAAAAACACCCACTTCTAGACATCATAGTGAAATTGATGAATGTTAAAAACAAAGAGAAAATACTGAAAACAGCAAAAAAAAAGTGACTCATTATATACAAGGGAAAGACAAACAATGAATGATTGACTTTTCCTTCAAAACAATGGGGTCCAGAAGGCAGTGGAATGATGTATTCAAAGTGCTGAATGTAGCAAAACTATTCACCAAGGATCCTATACCCAATGATGTATTCAATGATGTATTTTCTCCCTGTTCATTCTCCTTTTTCAAAATTGAAGGTGAAACAAAGACATTCCAAGATAAGCAAAAACTGAGGGAATTCGTTGCTGGCAGATCTGTCCTACTTGAAGTACTTAAGAAACTCTTTCAGGCTGAAGGAACTGATACTGGACAGTGACTGAAATCCATAGGAAGAAATTAAATATGCAAGTGTATATGTATAAAACAGATATACATATATATTTATTACATATACACACACATATGTGTGTGTGTGTATGCATGTGTATATATACACATACACACACACATTTTCTCTCTCTTTTCTTCTCTAAAGATGACTCTGGACTGCCAGATAAGGGGCCAAGCAACAAAAAGCAGGGACAGAAACTCAGAGTGAATCAGGGGTGGTTAGCTAGAGAAGATGACTCTGTGAATCAAGATAATTGCAGTCAGGGGGTGCCTGAAGGGGAGTCTCTAACAAAGGCACAAAATAGCACTTGGAGATAAGAATCAGCTTTAAATATTTGCTAGATTCAGAGAGAATGAAGGCAAGTTAAAGTAGAAGTAGTCAAGAACTTTCGAGTCTCCCTTACCTCTCCTCCCACACTCTGCTTCCATTCTGGCAAAGTCTGAAATAGCAGTTAGTTCAGTGGGGAGAAGAAACCATCCTCCTCCCCAAGTGGCAGGCAGCCTACCTATGCCTGGCCCTAATCTAGGGTGAGCAGGGGATGGGGTGATAGGGCTTACCTTCCAAGCTGGATTGAATTGTGGGTTAATGTTGAACCGGATATTTTTTATTACTGAATTGTTTGTGAATTAAAGGATCTGAAGAAATTTTTGCTACCTGAAAAGGGCCAGAGGGGAAGTTGAGAACCCGCTCATTCAGAAACAGAAGACATTCTACCCTCTGCCCCTACCCAGCAAGGTTAAAGGGTAAGTGGGAGCCAAAAGTAAAGTTCCTTTTATGAACTCATCCCATTCCTCCTGCATGTTACATGTCCAGTACACTTCCCTACTCTTCACCATCATTGAGATTTCTAGTTCCTTAATCCTTTCTTTTTTTCTCCTTGTTTGTTCTTTTTATGATTTAACATTCTTCCCTCTTCAGAGCAGACTTCACAATTAGTTACTTCAATCAATTCTTCCCTATGTTTTCAATGGTTTCCTCCATTTTTCTACCACACAAATCTTGTAATCATTCTAATCTAACTGGTTTTCTTTCTCCTTCTACAGATGAATTAATGAATAGTAGAGAAAATAACACATCTGGATTCTTGGTACCAGGATCATTTTAATGGTCTTTGGCTTCAGATGGGCCATTTAAACTACTCAACAAGACCTTTGTCTGCCTCTGGCCAGTTTCCTCTGCCATTCACCCCAGAGGTATCATGGATTTTAACTGCTCTGATCAAGTTTCTTATTCCACCCCTGCACTTTCTTCTCTTAGCTGCCGAGGCTGTTGTTCATGTCCCAAAGATAATTGAAGTTGAAGTGGGATGAACTCCAGGCTCACTCACATCTTCACTTCTTCCTCTGTAGCCTTAGAAAAAGAAGCTTCAATTTACAGGCGATCTCAAGTTCATTCATCCTCTCCTATCACTTCTATATTTACTCCTCTTTAGTATTCTTAAACTTTTTCCTCTTCACTGACTTCTCAACACCTTGTGAACATAAGAAAGCTGTTCTCATTGTAAATGAACTCCTCTGCTAGGCCTCTATATTTCTTCAGCCAAAGCCCTATATCAAGGCACCCCATTAAAACCAAGAATATTGAAAAAGTAGTCTGCACTTTCTGCCTTCATTTATTCAGAGCCCATCAACTCCTCACATTCCTAGAAATGGTTGTTCATGCCTTCTAATTGACAGACACATTGCTGTTTTCTCATCTGTTCTGTGAGATTTGATAATGTTGATGGCCCCTTACTCCTGTAGATCCTTTTCTCCTTTGACTTCTAGGATACCCTTTGTATTAGTCCGTTTTCATGCTGCTGATAAAGACATACCCAAGACTGGGCAATTTACAAAAGAAAGAGGTTTAATGGACTTACAGTTCCATGTGGCTGGGGAGGCCTTACAACCATGGTGGAAGGCAAGGAGGAGGAAGTCATGTCTTACATGGATGGTAGCATGCAAAGAGAGAGAGAGAGAGAGCTTGTGTGGGGGAACTCCTCTTTATAAAACCATCAGATCTCATGAGACTTATTCACTATCACAAGAACAGCACAAGAAAGACCTGCCCCCATTATTCAATTACCTCCCACTGGGTACCTCCCATGACACATGGGAATTGTGGGAGTTACAATTCAAGATGAGATCTGGGTGAGGACACGGCAAAACCATATCACCCTTCTCCCCTGGATATCTTTCTTCTTTTTTGATACTTTGTTTCTGTTTATTTCTGAGCATTTTGTCTTCGAATTTTGATCCTTTTACTCTATATTTTCTCCCTAAATGATATCACTTAATCTCAAAGTTTTAACTGCAGACCCATAATAACCTGGGCCTCTGTGTGTTCAAGACCCTGGACATCTTCACTCAGATTTCCATTCCACTAGCACCACACACACGATATGTCTAATGCTCATTATCTAACCCCAGCACACATGCGTATAAGCTGATAGACTAATGTCTTGCCTAGCTCGGTGACTGGCATCATCTATCATTTTGCTATCCAAGCTGGGCACCTGACATGAACTCACACCTATCTAATTTACTTCTCCTCCATCTACCCATATTCAACTGATTTCTAAATCATGTAAATTTTAACATGTTGATGTCTAGCCCACACTTCAATCCCTTCTATTATAGTCTCTGTCTTGGCCCCCAAAACCAGCATGGACAATTGCTACACTCTATTTGTTTCCACAACTCTGCCAGGCCAAATGTTTTTGTATGCCCTTTCCTGATGAAATATCTTCAATTCCTATGGCTTTCACGTTAAAGCTTACATTTCTTACCAGGCTAGTAAGTCTTTCATGATATCATCTCTATGCCCCTCCTCAAAGTTACCTCTTCAGATACTGCTTTGTGTCCTTTCTCCTCAATACTACCCAGCTCTTTTTATCATCATGGAATTATTTGTTTTTCCTCAAACCTACGGTGTGTTTCATGCTCCTGACCCTTTGTGCATGTTGTCCCCACTGCTTCTCTGTCTTTTCCCTACTCACTGCTCACCTTTCAAGTCTCAGGATGTTCTCTAGCAGAATTTTTTTTTTTTTTTTTGAGACAGAGTTTCACTCTTACACCCAGGCTGGAGTGAAGTGGCAAGATCTTGGCTCACTGCAACCTCCGCCCCCGGGTTCAAGTGATTCTCCTGCCTCAGCCACCAGAGTAGCAGGGATTACAGGCACCTGCCACCATGCCCAGTTAATTTTTGTATTTTTAGTAGTGACAGGGTTTCGCCATGTTGGCCAGACTTGTCTCAAGCTCCTGACCTCAGGCGATCCACCTGCCTCAGCCTCTCAAAGTGCTAGGATTACAGGTATGAGCCACTGTGCCCAGCCAGCAGAACTCTTTTCTTCCTCCTTTTGCCCTCACTCTATTCTGTTGACATCATTGTGTCAATTTGGGATTCAATCGGCCTTTCTGTAAGGTTCCTGGGGGCAAAACCTCATCTCGTTCATAACTGTATACATAGCACAGAGCACAGTACCTGCCACTTAGGAGGCACTCAATCAATATTTCTTTAGTATAATTGAATTAATGGTCATAAATTGCTCTGTGTCTAGGTAGCAAATGTCCTTCTCCTCTCATCAGCCATTTTCACTCAGATTTTGTGTAGGGGTCAGGACTGACAGCCTGCCTTTCAACAGGCCCCAAATTTCATCTCTTGAGGAAACTGGGAAAGGAGTCAGGGTGCAGGTGGACTTCTAGATCTTTCTGGGTCTCTGTGCTAAGACCCTTCAGTGAGTATTGGGAATCAGTTCAAGTGGGAAAGGTGATGCCCTGTGATTGCTTTTTCTACTTATTCATGTATTTTAAAAACAAATAATCAAGAATTTTGGAATGCATGGTCTTCAATTCCAGTCACTATTCTCATGCATTGCAGGTCATCTAAAGTTCTTAAACTAATTGGGAAATGTAACTGAATGTCCGGTACTGTGTCTTCATTTTCTTTAGAGAAACCAAAACACATGAGATTAAATGACTTGCCAAAAGAGATCTCTTAGCTGTTGGTGAAATAAAAAGAAATGCTTATTCTTCTTCTATCCAATCCTGGGCCCCAGCCCCATATCTTTTTTAAAAAATGGGAAAATGAAATTGGGTATTATGGAAAGGCTCTTTTCAAAGTTCTAGTGTTTTAGAGTTATTATAATTTTTTTTTTTTTTACTTTATTCACTCTCTTATCACCCAAAGGATATTGATTGACCAGACTTTGCAAAAGACACACTGCTACATTTGAGACTTGGACTCAACTAGAGCTAGCCTTAGGTCTGATCCTGGCTCTTAGTGGCTGTGTAAACTTAGACCAATCACTTAACTCCCCTAAGTCTCAGTTTCTCATCAGTTGAACTCATTTGGAGGGAGTATAAAAAGATATGATTGACTTTGACCCCAAATATTTGTTCTTTAACCAGACGTATGTGCACAATAATCTCCAGACTAAGAGTGCCACAGCATAAAGAAACCATCTCCAGACTGTAGTTCCATATTAGAAGGATGTTTGAGTGCAGGAGAAGGGGATGAGTCAGAACAGTGAGCAAAGCATTTGAAAAGTTCAGCTGAAACCTAGACATTGCTTTAGGTTTTGATTAAGGAACCATTAATTTTATTTTAACAGATTCAAATGGTCTTTTTGGTTCAGCAATGCTAGAAGAAAGTGCCCTCTTTAAATCTCTTCCCATCTTTACCTGTTTTTCTCCATTTCCTCTCTCTGGTGGCTGTCCTCCTGCAACTGAAGCCCTTTGTTGGGTGTTTATTTTTCACAAACTATTAGCCTGTCATGCAGGCTTATTTTCTACCGGTTACTTCTATAGAACCTGGAAAGCTCGTTGGTCTAGTTGATAAAATTATAGCCCAAAGCTCCATAATTCTAGAGATCTAATTCTGGGACAGAAAATCCCTGGCTGGCTGACTTAAGGAAAAAAAGCCATTTGTTATTATTTTGTTCCATCTCACGCTCTTTGTAGATTTGACATAACTATACCCTAAAGAAGGGCTGGTGAATACTATCAGTATTGATAATTCAAGATAGTTTATGTATTTAATGCATATTAATAAAATTGTATCCTTCTTTTTTCTTTTATTTCTTGCTTGTCCTGCCATGCCTGTAAAAACTGTCAAATACACATTCTAGAATCACAACATAGACAGTGCTGATGAGGAAAGACTGCTGAGTAAAGCACCTGAGCTTCCCTGGCATGGTCTGTTCTGTCTCTGGCCCTGGCATCCACCCCAGACATCAAGGACCAAATCAAAAATACTTAGTTCAGGAAGTAAATGTTTACTTTTATTTGAGGCAGAGTATACCAAAGGCCTGTACTGATTCCTTTTAGCACTGGAAATCAGGTAAGCTGGAAGGGATTACCCGGAGTGCTAACCCGTCTGTCAGCCCAGGCTGAGTCAAGCAGACGCCTGACAAACAGCAGCTGATGGCACTCTTACTTTCATTGTAGAGTTGCTTTTTGAGAAGTACGGAATTCAAAACAAGTAAAGGAAGGGTCTTTCTAATCACTGCTCTCTTCCAGCATTAGAAATAAACAGGCTGGAATCTTGAGGTCATTCTTGGAAGAAAGTGCTGAAATTAAACTGTCAATCTTGCTGCCAAATGTTTGTTTTGCCTTCTGGATTATGACTAAGAAAAAATTATGGAAACCCAGTGGATCGTAATTTTCAGGAATTTCTCTTCAGTTGGCTAATAACCCCTTATGGGCTTGGTTCATTGACCTTAGAATTGATGATGAGGTTTAAAAAACTTTTAGAAACTATTTTGTAAAAGTCTTTAATGATGGCCAATTATGACATGTTAATCTTAGGTAAAAGGTTTGGAAAGATGTACCATAGAATTCAGGAACATAGAAATAATAAAGCAGAAATCATGAGATTTAGGGAAAAAACGATGAAGGGATGATCTACTAAGAAGCAAACTCTTTGAAATGGGAGAAAAATCTTCAAGAATTCAAGGCCCCTGACAGGGCCAAACACAACTAAAATAGGAAATATTGATTGAAGTAGTTACTGGTTAGCCCTGGGATGTTTTTCAAGTACAGTTACTTCTGTGATCCAATGCCATCAGAAATATGAAGGACACTGAGATGTGTCTGTGAATCATTCATGAGATGACTTTAAAATGATCTCTTTAATTAGTGATGACAACTGGCTGGTTAGTTTAGGGCCTCAGTGGACTGGATTAGATTAGGTCTGCCAGGGAGAGTATTTGGTGACCCACCACATGGAATAAAGTTCTCCCATCTCATAAGAGCTGCAGGGCGTGGAAACTCTCTGTCTGAGATAGCTGAAAAACACCCTTTTGACTTCAAGAAGAGACATTTTAAAAGCGGCAATGATTGAAACAATGTGTTTTAGGAGAAAAAGACATAAAAGAAATGGACTTCACACAGAGCAAAGACCTTCGTCATATTAGAGACATAAATGAAAAACGATGTGCGTGACTCTCCCAGAAGGCCAGATAATGCACTTTAATAGGGAGTAGAATAAGTTACTGTGTTTTCCACATTCTACATTTTCTCCCAAGATTCCAGGCTCCAAGCCCAAACTGACAGTATCTATGTGATACCTGTAGCCTTTGACCTGTCTCTGAATTGCACTCATAGCAATTGTTAGGTAACAGGGGTACCTTAATGGTGCCGGTTCCAGGTTCTTCTCCCCTCCTTGACCGGGCACTGTCTGAACCCGCCAAAGGAGGGCCAATCAGAAAGAAGCATCTCCCGCCTTCCCTTGGGCCTGCCCCACGTAGGCCCAAGGGATATAAAACCCAGCACACCAGCAGCTCTCTCTCTCTGTTCTCTTCTCTTCTCCTCTCTCTCTTCTCTTCTCTCTCTCCCCCGTGTGACCTGACCTCTACCTCTCCAATAAAGATCTCTTGGCTGCCACCAGTGTCATCTCTGACTAGCCTGTCGCCCTTCAGCAATCACCTCACAATGGCCCAGGAGAGGGCTTGATGATCTGAAAGCATAATCAAACTTTGGAGAGAGAATGGCCCCATAGACACTTTCACAGCAGTCTCACAACTTCCACATTCTCTGTCTATCTGTCTGGTGCCTTCTGTGGCCAAACCCAAACTCCTAAAACTCTTACCTCCCCCAGGCAGGGGTGTCAGAGGTTCTGGCAGGTGGTCATACTATTGAATTTGGAAACCTTGGACATTCCTCGGGTGAGCCTACTACTATGTTATCCAGCAGTTGTGTATCATCATCTGGGTCTATTAGCAACATTTTAATATATTTATTTGTTGATTAATTAATTTTGTTTGCTATGAACTGATAGCACAGATGGCAAATACAGAATGCCTGGAAAATATTTAACTACTTCTCACTATCTTTATACTCATCACTGTAGACCAGCTCACCATCAATTCTCACCTGGGTTATTTTGATTTCTTCTAACTGGGCCTTGCCTCTGCCCTTTGCCCCCTTTCAGTCTATTCTCCACAGGCGGCAGATCTTGTGAAGACATAATCCTGATGATGTCAGTCCTCTGCTCAAGAGCTTGCAATGGCTCCTTATTTCAAAGCCAAAGTCCTTTCAATGGCCTCTGAGGGCTGGGATAGCCTGGCTCCTCACTAACTCTCTCTTTGTCCCCTACTGCTCTCCTCTGTGTTGTCTCTACTTCAGCCATAATGGATGGAGGGAAGGACTGATGAAGCATAGGGGAGATATAGAGCAGTGAAAGCATTTCATATCATAGTATAATGGTAGATACGTGACATTATGCATTTGTCAAAACCCATAGAACTCTACTACACAGAGTAAATCCTAATGTAATCTATGAACTTTAGTTAATAATATTGTATCAATATTATTTCCTGAAAGAAACAAATGAACCGTACTAAAGCAAGATGTTAACAATAGGGGAAATTGGTGAAGGCGGGTAGCTCAGGAGAATATGGGAACTCTCTGACTTTTTTTTTTCTGTTCAAATTTTCTATAAATCTAAAATTACTCTTTAAGAAACTATATTTTTTTTTTTTGAAAAAACAGAGGTCTTTCACAAAGGCAGTGTATTCTTCTAATGTAAGGTCGTGGATGGATAAAGGGAGGAAAAGAGTGGAATGAAGATGTGAATTTAGAAATGACTGCAAAGTGTCATTTCAACCTTCATGTATTAAATGGCCTTGGCGCTCATCCTCCCGGGGAGAAGCCTATTCTTGAGTTGATTTTTCATTTATCCGGTGTAGCAGACTCCTGTGAATTTCATTTTGGAAAGTCCTGATATCTCAAAGCTATCCACTCAGAGTTCTTCTCTCTGATCTGATAACATAAAAATGTTTAAGGTGGAAGGCTGGCTAGGTGAAATGGAGTCCCAGAGCCAAAAAAGACTTTAAACTTGATCTGTCTTTGTCATGATCCCTGACTGTGCAGAGGTATGCTCCATGAAGGAAGGACTCAGCCAGCCTCTGCCTCATCCTGACCTTGGGCCCCAAAAGAACATGTAGAACTCAAGCTTGGTGAACACCTTCCTAGGACATTTATATCTTGGAAGACAAAACACAGACCTTTTTCTCAGGTGTTCTGAAAGGCGGGCTGCTGAGTTCTAGATGGAGTCAAGCAAATTTGAATCTGGGAAATGCAGATTGAGGCCACATGTTAGAGACTATTGGCTGAGTGTTGGGATTATTACTAAATCTGGAATAGCCCGAGGCTTTTTGGTATCCTGCTGAATCCAGGAGTAGGGGTGAGACAAGGCACTGGGGGTTAATGAAAAAAAGAATATCACTTCTTCCCTCAGACAGTATATTAGCCAGAGTGCAACATGAAGTTCCCAAACATGCTCTCTAATTAATGCCACAACCAAACATTAGCCTCTGAGCTTGGAGGAAATCAGTACTCCTCAAATACTGAAGGAAAGGAAAACAGTCTTTTTGATGATATATTGGTGCTTGCTTTTTGACAAAGTTGTTAGCAAGATGGGCTATGACCTGAGCTATATAACAGACCATTAAAACCTCTGAGGAGAATTTTATTATATCCATACTGCCAGTCAATGTCAATGAAGGTCAAGTAAGATTTCTGTTCTTGTGAGACATTGAGCCGTGCCCGGCCATGACTCTGTGGGCAGTTACAAGAGCATATGTTTAGAAGTTGCTTTCCTAATAGCTAGGAAAGGCTGCCCCATCATGAGCCCCCTTATGTACCCAATCTCTCTTATGCAGGCTGGGGTGAGACTGCATTTTATGCTTGTTTGTTTTCTCTAAGCATTAAGGACAAATTTCAGATTGCACACTGATATGGTTTGGCTGTATCCCCATCCAAATCTCATCTTGAATTGTAGCTCCCATAATTCCCACGTGTTGTGGGAGGGACCTGGTGGGAGAAAATTGAATCGTGGGGATGGTTTCCCCCATACTGTTCTCATGGTAGTGAATAAGTCTCACGAGATCTGATGGTTTTATGAGAGGAAATCCGTTTCGTTTGGTTCTCATTCTCTCTTGTCTGCCACCATGTAAGATATGCCTTTTGGCTTCCACCATGATGGTGAGGCATCCCCAGCCACATGGAACTGTGAGTCCATTAAACCTCTTTTTCTTTATAAATGACCCAGTCTCAGGTATGTCTTTATCAGCAGCGTGAAAATGGACTAATGCACACACAGAGCAATCTTTCAAACTTTTAAAACCTGGTCATTTAATTCTCCTGCTTAAAACACTTAAAGCCTCCCAGCACTCTTACAGTAATGTTCAGAATCTTCCGTGGGCCTCTGAAGTCCTACAGGACCTGACTGCTGCCCTTCTTACAGTGTTCAGGTCACAAAAGATATTCTCTTTGGTGCTTGAATGGCACTAACTGCTCATCCCTCTGTTGGGAGCCTCTTTCCCTGGCACACTCTTCCCCTCATTCTCCTAAGACCAAGATTAATTTCTGCTCATTCTTCACCTATCAGGTTAATTGGCACTTTGAGAGGAAACTCCTTGCCTGATATCCCTGAAAGTTGGGTGCCTGAGGTTTTGTAATTATTGCACCCTGTGCATTTTCAAACCCATCATCTCAGTTGTAATCATTCTGCTAGATCCTCCTAGATGAGCCTACAGACTCCATGAGGGGAGGAGCTGTTTCTGTCCTAGACTCTACTCTAGCTTCTGTTCCTAGCACAGGCTCTGGCACAAAATAGGTGCCGTTAACAAGTTCTAAAAAAGTTAAGAAATTCTTTCTGAAGATTGAATTATTTGCAACCATGACCTTAGTCATTTTAGTTTGATATGGGAATGGTATACCAAACATGCATTGCAGGAAGATTCTCTGAAGGTATTTTAAGCTTAACAAAGGGACTTTACTATTTCTTTTTAATGTAAACAGGCAATAGTAAAACTCTAGTGAAATAAAATTGAAAGGAGAATTCACTACTCATGCTTCGGAGAGTAAGCAACTCACCATTTCAGAGTAAGCTGAAAGATGTTTTCCTCTTGCCTCATCCATCAGTGTATTACAATTATGAATTCACTTATCTCCCTCCAAAGGATCTTGGATGTGGTCTAGTACACTTCTAAGTGACACCATAAAGAAGGGGGCACCATCATATTCCAAAAGCAGGGCTGTTCTGTGTTCACAATTTAGTATGAAGGGTAGATATCCAGAATGTGCCACCTTCTGAATAGCCAATACTTTTAGGTTCATATCCTAGTGTTTTGTTTGCTAAGCCTCTTGGAGTTCTGAGGAGAAGAGTTTCTGTTCCTAAATTTGATAAAGGTAGAACTCTTCCATCTGCTGAAGGAGGCAAACATCAGACATGCTTCCTCATCCCACTTGGAGACCCAAGTCTGTCTTTGTGGGGAGGAAGAAAAGGCCCTTATCATCTTAGAATTCAGGATCCCGGTGCCATGGACTGAATGTTTGTGCGTCACCTGTTGATATCCTCACCCCCAATGCTATGGTATGAGAGGTGGAGCCTTTGGGAGGTAATTAGGTCATGAGAATGAAGCTCTCAGAATGGGCTTAGTGTTCTTAGAAGAAGAGATGTGAGAAAGAGATGATCTTTCTCTTTGCTGTGTGGAGATACAGTGAGAAAGTGATTGTCTGCAAACCTGGAAGAGGGCCCTCACCAGAACCCGACCATGCTGGGTCAAGATCATTAGAACACCCTGATCTTGAACTTCCATCCTCCACAACAGTGAGAAATACATTTGTGTTGTTTAAGCCACCCAGTCTATGGTAATCATAATAGCAGCTAAACTGACTAAGACCCTTAGTAATATCTGTGATTAGTTCTTCTGAGACTCATGAAGAGACGTGATACAGATTATGATATTTTATATGCTCATAAATATACAATATACTAGTGTTTATTAATGTATCAACATTAGATAGAGATCTTTCTGATATCAACATGTATATACTTCTTGTTTAGTAAATTCAATACTATGAAGATAATTTATTTTTCCTGGAACATTGGAAATTTTCTCATGCCTCCTTATGAGTATTAGTTTTGATTTTCTAGAATTATAATTGCAAATACAGAAACTGCAAAAGACTGGAATAAATATTAAAGACCCAAGGGCATAATCTGAAAGTTTAGTTTTGCCCCTTTAATGATTAATATGAGCTTATTTTCTCCTAATTTATTTATTCCCTCTAAAATTAAAAGCCAGAAAATTCCAACTGAGTAAGTCACCCAATTTGAGGTCTATTTTTTTGAAGTGGGAAATCTTGACATAAATTTAACAGATACAATAACTAACTCTTCAACTATGCCTCCTACTGTATTCTATCAAGTTGAGTTTTCTTTAGTTAAACATAGATGCAGGACAAAAAAAATTCCAAAACCAAATTCACCTAGTATTTTGATGTTTAGGATGCAAAAATTTTTATAGAGTTTGAGAAATAGGTTTGTAAACAGATTTTGGTTTTGTGTATGCATGTGGTTCTTTCATCCTAAACAACTTCTTATGAAGAATAGCTTTCATTTGATTAATAATTAATAAAGGCTTTTTGTACTTCTTGTTCTCTCTGCCTGGAATACTCTTTCCACAAATATGCACATCTTATTTTCTCACCAGCTTCATGTATGTCTTTACATGAGTATAATATTATCTAAGTAGGTCCTTCCCCGATTGCCTTATGAAGAATTGCAACCATTCTCACTCAACATTTTCTATCCTCCTTCCCTGCTTTATTCTCTTCATAGCACTCATCCCATCTAACATTCCATATATTTTACTTACTTATTTTATTATTCTCTGTGTCCCGTAACTAGAATGTAAACTCCACCAAGGTAGAGGTTTTGCCTGTTTCCTTCTCTGCTTCATTCTCAGAGCCAGAATATTGCTTATCATAAAGTAGACACTCAGTAAATATTTATCAAACACATTTTATCAAATCTGTCTCAGCAATCCCAAGATTAAAGGTTTAGTTTACTGGTTGTTTGAGGAGGGGGTTGGCAATTCATATAGAGAAAACCAAGCTCACTGGAAAGGGTCCCTTAGTGACTGCTGAGGTGAGTGGTCTCATGGGCTGGCAAGTACAGAGATCACCTGTGTGTCACCCAGAAAACACAGTAAACTTGCCATTTGCAGAACTTCTCTGATATTTCAAAATTACTGTCAATAGTTCTGGCAGTTAGACAAAAATTTTGTCTTTTACCAAGGGTGGCTTTAGTAGATGTAAATTTTTCTTTTAAAAATGAGTAGCATTTTGCCTTCCATATATTCTTTTAGAGAGTAAAAATTCTGTTATTTAGTTTAGAAAATAAAAATTCAATAATATTCCATACCATAAGGGAGAATAATGAATACTCCACCTTGTTTGTATATGTGCTTGTAAAGTTGGACTCAGTTGAATTTTCATGTTGTATTGAAATATTCTAAGGGAAGAGAGCACATTTTTGCTCTCTTGACTCTCTTAATTTACATTTCATTCTATGATAAATGGATTTGTTGTCCTGGGGCAGCCTCCATGGGTTTAAACTTAAAGGTATTCTTTCTTTCATTTTACATTTAGGCATGACGTGGGAATTCACTTGTGCGTAAAATATATTACTTTACATACATAAACAAAATCTAGATATTTTCAGATGACTTGACTTTTGCCTTCCTTCTCCATTGCCTTCTGCCATGATTGTAAGTTTCCTGAGGCCTCCTAGCCATGCTTCCTGTTAAGCCAGCAGAACTGTGAGTCAATTAAACCTCTTTTCTTCATAAATTACCCAGTCTCAGGTAGTTCTTTATAGCAGTGTGAAAACAGACCAATACATAGGTGATGGTAGCAGAAATTAAGTGCCACACAGAGAGGAGGCAGCATGAGCCCAGAGAAACTAGAAAGCTAGCAGCAGTGAAGTCAAGAAAGAAGCCATAAACCTAGCATCAGGGAGAAGAGCTGAGGCACAGTAGTGGCAAAAGCTGGGTGAAAGCAAACAGATCTATAGCTGAGGAAGGGTTAGCCCGTGGGAGGGAGGCCTAGAAACAAAAAATAGCATTAGCACTATTCAGATTCTCAATGACTTATAAGTTCATGATATTGCAAACTTCATGAGGCCTGCCTGTCTGAAATTGATTTTCTTCCCAATAATTCTTGCCATTTAACTTTCCCTGGAGCTGAAAAACATAACACTGATAATGGATTTACTGAGCCCTCACTTTTTGCCAGAGTTGTTTTAAGAGTTTTTCCAGGATATTCTTTTTCATTTGTGAAGCTATTCCTTGAAGTAGGTACTTTTATTAATCTCAGTTTACAAATGCAAAATGGAAGCAAGAAATGTTAAATTAAATTGCTGGAGATCACATAGTGATTAGGGAGTAGAGCTTGGAATTCAAATGTGGTAGAATGATTTAGAGCCCAGACTCTAATTGACCATGGGATACTACCTCTATGTGGTTGAGATGTGTCCTCTGCATTTCCATGTTTATTATTATTCTACTGCTCACACCCCATAGCCCACCATATTCTTGTTTATATTCTTGGCAACACCCAGAGTTCATAACAAATCTAGAGATCTACCAGTGTGAATCACTAGGCAATCAAGTTAAACTCCCTTTTTGTAGGCATATTGTAAAAGGTGTTATGCTAACCCCACTGTTAATGTACCAGGCCAGCTCCTTAGAATATAATGCTTCTCTTTGATTTGTCCCTAAGAAGAGTGATGCTCCTATCATAGGACATCCTGTCCTAAATTCCACTGAATTGTTGTCTAGCTCTTCCCCTAAATTAAGATCTCCTTAGAGTACAAATTGTTTTTTCTTTTTTCTCTTTGGTATCTCCCACACTGCCTAGGACAAAGTAGATGTTCCAAAACAGTTCAGTGAATTAATTCAATGCCTTCTTATTTGTACTCCAGGCTACAGATGTGTATTCACACTCTGTTCCAGACTACCTTGGGAATAAGCCAAGTGGTAAATAGAGTCAATAGAGAGGTTATACTGGATTCAAGGTGGCTTTCAACCCAGAATGCTAATATGTAGGCATTAAAAAAAATTACTTTGATATTAGAGACAGAAGGACAGACCAAACACTTTGGGTCAAGATCTATGTAATTGAGTTAATAGTACACAGTTAAAAGTAATACTTTTATTTGTATAGTACTTTATAGATAGAAAAGTATTTTCATTTAAATTGTCGAATTTGATACTCACAGTGTATTTTGAAGATTTATTGTTCCCAGTCTTAAAGACTGTTACTTACTCAAGGCAGGCAGCCATGTGGGCCAGTGAGGTCTCTCTGCTGTTGCAGGCCTGTGTATCTCCCCACTCCACGGGTCACTGGCAGCTCTGCCTAGAAATCCCCAGGACATGGGTGAGGTAGGGGTAGAGATGGAGGAGGTCCTTCTTCATTCTATTGTAACCTCCCAATGGGTTCACTTTGTCTGCGGCCTAGACATAGCCGATTTCTTAAGACAGGGGAATTGCAATAGAGAAAGAGTTTTTCATGCAGAGCCAGGTATGTGGGAGACTGGAGTTTTATTATTACTCAGATCAGTCTCCCTGAGCATTCGGGGAGCAGAGTTTTTAAGAGGATTTGAAATTGGTGGGTGGGGGAAAGCCTGTGAGCCAGGAGTGCTGATTGGTCAGAGATAAAATCATAGGGAGTTGAAGCTGTCTTCTTGTGCTCAGTCGGTTCCTGGGTAGGGACCACAAGATCAGATGAGCCAGTTTATCAATCTGGGTGGTGCCAGCTGATCCTTCAAATGCAGGGTCTGCAAAATATCTCAATCACTGATCTTAGGAGCAGTTTAGGAAGGGTGAGAATCTTGTTGCCTCCAGCTGCATGACTCCTAAACCATAATTTCTAAACTTGTGGCTAATGTTAGTTCTACAAAGGCAATCTAGTCTTCAGACAAGAAGGAGGTCTGCTTTGGGAAAGGGCTGTTATCATCTTTGTTTTAAACTATAAAGTATAAACTAAAGTTCTCCCAAAGTAAGTTCAGCCTACACCCAGGAATGAACAAGGACAGCTTGGAGGTTAGAAGCAAGATGGAGTCCGTTAAATTAGATCTCTTTCACTGTCTCAGTCATAATTTTTCAAAAGTGGTTTCAGTATCTGTGATCAAACCTCTGCAATAAGAGTGACAGGTGATCATCTTTCCCCTGGGCACCTCCTCCTCCTTCCATTCCTTCTGAGTCTTCTCCAACCCAACACATAATCAGGATGGAGTTGGAAACAAATTTTGCTAAAAGCTCAGACTTCAGAGGAGATTGTAGCTTCACCTAAAAACTTGGCCTTCCAGAGTAGGGTGACGCACATGAGATCCCTCTCCTGTACTCTTTCATCTCAGTCCCCTCTCCTTTCTTGGCCACCTCCCCCTTCAACAACTTTTCCAGCATCCCCAACACCTTTCCTTGAGAATCTCCATTAGTCTCCACATGGAGATGCTTCTACCACCATTTCTCCTGCCTGAAACTTTAGCACAACACTAATTTTGAAGATTCTTCTCTGCTCAGTTATTAGTTTTTGAGGAGGGAGACTATAAGTTATAGTCTTGCAAGTGATGATGGACACGGGAATTTCAAATCCTCTTTAGTCTCCCCACCAGAGATAGGCAGGGAAATTTCCTCACAAGTTTTCCTGGGATGCCAGAACACATTGTCACAGTCAAAATTACTTTCTCCTGGATAATACCATGATCCCTCAGTATCCACAGCTCATGGATATAAAAATCCCCATATGCTCAAGTTCCTGATATTAAATGGCACAGTATTTGTATACGTAAATAAAAAATAAAATTGTAAGCTCCTAATCAACTGAATGGACTCCTCCACCCCCTGGGCAACAGGATCCTAAAGAAAATCTGAAAAACTAGTTAAGGCCATGACAGGAAGACAGGGTGGGACTTGCCTCTTATACCCTCTTCCCTTTGGAGTTTAGGCACAACTGACCAGCACTAACATTAAAATAAAGATCATAAGAAAAAACAGACTTTTTATAGCAATAAGATAACCAACTCCAGCCTGACTCTGTTATAGCATCATGTGAAAGATAGCAGGTTCTAGAGGAAATTATTTTACCCCAAAATGTATTTTCTTTGACATCTTTTGAAATGCCCCTGTAAAGTCATCTCTTGCGGGGGAAATTTGCATTCTATAGAGAATTTCCTTCCCTTTCTAGGTCTTTTCCTGATCCAGGAGGTTTAACTAAGAGTCTGACATACTTTAAGTTTCAAAAAGAGACATTTACCATCTATTCTCTCTGAAACCTGCTACCCGCAGGCTTCATCTACATAACAAGAACCTTGGCTTCCACAGCTCCCCTTATCTTAATTCAAGCATTTCTTTAAGCTGACTTCAACTCTCTAGGCAAAGGTTAACTTTCACCAATTGCAAATCAGAAAATCTTTGAATCCACCTATGTATGACCTACAAGCCTTCATCTGCCACACCACTTTGACATGCCCCACCCTTCCAGGCCAATGTGTAGCTTACATGTATGGATTTATGTCTTTGCTTCTAACTTTTGTCTCCCTAAAATGTATAAAACCAATCTGTAACCCAACCACTTGGGGCACGTGTTCTCAGGATCTCCTGAGGCTCTGTCCTGGGCAGTGATCACTCATATTTGGCACGGAACAAGTCTCTTCAAATATTTTAGAGTCTGGCTTTTTTTGTTAACTTGTATAACCTATGCATTCTTCTGCATACATTAAGTCATCTCTAGATGACTTATAATACCTAATATAACATAAATACTATGTAAATAATTGTTATATTGTATGTTTTCATTTGTATTCTTTTAAATTACTGTATTGTCTTCCTTCTTTCCTTCCTTCCTTCCTTCCTTCCTTCCTTCCTTCCTTCCTTCCTTCCTCCCACTTTCCTTTCCTTTCCTTTCTTTTCCTTTCCTTTCTTTTCCTTTCATTTCCTTTTTTGTTTCTCTCTCTCTCTTTCTATCTGTGGTTGGTTGAATCTGTGGATGTGGAACCTGTGGATATGGCAACTGACTGTACAGCCAAATATCATATGGAGATAGAATAGTCACCCTGCCCTTGAAGAATAATAAACTCTGTCATTATTGTAAGAGGCTTTGACTCTGTCCTGAGCTTGGATCAAGTTACAAGAACCTCTACTAGGTGCAAACTGGTTTATCTTTGCCATCCAGGAAGGATGACCCAACCCAGATTATTTTTTTTTAAATTTCAAGTCTTTACTTTTTTTAACATCAAATCCCATCCCCCTCACTCAAGGGAGTGGGGTAGATTGATTCTATCATAGTGCTAAGAAAATAGAACCATAAAGAAATTAAGTGAATTACCAAGCAATGGCAGATGTAAGACCTACATGTCTCCCTCATAAATATTAATTGTGTACTTTGCAAGGGATTTACTGGCAGCTTTGAGGAAACTTCTGATGGTAAATTATTGAATCTATTTGTTGATCTCATTTCTATATTTCCTTTCCAGCTCCCTTTAAAATAAAAAGTGTTAAATATATTCAAAAGCTCTTGATTTAGAATGATCAGGAGGTAAAGTTGCAAGTTGGAAATTTTTCTTAAATAGCAAACTGGAAATTGCTGAAGACAACAAGGCAAATATTAAATATTCTTAATATAATAGCTTTTTTACAAGTTCCCCATGGCTGATGTTTATAGCATTTGTATTTTGCTTAATTATCTCCTCTACTGGTACTGTGCTTTGCACATGGTAGGAACTCAACTGGAGAATTCGATATATGATTTCATTGAGAATGTTTGAGTAAAATCATCCCAGAAGTCAGATCCTTACCTATAGTATAGTATTCAGGCTAGGCCAGCTCACCATCAACCAATTCTGCTCTGCCTTTGAAATTATTTTTAAAAAATCATGTCATGTGAAAGTGAATATGTTTATCAGAATTAACAAGATTTAAAACATTCCCCACTTTATTTTTGGTGAGTTCCTTTTCTGGTCAAAACAAATTCTGGCTCTTTATTTTCAAAGTATTCCCTTGTCTAAGCAGATGTGCACACACCTTCCTTCCTCACTCAGCTTTTCTGATCAAGTCTAAGGATGGTTGTGTTTTTTTAAAAAAGTCCTCACTTTGCCTCCCTCCAAAAGTCTCATTTCACCATTGCTCGGTCTCTTTCCTCCCCCACTGTGTATGTCTCTTTCTCCCTCCCTCTTTTATTTATTAGACACCTACAGAAAGTAAAATTTCCCTTGGTGAATGCTTGATAAGTTTGTTTTACCCACCGTTTTATGTTTTGGGAATTGGTCTTTTCGCCTCTGCCAGCAGCCTCAGCATTGCTGGGGCATATTTCCAGATTTTTAAGGAAAGCAGCGCTGTTTTTGAGCTAAGGGTAGTGGACACTCCCCCACCCATATATATATATATATATATTTTTTATCAGATTGGTAAGTGTGCCACAGGCTGGCTATGACCTGTGGTATCTTTCTAGCAGCCATGAAAGAATGTGGCTGGCATTCAAAAACATTGCTTTCAACCTCAGGTAATTGGAGATGAAGGTGAGCCACGTAATAAGAATGCAGACTCTGAGCAGATCCTCCGGGGGGATAGACAAGGGAAGGCGGGCCAGAATCGAGCAAACGTTTGTAACAGGATGGTAAATGAGACTATTCTTGCTGGTTTACTTGTGGTTGAGGCCTCAGAGCTAAGAGCAGTAAGTGGCAAATACCCCACATTCTAAAGAGGGTGCTTGATGTACCCAGAAGATGAGGATTTCCTTGAGATAAGTGAATGGCTGGCTGTATTGCCCTCACTGGGAGAGGATGGTATTGGATTGCTTGCTAGTCCACCAAGAGGGGAGCTGAGGACCTACAGAGATGCTCTCTGAGTTGGGAGGGATGTCTTCCAGGGAGGAGACTGCCATCTCAGTCTTCTTCTCATGCCCTTTACATTAAGATGCAAAACTTGGGGGCCCCATGCCATTCGGGGATGACCCTAGGATCAGAGCAAAGAATTGAGAGAAGTTTCTTGGAGAACTTGTGTCCTGTTCTCCTTGTGCCTCCTAAGCTAGAGTTTCAGAGATTATGTCTGGTCCTTATCTGGAAAGGGCAAAGGTGAGAAGCTGGTTGACATTGCCCCTGATGGCAACATGAAAGGAGAGGGCCACCTGCATTTTCTGATTTGGCAGGCAAAGGGGCTGGGTATTTTCCTGAGAGCCAGAAGAAGAACAAAGCAAGGGTCAGACTTGAAATGGGTCCCACTCCAATGGGCTGCCTGATCCCAGGAAGGACCCCAGCAGACAGAGCCTACATGGGGCACACACTGGCAGCAGGAATGAGGGGTTTGGCTAGGGGTCCAGCCACAGATTACATAGGTCACAGAGACTAGCTGTGAGAGGTCTCTGTAAAGAGGGGTCCAAAGTGTTTTTTGGAATTGTCCGAGGAAGGACAGAACCAACTGTGTAACAGAGGACTTTGTGGGGATAGTTTGTCATGATACTAGTTAAGGGAGCCATTTCCCTCCTTCCTTCTTTTTCTTTCTTTTTTTTTCTTTTTATTTTTTTGAGATAGAGTGTCACTCTGTTGCCCAGGCTGGAGGGCAATGGCATGATCTCAGCTCACTGCAACCGCTGCCTCCTGGGTTCAAGCGATTCTTGTGCCTTAGCCTTCCGAGTAGCTGGGATTACAGGTGCACACCACCACATCTGGCTAAGTTTTAAAATATTTTTGGTAGAGACGCGGTTTCACCAAGTTGGTCAGGTTGGTCTCAAACTCTTGACCTCAAGTGATCCACCCTCCTTGGCCTCCCAAAGTGTTGGGAGTACAGGCATGAGCCACCGCATCTGGCCCTCCTTCCTTCTTTCCTCTTCTGTTTCCCCTCCTCCCAGACACCAGAGGTAGCACAGTGAGATGGACGGAGGAGGGAAGGAGGACGGTGAAGAAATAGTTCCGAGGTGAAGCAGGGCCTATCCCTTCCTTTCTGCAGGCTCAGGTCAGGAGGCAGAAAAACTTTAAATCGGTTGAGAGTGAAGTTTGATATTAGACGGAACTAGTCTGTTTCTCTTAAAAGATGATACTGTTTATTATTACGTGAAAGGCACCAGAGAAACTATGAAATCTGCCCAAGAAATAGACAGAAAGGCCAACATGAGAAACAATAAAGATTCTTTTTTTTTCTCTGTACCCTCAACTGTGCCTGTTGTATTCAATAAGTATTGTTACATGTTCTTCCAATAAGTTTTTGAAAAGAACTTTACATCAATTTATTTTATTTCTGTTGAGAAGCCCTCATGACCAGTGTCCCTTCAACATGTTACACCTTAAATAAACAAAAGGTGTTCTGAATAGCTTAGGTGGGAAGGGATTGTTGCTGGTTTAAATAATGACGATTTGAATACCCACTACAAACTTTTCTAGCATTTGCCTAAGATGCTCACCAGTTCCTTTTGGTTAGGCAGTATGGTATCTCAAGTAAAAATGCTCTCTGAGACTGCAAATATAGCTTGGGGGAATTCAGACAATGACTCATGGCCTTGATCCTTGCTAGAATTTTACTTTACATAACACTAAACGTTGTTGGGAATTGTGAAGAAGTTCTTATCTTCCTGTGAATAGGAATGCAGGGGAACTATTTATTCAAGTTTTATCTTAGGTCACTTTCAGTGATCTCTTAATCTATTAGATTGGTGCAAAAGGAATTGCAGTTTTTGTCATTGAAAATAATGGCAATACCTTCAATTACTGCACTTACTTTTGCACCAACCTAATAGTTCAACTTTGGCTTGGCCATGTGCCTGCATGTAGATAACACCCATGGGCTTAAAGAAAATTTAACTGTGGTGAGTTGAATAATTTATTGGGAATTGATATTCCACATCTTACAATTAAAAGAAAATTTTGACATTCACTGTTTGGAGACTGGTTCTGAGGTTGTGTAAAGCTCTAACCTAGAGTGGCACAACTAATATTAGGCTCACATGAAATAAATTAAGTCCCTAAGCAACTAAACTTTAGGGCTTCTGTGAAACATGGAAATGTCTGAAGTGAAGGCTTTGTAAATGGTCCTCTGTACACACACTGAGAATGTTAGGCCTAGTCCATGCAGTTGTCAAGAAGACATCTGCCTATCACCTATCTATCCATCTGTCTGTCATCTATCTATCCATCTATCATCTATCTATCCATCTGTCTATCATCTATCTATCCATCTGTCTATCATCTATCTATCCATCTATCATCTATCTATCTATCCATCTATCTATCATCTATCTATCCATCTATCATCTATCTATCTATCTATCTATCTATCTATCTATCATCTATCTATCTATATCTGTCATCTATCCATCTATGTATACGGAGAGTTATTATAAGGAATTGGCTAACATCGTCATGGAGGTTGAGAAATCTCACGGTCTGCCCTCTGCAAGCTGGAGATCCAGGCAAGCTAGTGGGGTAATTCAGTCTGAGTTCCAAGGCCTGAGACTCTGGGAAACTAACCACGGGAAATCACAGTTGAAAGTCAGGAGAAGAAGAGACGTTCCAGCTCAAGCAGGCAGGTAGGAAAAAAGGAGCAAATTCCTCACCCTCTACCATTTGCTGTATTTAGGCCCTCAATGAACTCGATAATGCCCACTCAGATTTGGGAGGATGATCTATAGTCATGCATTGCTTAACCATGAGGATACTGAGAAATGAATTGTTAGACAATTTTGTCATTGTGCAAACATCATAGAGTGTACTTACACAAACTTAGATGGTATAGCCTACTACAAACCTAGGCTATATGGGATAGCCTATTGCTCCTAAACTGCAAACCTGTATAGCATGTTACTGTACTGACTGTTGTAGGCAACTGTGGCACATGGTAAGTATTTATGTATCTAAACATATCTAAATATAGAAAAGATACAGGGAAAAAAGTTATAAAAGATAAAAATAGTATACCTTATAGAACACTTACAATAAATAGAGCTTGCAAGACTGAAAGTTGCTTTGGGTGAGTCAGTGAGTGTGAAGGCCTAGGACATTACTGTACACTAATGTGGACTGTATAAATACAGTACACTTAAACTACACTACATTTCTAAAAGAAAAAAGTTTTCTTTCTTCAATAATAAATTAACCTTAGCTCACTGTAACGTTTTTACTTTCCAAATTTTGTTAACTTTCTTACTCTTTTGTAATAACACTTAAAGTATGAACACATTGTATAGCTGTATGTATTTTCTTTCTTTATATCCTATTCTCTTTTTTCTATTTTTTATTCTTTTTTTTCTATTTTTAAATTTAAAAATTTTTTTTTTACTTTTAAAATTTTTTGTTAAAAACTGAAACACAAACACACACATTTGCCTAGGCATGCACAGATTCAGAATCATCAATATCATTGTCTTCCACCTCCACATCTTACCCCACTGGAAGGTTTTCAAGGGCAATAACAGACATGGAGCTGTCATCTCCTATAACAAAGCCTTTTTCTGGAATATCTCCTGAAGGACCTGCCTGAGGCTGTTTCACATTCAATTTTAGTTTTAATAAGTTTTTAGAAAAGTAATTGTGCTACGACCTTATGATGGCTACAATGTCACTAGGCAATAGGAAATTTTCAGCTCCATTATAATCTTATGGGACCACCATTGAATATGTTGTCCATCCTTGACTGAAATATCATTATGAAAGTACTTTACTGAGTCTACCCATTCAAATGCTAGGCTTATCCAGAAACACTGTCACAGGCACACCCAGAAACAATACCCCTCTATCCCCCCTCCCACCACCTACTCAAGTTGACACATGAAATTAACCATCACACTGTACGTCTTCAGAAGAGACAGATTGGTGAAGTTCAAATACAGGAAGAAATGTTAAGCAAAGAGTAAATAATTTTCTCTTTCTTTTCATATCTCATATGCATAAAGCCAAATAATTAAGTATAAAATATGGCATCTAAGATTTAGATTAGACAAAATAAGAACACATTTAATAAGGATTGCTAAGAAAGAGTGTCAAGTCTCTCATGCCAGGACTGGTTGTATAGCAAAGGCAGCACTCTGGTTTTGATGCTGGCATATAAGTCACAAAGGGCAAATGAATGGGCCCTGGAAGTTCATCTGACAAGCTCCACTACATCCACTCCAGCAGGGACGGTACTGATATTCCACAAACATTCCAGTTTGTGGTGTAGAAAGGTCTGTGAAGTGCTGGTTTGCTTCTCCATCACCTTCCACTTGTGTGTGTGGAGAGAATTAAACAAATCTCTCATTTTAGCTGAAACTAGGACCTGGGTTTAAATGTTTTCAATCTGAACCATTTTTCCTAAAGAAATTCATGATAACTTGCACATTCAAAATTAAAATCAAGAGGCTAATTTGTAACAAATTATTTAAAAATCATTAAATGTTTTATTCATTTCCATTTGGGAACAAGGTGCCTATCTGCAAGTCTTAGAAATAGGTATACCCTTTCAGAGAGTCTTCTGGAGCCCAGACTTTTAGAAATCATAAATGTACATGCCATTAAATATGGTGTTCCTTTTAAGATGTGGAGTTACTGAGTAAAAATCTAATATCCTACAACCCAAACAATCATAATGAAATCCAGTCTGTACTCCCAGTTAGGTGATTCAGTGAAATCATACATGATGAGCTTGTCATCATGAGAAATAGGAAACAGGAAATGCAGATTTCTATTGTGCAAACAATGTCCTTAGGAAAAATATGATCACAGACAAATCTATGAAATAAAGTTATAGCTTTAATCTTAGCTTACATATTTATATAACTTATTGGCATAGAATCATTAAAACTTCTCTTGTAAAAGCATCATTCATTTTGAAAGTTCCGCATTATAATTTTCCCAGTGTGATGTAATCCTTTAACCCATTATGTAATATTCATTAAAAAAGACTCAACTTATTTACCTTAGAAGACAGCTTATGAATTACTTTTTCCTATTTTCCATAATCAAAGGCAAAGGTTTTCTTTCTTTGCATCAAATGCTGTCTCCATTTTTTCCCACTAACCCATGTTACCAACAATTCTCTTTTTGTATTTTTATTGGTACCTTGAAAGAATGTGTAGGCTGTAGCCACGTCCTTCTGGGTCTCCTCTTTTTATGACATAAATTTAGCTTTCCCGGGCTCTTTGTTTGCCATCTCATTTGACTGCTGGATCATTCTGGGCTGTCCTTTGCATCTCCAGGGGGTTGTTATTACTCACCTTGGCCAGGTTACTGGGGAGATCTGGTGCACCTGAAAACCTTTTTGCACTCACTTGTAGCCCTGTCTCCTCTTACACCTTGGGCTTACATCAGACACGATCTCAGATCAGATGGAACTTACTAGGTTCTTTGCCTCTTCATATTGGGAGCAAGAACAGCTGCTTGTGTCCCTGGGTCTGGCCTAATGAGTTATTGGGAGACAGAAGATCCAGCACCTTCTTTCCCTAGGACATCCTGCAAAGAATCTGCTGCTTTTTCCTAATGCTTCACCAACAAGCAAGCAAAAAGGCAGATGCTGAGAAACTGGTGCCTCCTGGAGCTTTGGTTGTATCCTGAAACCAGGGCTTCTTCCTTAGGGTAAGCAAGAGCTGTGGGCTGTTGTTATCAAATCAGCTTCATTACATCATAGTCATGCTGTAAGGCAAAGAAGCCGTCACAAGTATTTGAAGAAGTCAAGATCTATACCTTGGGAATTGTGGAATCCTCTACACATTCTCTAAGCTTTGTCTGACCCTTCTATAAGGAACTAGTAGAAAGTGTCACTGCATCAGTGATGTCTAGTAAATGTTTCACAACAGGCTTTCTGAAAAACAAACAAAACTATACATACATATATGTACAAAAGTTTATCACAAATTTTATTTATATGTATGTTTTATTTGTGTGTATAGCACACAACTGACAAAAAATAATAAAATACACATATTCTTCATTGTAAATTGATTTTCATAGAATGCTTTAGTTGATATTTGCTGAAATTGTTATCCTTATATAGGCAACCTGTGGTTGCAATTGATAAATGAAGGTGGTTCTGATATGAATGTTGTTTAATATTTTTATAGGCATTAATGAGTAAGACAAAAGTGAAATGAAAAAATAAATATGTGTGCCAGAATTTTTAGTGCGTCAGTGATGTGAGCAACTCCTTTGCTTCAAATACTGGGAGAATAGTCCTCAATATTTTTGTACTCTTCACATTGTAATGGCACCAGACATATAAGTTTAATTTGCATTATTAACATGTTTGTCATCACATTCTCATGTCTAGACTATCAGAAAAAGAGTAAATCAAGCTCTGATTGGTAGCCACCATGGCCAATTTAAAGCTACCAACATAACATCACTGATTGCAGAGTTGTGAAGAGATACACAATAGCACATCAGCATATATTATTCCTTCCATACAGATATACTAGACATAAGGAACCTCTAAGGCATAGACAATAGGAAAATGTAGTTAAATAATTAGGATGTGATGAATTTGGAGGTATTTGTCTTTGCTTTTTAATTTTTTATTTTAAATTATTGTGGATACATAATAGTTGTATGTTGTTATATTTATTTTTAATAATTCATTTGATTATAAGTATATATAATTTAACTTTCGATGATGGCTTTATTTAATGACTGACTCACGAAAATCCTGAAAAGTTAATAACTGGCTCTGTAAATCAGTGTAAGTGGGCTGCAGTGCACCACTGGCCATAGCTCATGAGTATTAAAAATGTTATCATCACGGGAAATTCGAGCCGGCATGGCTCTGAGGGATCATCTTGTTCATTACTTGTCCCTGGTAAGTGTGGACTTTGATGTGTTGCTGTTTGAATAGGAGACTGTATCACCAGAGTAAGTTCTGATCTGGTTCCCAGGTGCCTGTGGTGTGAATCACTGAGAAAGCATCTCTACCATTCGTGGGCCCTTTTGAGGGGAATGGTGGCAGGGGACTGGAAGCTCTTGATGGGGGCTGTTAGGAGGGTAAGATTTAAAATGCCAGGCCAGCATCTCTTCTCACGTACCATACTGCGTGTTATGTGTATGTAGGGAGTGGAAGTTGGGCGGAGAAGAAAGGAGATGTTGAGAAGTTATATCCCGCAACTCAGGACTCTAAGACTTTAAGGCAATTGTGAGCTTTGGGATATCTGAGTAACCCTCAGAGAAAAATACTCTCTGTAAATTCAGAGGCAATCAGAGATGAAGCAATGAAATGATACAGCTCTAGGGGAGAAATAAAGTTTGAAACTTATGATTATGTAAAATGGGAGAGGGAAAAGTTAAAATCATCAATTCCAGCTGGGACTGGAGTCATAGCAGCTAAGAACAGTTAATATGTACTGACTTCCTGCATATTTATAATATGCTAAGCACTTTACATGTATAATTTCACTTAAACTACACAACCACCATATAAAATACTTTTCTCACCAATTTTCAGAAAGCAAAACAATAGGGAAACAGGTTGAGATAGGAAAACTGTTGTACAAGGTAATACGCAAAGCAAAGGCCAGAGCTGGAATTCATAGAAATCATAAACTTTTGAATCATGAATATACATAGATATGATTCCTTCCATTAGCTCCCCATGTATTGGAACCAAGAACAGCATTGAGTTTTCCTGGTGAGAGGAGGGTAGAAAGGCAAAGGGGGTGGGGTGGGTAAGAGAGTGGTCCTTAGTTCTTTGGAATATTTATCTATAACCAGCACGAAAAAGGGGATCAGATGCACCATTTCTACCACCATTAAAACACTGGGCTAAATACCACCATCACCACTCTTATGGATTGAATATTTGTGTCTCCTCAAAATGTATATGCTGAAACCCTAACCCCCAACGTGATGGTATCTGGAGGTGGTTAGGTTTGATTCAATCATGAAGGGGGGACCTCATGATGCAATTTGTGCCCTTATGAAAAAGGAGTGTCTCCCTGTTTTCCACCATGGGAGGATACAAGAAGAAGCCCTCTGCCAACAAGAAGAGTGTCCTTAACAGACACCCTACAGTGCTTGATCTTGGACTTCCAGCCTTCAGAAATGTGGGAAGTAAATGTTTGCTGTTTAAGCCACCCAACCAAACGTTTGTTAAGTCTACGGTAATTTGTTATAGCAACCTACTCTGACTAAGACAACCACTGCCTCCAGCAATAACAAAGTACTATGAATTACAAAAGGGTTATCAACTCCAGGGGCCAAGACACCAAGACTGAAGACTCTAATCACAGTTCCCTCAATCCAGTCTCCTGGAACCACGTAACTATCTATCTTTATAGAACATATTTTTACCCAAAAACCAGTATGAGAGAAACAGAGACAAATGACTGCTGACTGTAAGACTAAAGAGAGGGTTTAGTTGAGAAGCTGAGGAGTGTCTGTAGTTGCACGTGGAGTAATGTCTCAGCAGGTCAGGCTCTGACCACCTGAACCTCCACTGTTAGCAGCGTGGACAAGAAAAAGAGTACAAATCTGTCCAGCAATGGCCCATAATATGTCCTGCATGGGTTTGCCTTGATTGTTGTCCTGAGTAAGTAATTTGAATTTAGTATTTTCCTCTACTCCTTGTTTGCACTCTCAGCCCCACTGCCACATTCAAAGTGGCAAAACTACTGGCAACAATATTATTTTTATTTTACAAATTATCTTTTAGCTTGTTTCATATTTTAAAAATACAGCTCATTATAGCTGTTACTATTGTGGTTTTAATAGTTAGCCCCCAAATGCAATTCTGATACGGATGAAGGAAAAAGGGCCACTTGCTACTATCGTACACGCCAGTTTTAAACATGGCCTAAAAATTCTTTGCCACTCCTCCTACTAGCAGATGGGGTCCACATCCCTTCCCTGTGGATCTGGTTGGATTTGTAATTTCTCTGACCCTTGGTGCCATGGGTCAGGTGGTGATTCCCTGTGGATAGGTCAGAAAAGGCTGTGTGGCTTTTACCTGTCCTCTTGGAGCTCTCTTTTTTGGACAGTCCCACTCAAAACCCAGTCTGTATGCCACAAGAAACTCAAACCACATGGAGAAATGACTTGCTGGTGTTCTGTCCACAGTCCCAGTCAAGCCAGCCTTCAACTCACCCTAGCCCATGCACCAGACGTGCAAATGAAGAGGCCACTTTGGAAGTGGCTCCCCTCACCCTCGCTGCTTCACTTCTCAGCCTCAGAAGTCTTTCTGGCTGAGGCTCCAGACAATGTAGAGCAGAAAAATATCTGTCCCTACTATGCACTTTCCTAAGTCCTTGCCTACAAAATCTGTGAGCATAATAAAACTGTCATGGTTGTATGTTACTAAATTAACAAGTGTTTGTTTTAAGACATACATAACTGGATTACATATCAAAGAAGGATCTCTGCAAATATAAACATTTGATTGCCTTCAGTATATGCAAAATCACTATCACATCCTTGCTCTGTATATTCAGAAGGAAGAATTGCTTGGGTTCTTGGCTTCTGGAGAAGTGATAGATCCATGAGTGAGAGTCAACCTCTTAGAAAACCAGCAATGGCCTAATGTTTCTAGTTACAGTTGCTACAAGAAACATCAACACAAAGAATGAAGATGGTCCCTGTTATTACTATAATCCTTATAATAAAGGTCCCAGGCTCCTGTTTTTACTGTTGTGTTGATTTGGGCTTATTTCTATATCTTGTTATGCTACGAACACTTGAGACTGAGTGTTTTGGGGTTATTTCTGTATCTTCTTATCCTATCTGCATTTGAGTCTCTGCGTGTCTTGGATACATAATGGTAGTAGGCATTCAGAGTAGCATTTGTGTGAGCCCAATGGCAATGTGAAACACAGGCAATGATCACACCTGGCCCAGATCACATATGGAGTCAAAGGGCTCATCTCTCTGATTGCTCCCCAGAGAACACTAGAAATGTGATTAGTGAGACCCACATGATCTTTGTTCCTCTTCCTGGGATGATCAGACCCAGGAAATTGTGTTAGACCAACTGTGGTTGAAAATCATTCTGTGGGTAGGGGGTTTCTATTTTCAGGCTCCCAGGATGATCTAACCAAAGTGAACTATGTAGGCTGGGCGCAGTAGCTCATACCAGTAATCCCAGCACTTTGGAATGCCAAGGTGGGCAGATCACTTGAGGTCAGGAGTTTGAGACCAACCTGGCCAACATGGTGAAACCCCACCTCTACTAAAAAGACAAAAATTAGCTGGGTGGGAGGCGGAGGTTGCAGTGACCCTAGATCACGCCACTGCATTCCAGCCTGGGTGACAGTGTGACAGTGCGAGACGCCATCTCAAAACAAAACAAAACAAAAAACAAAGTGAACTATGAACTATGTATTGAGAAAAATGTGCAAAGGATGCCCAGTTTCTACAGTTGTAACAATATCAAAACTAATTGTCTTTTCTACAAGCGGTTCTCTGCTGATATTTTGTTGAGTGGCTTTCGAATAAAATTTCACTTTTTTTTTTTTTTAAGGAACTGAAAGACTAGGAAAGTAGGTACTGATGTGGGCTTGGTTATATACAAGGTTGTTTGGATTAACCCATGGGATAAAAAGGCCTACTGCCTACTGGTTTAATAGAACAACTATCGTTTTCCTCAGTAGTTGGTTACTTATTTCTAAAGAATTATTCAGCACTATTATTGAATGAAGAAGCCAGTTTTACGTAACATTGTTATAGTCTAGGGCAGATATATTATTAATAATACAAAGAAGCAAACATTTACCAATAAATAAATTAAACATTTCCATTATTTACAATAAAAAACGTTTCCAGGAATTATGATTGCTTTAGAGTTCTTCCTACAATTACAGAAATCAGAGAAGTTTCTGGATAGCCTGTTAATTTAGCGAAAATAAAATATTGCGTCTTCTGGGAAAATCCTCATTAACTGAAACTTTCTTCTAAACATAAACGTGGACCAGTGAAGTAGACATGACTCTTGATTTCTACCTAAGTACGATTTGCTGTGCATGGATAAGAAAAAGAATCTTCTTCTTTCCTTATAGGCAATGATCATACATCTCAGTTTGCTTGAGGTGGCAGTACACATTTATACTTGCTTTCCTGAAATATCTGTAAGTAGAATCCCCCTTCACTCTCAAAAGTGCTTGGATGACAAATTACATGGTCCCTCTTATTCACAAGTCCAGGGGAAAAGCTCTCTCCCTCACACATATCCCCTTGGTGACAGATTCCCTTTGTTCACATGAATCACAGGTCATAGCATGGAGTCCTATGCCTAATTTCATTCCTCCTGTGCAAAACAGAATTGATCGAATCTATATTCCCCTTGGTTTTCACTATAAAACTAAATTACCTGCATTTAAAGCCCAGTTTATCTTATTTGTATGGGTTAAATGCCTGTGACTTTTACTGAACATTTTCTGAGATTCGTTAAAATTTTGCAAACATATTATTTGCAATCATTAAAGGCTTATTTTAAATATAGTACTCTTGGATGGACTAAGAACTATTTTCCACATGAATTTCTTAGTTTCAACTGGACTGAAAGACCAGATCCACTATAGTTGGAAGAACATCAGATTTGTGGGCTGGAGTTCTATGCTTCAGTTCATACTCTGTCCCATGTACTGGTGGAAAATACATCCCACCAGTAAGTGGCCCAGGATTGGCCCAATTTACACCTGCTCTCAAGTGTAGTTATTAAGACTGCCCCCTTTCATTCTCAAAAATATTCTGGTTTAGAAGATAAATAAGGTGGTCACCCTAATTATCAGCCATATAGAATCAGGCAAATCACTGTCTTTGTGTTTCCATCCCTCATTTGCAAAAAAATTACCCATCTCAGAAAGCTATTTTGAGGAGTGAATGAGAGGGAAAACACAAAAGCTTTAAAACCTACTAGCAATTGTAACCTATTAGACAAGCTTCCTATTTCTTATCCTCCTGCTCTGTGTCTGAAAGATACAAGGATTTGTGGACTTCTTACAGCTGATCCTGATTCTTGCTCTCAGATGCAGATACTGCACTTTCTATTAAGGGTTCAGCCAAGAAAATGGGCAAGACATTTTTTCCTTTTCCTCTGGCTAAGCTCTCTACTACCTTTCATCCACACCACACTCATTCCTGCTTCCAAATCTTTCTGCATGTTCTACCCACCTCGTGGAATATCTAGCTTCTCTTTGCCACTCTCACTTTCTGTATTCTTAGCTAAAGTCCCATCTCAAATCACATCTTTTGAAAGAAGACTTCTGTGAGTATGATTAGGGGCTTGAAGGTGCCATCTATAACTCCTCTCTATGAAGATTCTGGCCAATTAAGTTTGGGTACCAAAAAAAAACCCCACAAAAAACAATAAGTGGGAATGGAAGCATCGCTTTATTCATTTGGGAAAGCACATGTGAACATCCAGAGCTCTGATAATGGCTGGAATAGCACTAGGCTGGAGTGGAGAATTCTATTTCCTAGCCCAGATCTAGATCTTGAAACTTACATGCTTAGGTGTGTCATGTGTGAGAGAGAAACAGGAAAAAGAAGAGAGGAATGAAGAGAGATGGCCTTCAGAGCTGACTGAGCCTGCTTCTTAGAAGGTGACCTCAAGCCTTCCCACACTGGAAATAATGAAGATAATTTCTTTCATCCTACACTAATCATTCTCTTCTTCAAACACCATTTTAACTTAGAGGTAACATTGCACAGTTTAATGAATTGTTTCTTGGTTGCTTCATGTAGGTCAGTTTTTAAATTGTGGCCATATTGCCAGCTCCTGAACATCACTGATTAATTCTTCAGGTCTTCAGCATCTTTGAGAGAATCTAGGATAAACATGGCTCCTATTAGATAATTAATAGTTATTGGTTGAATGATTGATTTGCAGGTTTAAATGTCATGTTTGGAGGGAAAATAAGACCCTTTCTAATTTGACAGTAGGGCTGTCCTGCTAATGCTGATACTACCTTTGTTGCTGTTGTGCTGTAAAAAAAACCCTGATAGCTTCCACTCCTTAAAAAGAGGGAAAGAATGCTGAAATAATATCAGCAAGCACTTCACGCTCCTGAAAACATAGAAGAGACAAAGCTTCTTCTTCTGGAGAATCATTTTAAGTGCCAGTGGAAAAGATCAGCTCACTGGTCAACAGACTCATCTCCTTTCCTCCTGTACCTGTAGCTAAGCCTTGTTTCCTAGATTCCTTTGCATGTAGGTGTGGCCATGCAACTGGGTTCTGGCCAATGGAATGTTGGCAGATGTCCTGTGGACCACTTTCTGGCCTGGCCCACAGAAACTTCCTGTATAGGACCTTATGCATGCTTTCCCTTCTGCCTGGACAAAGGAAAAGACCCACAGAGAAACTCTGACAGTCCTTGATTGGAGGGTATTCCTTGAGAACCTAGTCCCTGAATTAGTACTCGAGGGAGAGCTACTCAAAAAGGAACACTAGCATTGGGCTGCGAGAGAAATAGACTTATTATTTTGAGTTGCTTGAGAAACTTGAGGTTTACCTGTTAACAGCAGTTGCTGTGCAAGGGCTTGCTTCTTATTGTTAGAATAACCAAGGTATTTTTTCCCTTATAAAACTATGACACAAATAACAATGACTGTAGAATTCATTGATTATAAATTGTACCTGGATTTCAGAGATGTTACAAAGCAAAAAAAAAAAAAAAATGTGCATCGTAGAGTTGATAAAATAGGATAATTCAATATTTCAGTGTTTTTTTTTTTTTTTTTTCATACCACCATCTGAGTCCCGTAGCCAGCTCCTTGAAGAATGGAAAAACGACTGTTCCTGATAATCAGAATGTAAACTCCTAGAGGATTTAAAATTAATCTGTCTTATTCACTCTTTCGTATTTCTAACATCTAGAACATCAGTTAACACATTGTAGGCATTCAGGAAAACTTGTCGATGGAGGGAAGGATGTCCAAGCTATGGGCAGCATGCGGGCCTGCATGGGGAATGGATTCTCTGTCTGTAGTTAAGCACTTGGGAAAGCAAATGACAATGAGTGTCACAGATTCAGAATCCAGAGTGATTTGATGAGTTGCATATTTAATGGCATCATCGTGCAATGCACGTCTGCAGTGCTTCTGAAATAGTGTTCGGAGGCAAGACCTGGCCTTACAATGAAGACCGTTGAGGAAATGCGTTAAGACTTCAAAAGACGTGTTTATTTATTGATGTGAAGTATGATCTTTATGGTCTTCAGTGTTTAAAAATCAATAAAGCAGTTTGATCTATTTGGCTCTGAATTATTACAAGTGTGTGCTTTGTTTCTGATGATTGCCTTTTAGGTCTCCTTGAGGAAGTTGCTATGACTGACAGCGAGGCACCACCATGTCAAGAGTTTGTCCTGCTCAGACATGCCTTGAGTTGGCCTTTTGGGGCAGGGAAGTAAGCAAAGACTGTGTCTTGCCCATTGCTATATCCCCAGTGCCCATTTTAGCACCTCACACAGAGTTGGTGCTCAATGCATATTTAGTGAATATGTTGTAATTATTATTTAGAATGACTGAATGGATGACTCAAAACTGAAAACTGAATGGACTTCTATTTGGAGTTTGAACATAATATTAGCCCCCTTTTGTTTGAATGTTTATTATGAGTCAGGCACTTTACATGTATTATCTTGCCTAATGTCAGAAGAAAGTACTGGTATTATCTCTATAGGATGGAGGAAGAAGTTGAGACTCAGGAGGACAAGTCATTTTTACAAAATCACAAGGAGGCAGAACTCAGGTTGAGCTCAGACTAAGCCATTCTTAACCACTTTGCCTAGTTCTTGAGAAATGGTCCACTTCAAGCACTGGAATAGCATCATAACCTCAAGAAGACCCAGCTCCAACTGTGTACTCCAACTCCTTCTTGGTGGAGGAGCTTGACCTCAGGTTAATGAACCTGAAAGAGAAGTGAGTAACATTCTTTTTTTGCGAAAAATTGTTCCAGTTGTGCAGCACTTTTTCAGCCCAAGGCATCTGTGATACCAGGTGAGGATGAGCAGAGGGATCCACCCCATGCTATCTCTTACCTCAGCTGCTGGGCATCGACAGTTAATTCTAGACCCCTGTTTATGCAGCATAATATTACAGGCTCAGAGTGACTAAAACATTTGTAAGGACCCAGACTTCTTAGAGCTGCTAGAGGCAGGTCTCCCTGGGAGATGAAAAGATTACAATGTCATCCTCCTTTAAATGATAACAGGGCACTCATGCTTTTCTTTTAACCTGAAGGGAAAATCAACATATTTTACCCTGTGGCAGAATAGAACTGCGACTTACATTTCAAAATGATCATTGCTGACATCCTGTTCTATGTGCCATCAATTTTTGTTCAGGCACCTAGAATTTGTTTTTCCTCCAGGAATTTGGAGTGATGTGTAGACATCATCCTCTCACCCAATGTTACACTTATTCATAGTGTCAAGCTAGTGGCAGATCGAAATGATTCCACAAGTGCTGCAAAAATGCAAAGTATTTTGTGTTTCAGATTGGTCAGTAAACACAGAATCTCTTATTTACTGCCAGGAGCTAAATTCATGAGATCCCTGATTATTTGTCAGGCAGCAGTTTCTGTAACAGTAGTTTCCAGTGTTCTTTGCAAAAGCTGTGAGTGCCATGTTCACTGTTCTCTGAGTGCTTGTCGGAGACCTAGGGAGTATTTTAAACATGATGATTCTATCCAGAAATTTCATGGAGCTACAAGACTAACCATGGGTTTCTGATTATGGTGCAGAAGGAGGCATTAAAAAAACCCAAGTGCTAGACACAACACTATTCTTTTTCATTAAAGTATTTCCACTCTGATTTTTGGCTTTAACAATGATGAAAACAAAATATACCTACTTAACTAGAAGCAAGTCACTTTTTATAGTGTTATGAAAAGAAGAATATGCATAAATATATTGAGGGGTGTCATGGACTGCCCTTTGAAAGTATTCTCAATGGGCCAGGTGTGGTGGCTCATGCATGTAATCCTAGCCCTTTGGGAAGCTGAGGCGGGTGGATCACCTGAGGTCAGGAGTTCGAGACCAGCCTGGCCAGTATGGTGAAACACCATTTCTACTAAAAAAACACAAAAATTAGTTGGTTGTGGCGGCGGGTGCCTATAATCCCAGCTACTCAGGAGGCTGAGGCAGAAGAATTGCTTAAACCCAGGAGGTGGAGGTTGCAGTGAGCCGAGATCACATGACTGCACTCCAGTCTGGGTGAAAGAGTGAAACTCTGTCTCAAAAATAAAAAAGTATTCTCAATGAAAATAATGTCCTTAATAACTTCCTTAGCTAGTGTCATGCCTTTGTCTATAATGACATATATTTATTATTACCCTCTCTGCTTATTGGGGTGGCATTCAGAAATAGCAAGTATTTCATATGGAATACTGACATTATAATGGACACAAATTTGCAATCACAAACTCAAATCTGGGCATGCAAGATGTGTTACATTTCTTTGTTGTCAAATAGTCTACTCTGAATCCACCTCTTGTCAGGCTAATGAGAGAGAAGCTGGGGACATTACAGGGGACTAGGAAGTTCCCAGTTAATTGGAAAACAGTAGCAATAGCAGTAGTAACGACATCCATGTCCCTGCAAAGGACATGATCTCATTTTTTTTTTGACTGCAAAATATTTCATGGGGTCTATGTACCACGTTTTCTTTATCCAGTCTGCCATTGATGGACATTTACATTGATTCCGTGTCTTTGCTATTGTGAATAGTGCTGCACAGGAAAAGATTTCATCAGATGAAGACGACAAAAGTAATGGCAACAAAAGCAAATTTACAAATAGGATCTAATTTAATTAAAGAGCTTCTGCACAGCAAAAGAAACTATCAACAGAGTAAACAGACAATCTACAGAATGAGAGAAAATTTTTGCAAACTATGCATCTGACAAAGGTCTAATATCCAGCATCTATAAGGAACTTTAAATTTACAAGAAAAAACAAAAAGTGGGCAAAGGACATGAACAGACATTTCTTTTATTAGTATTATTATTATACTTTAAGTTCTAGGGTACATGTGCACAACATGCAGGCTTGTTACATAGGTATACACGTGCCATGCTGGTTTGCTGCACCCACCAACTTGTCATTTACATTAGGTATTTCTCCTAATGCTATCCCTCCCCCAGCCCCCCACCCCTCAGCAGGCCCCAGTGTGTGATGTTCCCCACCCTGTGTTCATGTGTTCTCATTGTTCAATGCCCAAATATGAGTGAGAACATGTGGTGTTTGCTTTTCTGTCCTTGTGATAGTTTGCTTAGAATGATGGTTTCCAGCTTCATCCATGTCCCTACAAAAGACATCCTTTTTTATGGCTGCATAGTATTCCATGGTGTATATGTGCCACATTTTCTGAATCGAGTCTATCATTGATGGACATTTGCGTTGGTTCTAAGTCTTTGCTATTGTGAATAGTGCCACAATAAACATACATGTGCATATGTCTTTGTAGTAGCATGATTCATAATCCTTTGGGTATATACCCAGTAATGGGATGCATGGGTCAACCAGTATTTCTAGTTCTAGATCCTAGAGGAATCACCACACTGTCTTCCACAATGGTTGAACTAATTTACACTCCCACCAACAGTGTAAAAGTGTTCCTATTTCTCCACATCCTCTCCAGCATCTGTTGTTTCCTGACTTTTTAATGATCACCATTCTAATTGGCGTGAGATGGTATCTCATTGCGGTTTTGATTTGCATTTCTCTGATGACCAGTGATAATGAGTGTTTTTTCATATGTCTGTTGGCTGCATACATGTCTTCTTTTGAGAAGTGTCTGTTCATATCCTTTGCCCACTTTTTGATCGGGTTGTTTTTTTTCTTGTAAATTTAAGTTCTTTGTAGATTCTGGATATTAGCCCTTTGTCAGATGGGTAGATTGCAAAGATTTTCTCCCATTCTGTAGGTTGCCTGTTCACTCTGATGATAGTTTCTTTTGCCGTGCAGAAGCTCTTTAGTTTAATTAGATCCCATTTGTCAATTCTGGCTTTTGTTGCTATTGCTTTTTGTGTTTTAGTCATGAAGTTTTTGCCCATACCTATGTCCTGAATGGTATTGCCTAGGTTTTCTTCTAGGGTTTTTATGGTGTTAGGTCTTAACATTTAAGTCTTTAATGCATCTTGAGTTAATTTTTGTATACAGTGTAAGGAAGGGATTCAGTTTCAGTTTTCTACACATGGCTAGCCAGTTTTCCCAGCACCATTTATTAAATAGGGAATTCTTCCCTCATTGCTTGTTTTTGTCAGGTTTGTCAAAGATCAGATGGTTGTAGATGTGTGGTGTTATTTCTGAGGCCTATGTTTTTTTCCATTGGTCTATATGTTTGTTTTGGTACCAGTACCATGCTGTTTTGGTTACTGTAGGCTTGTAGTATAGTTTGAAGTCAGGTAGTGTGATGCCTCCAGCTTTGTTCTTTTTGCTTAGGATTGTCTTGGCTATGCAGGCTCTTTTTGGGTTCCATATTAACTTTAAAGTAGTTTTTTCCAATTCTGTAAAGAAAGTCAGTGGTAGCTTGATAGGGATAGCATTGAATCTAGAAATTGTCTCGGGCAGTATGGCCATTTTCACAATATTGATTCTTCCTGTCCATGAGCATGGAATGTTCTTCCATTTATTTGTGTCTTCTTTTATTTCATTGAGCAGTGGTTTGTAGTTCTCCTTGACAAGGTCCTTCAATCCCTTGTAAGTTGGATTCCTAGGTATTTTATTCTCTTTGTAGTAATTGTGAATGGGAGCTCGTGATTTGGCTCTCTGTTTGTCTGTTACTTGTGTATAGGAATGCTTGCGACTTTTGCACATTGATTTTATATCCTGAGACTTTGCTGAAGTTGCTTATCAGCTTAAGGGGATTTTGGGCTCAGACGATGGGATTTTCTAAATATGCAATCATGTCATCTGCAAACAGAGACAATTTGACTTCTTCTTTTCCTAATCCAATATCCTTCATTTCTTTCTCTTGCCTGATTACCGTAGCCAGAACTTCCAATACTACTTTGAATAGGAGAGGTGAGAGAGGGCATCCTTGTCTTATGCCAGTTTACAAAGGGAATGCTTCCAGTTTTTGTCCATTCAGTATGATGTTAGCTGTGGGTTTGTCATAAATAGCTGTTACTATTTTGAGATATGTTCCGTCAATACCTAGCTTATTGAGAGTTTTTAGTACAAAGGGCTGTTGAGTTTTGTTGAAGCCCTGTTGAATTTTGTCGAAGGCATTTTCTGCATCTATTGAGATAATCATGTGGTTTTTGTCATTGCTTCTGTTTATGTGATGGATTATGTTTATTGATTTGCGTATGTTGAACCAGACTTGCATCCCAGGGATGAAGCCAACTTGATTGTGGTGGATAAGCTTTTTGATGTGCTGCTGGATTCAGTTTGCCAGTATTTTATTGAGGATTTTTGCATCAATGTTCATCAGGGATATTGGCCTAAAATTCAATTTTTTTGTTGTGTCTCTGCCAGGCCTTGGTATCAGGATGATGCTGGCCTCATAAAATGAGTTAAGGAGGATTCCCTCTTTTTCTACTGACTGGAATAGTTTCAGAAGGAATGGTACCAGCTCCTCTTTGTACCTCTGGTAGAATTTGGCTGTGAATCCGTCTGGTCCTTGACTTTTTGTGGTTGGTAGGCTAATAATTATTGCCTCAATTTCAGAACCTGTTATTGGTCTATTCAGATATTCAACTTCTTCCTGGTTTAGTCTTGGGAGGATGTACGTGTCCAGGAATTTATCCATTTCTTCTAGATTTTCTAGTTTATTTGCATAGAGATGTTTACAGTATTCTCTGATAGTAGTTTGTATTTATGTGGGATCGGTGGTGATATCCCCTTTATCATTTTTTATTGGGTCTATTTGATTCTTTTCTCTTTTCTTCTTTATTAGTCTTGCTAGCACTCTATCTATTTTGTTAATCTTTTCGAAAAAACAGCTCCTGGATTCATTGATATTTTGAAGGATTTTTTATGTCTCTATCTCCTTCATTTCTGCTCTGATCTTAGTTATTTCTTGCCTTCTGCTAGCTTTTGAATTTGTTCACTCTTGCTTCTCTAGTTCTTTAAATTGTGATGTTAGGGTGTCGATTTTAGATCTTTCCTGCTTTCTCTTGTGGGCATTTAGTGCTATAAATTTCCCTCTACACACTGCTTTAAATGTGTCCCAGAGATTCTGGTACATTGTGTCTTTGTTCTCACTGGTCTCAAAGAGCATCTTTATTTCTGCCTTCATTTCTTTATTTACCCAGTAGTCATTCAGGAGTAGGTTGTTCAGTTTCCATGTAGTTGAGTGGTTTTGAGTGAGTTTCTCAATCCTGAGTTCTAGTTTGATTGCACGTGGTGTGAGAGACAGTTTGTTGTGGTTTCTGTTCTTTTACATTTGCTGAAGAGTGTTTTACTACCAATGATGTGGTCAATTTTAGAATAAGTGTGATGTGGTGCTGAGAAGAATGTATATTCTATTGATTTGGGGCATAGAGTTCTGTAGATGTCTATTAGGTCTGCTTGGTCCAGAGCTGAGTTCAAGTCCTGGATATGCTTGTTAGCCTTCTGTCTCGTTGATCTCTCTAATATTAACAGTCAGGTGTTAAAGTCTCCCATTATTATTGTGTGAGAGTCTAAGTCTCTTTGTAGGTCTCTAAGAACTTGCTTTATGAATTAGGGTGCTCCTGTATTGGGTGCATATATATTTAGGCTAGTCAGCTCTTCTTGTTTAATTGATCCCTTTACCATTATGTAGTGGCCTTCTTTGTCTCTTTTGATCTTTATTGGTTTAAAGTCTGTTTTATCAGAGACTAGGATTGCAACCCCTGCTTTTTTTTTGCTTTCCATTTGCTTGGTAGATCTTCCTCCATCCCTTTATTTTGAGCCTATGTGTGTCTTTGCATGTGAGATGGGTCTCCTGAATACAGCACAATGATGGATCTTGACTCTTTATCCAATTTGCCAGTCTATGTCTTTTAATTGGGGCATTTAGCCCATTTACATTTAAGGTTAATATTGTCCTGTGTGAATTTGATCCTGTCATTTTGATGTTAGCTGGTTATTTTGCCCGTTAATTGATGCAGTTCCTTCACAGCATCAATGGTCTTTACAATTCGGCATGTTTTTGCAGTGGCTGGTGCTGGTTGTTCCTTTCCATGTTTAGTGCTTCCTACAGGAGCTTTTGTAAGTCAGGCCTGGTGGTGACAAAATCTCTCAGCATTTGCTTGTCTGTAAAGGGTTTTATTTTTCCTTCACTTATGAAGATTACTTTGGCTGGATATGAGATTCTGGGTTGAAAATTCTTTTCTTTATGAATGTTGTATATTGGCCTTCACTCTCTTCTGGCTTGTTGGGTTTCTGCCAAGAAATCTGCTGTTAGTCTGATAAGCTTCACTTTGTGGGTAACCCTACCTTTCTCTCTGGCTGCCCTTAACACTTTTTCCTTCATTTCAGCCTTGGTGAATCTGACAATTATGTGTCTTGGAGTTGCTCTTCTCAAGGAGTATCTTTGTGGTATTCTCTGTATTTCCTGAATTTGAATGTTGGCCTGCCTTGCTAGGTTGGGGAAGTTATCCTGGATAATATCCTGAAGAGTGTTTTCTAACTTGGTTCCATTCTCCCCGTCACTTTCCAGTACACCAATCAAATGTTATTTGATGTTTTCACATAGTCCCATATTTCTTGGAGGCTTTGTTCGTTTCTTTTTGCTCCTTTTCCTCTAATCTTGTCTTCTCACTTTATTTCATTAATTTGATCTTCAATCACTGATATCCTTTCTTCCACTTGATCGAATTGGCTATTGAAGCTTGTGCATGCATCACGAAGTTCTTGTGCCATGGTTTTCAGCTCTGTCAGGTCATTTAAGGTCTTTTCTACACTGTTTATTCTAGTTAGCCATTCATCTAACCTTTTTTCAGGATTTTTAGCTTCCTTGCAATGGGTTAGAACATGCTCCTTTAGCTTGGAGAAGTTTGTTATTACCGATCTTCTGAAGCCTACTTCTGTCAACTCATCAAACTCATTCTCCGTTCAGTTTTGTTCCCTTGCTGGCAAGGAGCTGTGATCCTTTGGAGGAGAAGAGGAGCTCTGTTTTTTGGAATTTTCAGCTTTTCTGCTCTGGTTTCTCCCCATTTTTGTGATTTTATCCACCTTTGGTCTCTGATATTGGTGACCTACAGATGGGGTTTTGGTGTGGATGTCTTTTTTGTTGATGTTGATGCTATTCCTTTCTGCTTGTTAATTTTCCTTCTAACAGTGAGACCCCTCAGCTGCAGGTCTGTTGGAGTTTGCTGGAGGTCTACTCCAGACCCTGTTGGCCTGGGTTTGACCAGCAGAGGCTGCAGAACAGCAAATATTGCTGCCTGATCCTTCCTCTGGAAGCTTCGTCTCAGAGGGGCACCTGCCTGTTTGAGGTGTCTGTTGGCCCCTACTGGGAGGTGTTTCCCAGTCAGGCTATACAGGCGTCAGGGACCCGCTTGAGGAGGCTGTCTGTCCGTTCTCCGAGTTCAAACACCATGCTGAGAGAACCACGGCTCTCTTCAGAGCTGTCAGACAGGGATGTTTAAGTTTGCAGAAGCTGTCTGCTGCCTTTTGTTCTACTATGCCCTGCCCCCAGAGGTGAAATCTATAGAAGCAGTAGACTGCTGAGCTGCAGTGGGCTCCACCCAGTTTGTGCTTCCCAGTCTCTTTGTTTATACTGTGAGCTACTCAAGCCTCAGCAATGGTGGACGCCCCTCCCCCCATCAAGCTGCAGTGTCGCAGGTTGATCTCAGACTGCTATGCTAGCAGTGGGCAAGGCTCTGTTGGTGTGGGACCTGCTGAGCCAGGCATGGGAGGGTATCTTCTGGTCTGCCGGTTGCTAAGACTGTGGGAAAAGTGCAGTATTTGGTCAGGAGTGTACCATTTCTCCAGGTGCAGTCTGTCACGGCTTCTCTTGGCTAGGAAAGGGAAATCTTCCAACCCCTTGGGCTTCCCGGGTGAGGCAATGCCCCGCCCTGCTTCGGCTCACCCTCTGTGGGCTGCACCCACTGTCCAACCAGTCCTAATGAGATAAACAAGGTACCTCAGTTGGAAATGCAGAAATCATCCTTCTTGTGTCAATCTTGCTGGGAGCTGCAGACTGGAGCTGTTCCTATTTGGGCATCTTGGCAGACATTTCTTAAAAGAAGACATACATGTGGCCAACAAGTATATGAAGAAAAGCTCAACATCACTGATCATTAGAGAAATGCAAATCAAAACCACAATGAGATACCATCTCACACCAGTCAGAATGGCTATTAATAAAAAGTCAAAAAATAAAAGATGCTGGCAAGGTTATGGAGAAAAAGAAATGCTTATACACTGTTGGTGAGAGTGTTAATTAATTCAACCATTGTGGAAGACAGTGTGGTGATTCTTCAAAAACCTGAAGACAGAAATGCCATTCAACCCAGCAATCCCATTACTGGGTATATACCCAAAGAAATATAAATCATTCTATTATAAAGACACACGCACGTGTATGCTGATTTCTTTTCATGTTAGATGGCTTTAGAGTGTTTGCTGGCATTATGGAAATCATACTAAATGGAAGTTGAATCAAGGAAATATTTAGTTTGCTGAGGTCATGCTGGGTACCTACTGTGTGTGATTACATTATTGCTCTTTGTGTGAGTATAGGAATGGTTTCCAGAAATGCTCCCATGACTAGCTCAGTGTCAAAAACCATGGTGCAGGACCAGAGGTTGATTGTGATATAAACAGATCCTAAGGCACTGGAAGTATGTGGGTAATGAAGAAAAAATCAGGTTTGAAAAGTTTGGAGCCAGAGGCCAGTCTATGGGAAATTCTTCCAGTTACCAGATGTTTAGCACTGAAGCAATTCTTGCTGATAATTAGTCAAGAAATTCTCTATAGAGAATATACTTGTTAATGCATTATATACAATTATTTGAATATCACATATATTTTTATTTTTAAGCTAAAAGCATGAAAATATTTTTACTTAGAATATTGTATTTGTAGCACAATACAAATACTTTCCACATAGCAGTGCCATAAATATTAAGTACTTCCCTGTGCAAAATCATGTTTTATGCATCCCAACAAATTAGTTCATCTCTTAGTATATCTGAGGCATATTGTCCTGAAGTAATTTGGAGTTCCCAGATGAATTGACATTCAAAATCACCATCAACATTTCAAAACACCCTGAAAAAATTAGTGGTCCAATGATGTGCTATACATATTTATTATTATGTTAATATACTTAATATTAGAAAATTATTATTACACAACTATAGAGCTCACGACAATATGGCAGTAGGCTAAAAATAAATTTGAACTTTTTGTACATACCTTAAATTCAAAATAATTTTGTACATTGTTATCCAGAATTATTAACTACAAAAAAAGCCAGATTCTATGCGAAGAGAATATTCTAATGGAAGCCAGGAAATGTAATCTAAAGACAATCTTGGCAAAAGATAATTTGGCACAAAAAGACAAAATTTGGCAACATGTCAAAAACTCTTTTACTGTAACTGAAACTAAAAATTCCGATGGTCAAAATCACAAAAAAAACATGATAGACAAAACAAACAAAAACATGAACAGATTATAAGGATGACAACAGAAGAGATAAATAAATGGACTCCCACCCTGTGAACAAAAAGTAGAAGGAAGATGAAAGTAATAGCAAAGAAGAACATAATTTGTATAGTTACCAGTGCAGGAAGGGATTTCAATAACAGCTTTACTGGGAAAATTGACTTTGGTAAGTAGCATGTTTGTCCTGATAAATGTACTCCAGCATTGTTTCAAAAAAGAAATTTGTTTCCCTCTTCAAATTATGATGCCAGTAATAATTAGAGAGTTTAACAAATACACAACAGACAATAGAAATATCTTTAAAGTTGGTGTTATGAACAACACCAAAAGAAAAATGTTCAAACGTTTTGAGATCCCAGCTAGTGAGTCCAAGATAAGATGTTTTATATATTGTATAATTGACAGTGTTTTAATAGGCAAACATAACTTCCTGAAAGTCAGGAATACTCCACAGACAAGCAGGTACTGGAATTACATATCAATCAAAAAGAAATACACTAGACACCCCCTTGAAGAACAGAGAAGAGTCAGTTTTATTATTAATGTTTAGTATTGTTTTTAAACAATTAAAAGAGTGATTATGCCTTTTTTATTGTAATTGGCAATTTATAATTGTATCAACATTATAAGGTACACAGGGATGTTACGATTTATGAACATAATGTGGAATAATTAGATCAAGCTAGTTAACATATTCATAACATCAAATACATTATAACACTTATTTGTGGTGAGGACATTTGAAATTTATTATCTTGGCATTTTGAAACATATAATACTCTAGTATTAACTATATCTACCATGTGAAATAGAATTATAAAAAATTTCCTCCTGTCTGAGATTTTGTACCTTTGATCATCATCTCCCTATTTCATGCACCCAACAGCCTCTGTAGCCACCATCCTACTCTTTGCTTCTATAAATTTGATCATTTTAGATTCCATATGCAAGTGAGATCATCTGGTATTCACCTTCTGTGCCTGGTTTATTTTACTCATCATAATATTCTCCAATTCTATATACCTAATGCTAAATGATGAGTTAATGGGTGCAGCAAAACAACATGGCACATGGATACATATGTAACAAACCTGCACATTGTGCACATGTACCCTAAAACCTAAAGTATAATAATAAAAAAAAATTCTCCAATTCTATCCATGTTGTCACAGATGAGACAATTTGCTTCTTTTTTAAGGCTGAATAGTATTCCATTGTGTGTACATGCCACATTTTCTTTATTCATTCATCTGTTGATGGCCACTTAGGTTGATTCCACAACTTGAACAGTGCTGCAGTTAACATGGAGTGCAAACATGTCTTCAACAAACTGATTTCAAATATTTTGTGCAAATGCCCAGAAGTGGAATTGCTGGGCGTAGGGTAATTCTATTTTTAGTTTATTGATAGACCTCCATATGGTTGGCAAGGAGGTAGAGAAAGAGAAATGCTTGTACCCTGTTGGTGGGGATGTCAATTAGTACAGGCATTACACAAAACTGTATGGAGGTCCCTCAAAAAATGTCTATTCAGGTCCCTTGTATCAATCTTTTCATTGAATTTTTTTTTCTTGCTATTGAGTTGTTTGAGCTTCTTACATATTTTGAATATTAACTCTCATCAAAGGTATGGCTTGAAAATATTTTCTCTCATTCCATAGGCTATCTCTGCACACTGATAATTGTTTCCATTACTATGCAGAAGTTTTTTAGTGTGATGAAATCCCACTTATCTATTTTTGCTTTTATTTCTGGTGCTTTTGAGGTCAAACTCAAAAAAATCATCACACAGGTCTATGTCATGTAGTTTTTCCTCTCTGTTTTCTTCTAGTAGGTTTATAGTTTCTGGCCTTATGTTTATGTCTTTAATCCATTTTTAGTTGAATTTTGTAAATGGCTTGAGGTAATGGTTCAATTTCATTCTTCTTCAGTGGATATCCAGCTTTCTCATCACCATTTATTAAAGAGACTATAATTTTCCTATTGCATATTCTTGGCATATTTGTCAAAAACCAATGTTCACAAATGCATGGGTTCATTTCTGGGCCCTATATTCTGTTCCATTTGTCAATGTGTCTTTTTTTTTGCCAGTAATGCTGCTTTAATTACCATAGCCTGTAGTATGGTTTGAAATCAGGTAGTGTGATACCTCCAGCTTTATTTTTTTCTCATGATTGCCTTGGCTATCTCTATTTTATTTATTATTATTTTGTGGCTCCATATAAATGTTAGGATTTTTTTTTCTATTTCTATGAAAAATGACGTTGAAATTTTGATAGGTATTGCATTGAATTTGTAGATCTGCTTTGTAGTATGTTTTAGAAATATTAATTATTCTAATCCATGAACATGAAATATCTTCCCACATATTTGTGTCTTTAATTTCTCTATTAGTCCATTCTCATTCTGCTAATAAAGACATACAAAAGACTGGGTAATTTATAAAGGAAAGATGTTTAATTGGCTCACAATTCCACATGGCTGGGAGGCCTCACAATCATGGTAGAAGGCAGAGGAGGAGCAGAGGCATGTCTTACATGGTGGCAGGCAAGAGAGTGTGTGCAGTGTGCAGGGGAACTCCCCTTTGTAAAACTGTCAGATCTTGTGAGACTTATTCACTGTCATGAGAACAGCATGGGAAAGACCCACCCCCATGATTCAATTACCTTCTACCAGGCCCCTCCCATGACATGTGGGAATTATGGGAACTACAAGTGAAGATGAGATTTGGATGGGGACACAGACAAATCATATCAATTTCTTTCATCAATGTTTTATAGTTTTCAGTGTACAGGTCTTTCACCTAATTGCTTAAATTTATTCCTAAGTATTTTAATTTTTGTAGCTATTGAGAATGAAATTGTTCTCTTGATTCCTTTATCAGATAATTTGGCATGAGTGTACAGAAATGCTACTGATTTTTGCATGTTGACTTTGTGTCCTGCAACTTTTCTGTATTTGTTTATTAGTTCTAGTAGCTTTTTGATGTATTGAGTAGGGTTCTCTCTGTAAGATCATCTAATCAGCAAACAGAGACAATTTCACTTCTTTCTTATTTGGATGCTTTAGGTTTCTTTATTTTGCTTATTTGGAAGTCTGCAATAGACTTCTAATACTATGTTGAATAGAATGGTGAGAGTAGACATCCTTGTCTTGTTCTAGGTCTTAGAAAAAAGGTTTTCAAATTTTCAACATTGAGTATAATGTTAGCTCTGGTGATTCTCATATGTAAATTTTACTATGTTGTAATACATTCCTTCTAGACCTAATTTGGTGAGAGTTTTATCGTAAAAAGATGTGCATTTTTTTAATTGCTTTTTCTGCATCTAATTAGATAAGTTGATTTCTGTCATTGATTCTGTTAATGTGATATAATACATTCATTGATTTGCATATGTCAAACCATCTTTGTATCCCAGGGACAAATCTCATTTGATTGTGATAGATGATTCTTCTAATGTGTTGTTGAGGTTGGTTTGCTAGCTTTTGTTGAGATTTTTTCATCTATGTTTATCAAGGATATTTGTATGTAGTTTTCTTTTCTTGTAATGTCTTTGGCATTGGTATTAGGTTAATTAATACTGGCCTCGTAAAAGGAGTTCAGTGTTCCCTCTTCAATGTTTTGCAAGAGTTTGCAAAATATTGGTATTCTCCTTTGAATGCTTGGTAGAATTTAGCCATGAAGCCATCAGGCCCTGGGCTTTTCTTTGATGGGAAACATTTTATTAGTGATTCAAGCACTTCACTTGTTATTGGTCTATTCAGATTTTGTTTTTTCATGACTCAGTCTTGGTAGGTTGTATGTTTCTAGAAATTTATCATTTTTTCCTGGGTTATTCAATTTGTTGGCCTATAATTGTTCATAGAAGTCCCATGATACTTTGTATTTCTATGGTATTGATGATAATGTCTCCTCTTTCATTTCTGATTTTATTCTTCTTACCATTTTTTTCTTAGTCTAGTTAAAGATTTGATTTTGTTGATCTTCTCAAATAACCAACTCTTAGCTTGATTTATCTTTCGTATTGTTTTTCTAATCTCAACTTTATTTATTTCTGCTCTGTTCTTCATTATTTCCTTTCTTTTGCTAATTTTTGGCTTAGTTTGTTCTTTATTTTCTAGTTGCTTGAGGTGTTATATTAGGTTGTTTATTTGAGATCTTTCTTCTTTATTGAAGTAGGCATTTATTATTACAGAAATTCCTCTTAGTATTTCTTTTGATCTATCACATAAGCTTTGGTATGCTGTGTTTCCATTTTCACTGGCCTCCAGATATTTTTAAATTTCCCTTTTAATTTCTTTATTTACTCCATGATTGTTCAGGATTATGTTGTTTAATTTCCACCTATATGTGAATTTTCTAAAATTCCTCCTTGCATTGATTTCTAATTTTATATCATTTTGTTTGGAAAATATTTGATATAATTTTAATCTCTTTAAATTTTCTGAGGCTTGTTTTGTGCCCTAATATGTAATCTATTCTGGAGAATATTCCATGTGCATTTGAGAAAAATGCATATTCTGATGCTATTGGGTAGAATGTTCTTTATATGTTTTTAAGGTCTATTTGGTCTGAACTATAATTAAAGTCCAATCTTTCCTGATTACTGTTTTTGTTGGAATGAACAGTCTTTTGCTTAAAGTGGGGTATTAAAATTTTCCTATTGCAATTTATCTCTGCTTTCAGATCCTTTAATGTTTGCTTTATATATTTGCGTGCTTCAGTGTTAAGTGTATATATTTAAAGTTGTTGTATCTTCTTGATGAATTGACCCTTTTATCATTATATAATGTCCTCCTTTGTTTCTTTTTACAGTTTTTGACTTAAAGTCTGTTTTGTCTGATACAAGCATAGCTCTCCCTGTTCTATTTGGTTTCCATTTGTGTGGGATGTCTTTTTCTATCCCTTTACTTTCAGTCTATGTGTATCCATGAAATTTATGTGAGTTTTCCTGCAGGCAGCATATGGTTGGATCTTACTTTTTTATTCATTAAGTCACTCTATATCTTTATATTGAGAATTTAATCCATTTACATTAAGTAATTGTTGATAGGTAAAACTTACTACTTTTTGAAAATTACTTTCTAATTGTTTGCAGATTCTTTCTTTCTTCCTGTCATGCCATCTTCCTTTATTGTTTGATGACTTTCTTAGCGGTATGCTTTGAATCCTTTTTATTTTTGTTCTGTACTTCCACAAAAGATTTTCATTTTGTGGTTACCATGAGGCGTGCATAGACCATATTGTACTTATATCAGCTTATTTAAAGCTTTTAACAACTAATTTGACTGCATACAACTATACATCCCTCCATTTTATGTTTTCATGTCATAATTTACACCTTTTTGCAATGCGCATACTTTGATAATTTATTTTAGATATGTTTGTTATTAATAGTTTTGTTTTGTAACCATTGTACTAGAGACACAATTGCCTTACATGCTATTTTTAAAGTTCTAGAGTATTCGGAATATGGCTCTGTTTTACTCATATCATTGCATTTTGTGTTTTCATGTTTCACATTATTAATTACCAGCTTTTTGTTTTAGTTTGAAGAACTTTTAGTAATTCCTATTAGGTAGGTTTAAGGTGATAAACTCTCTTAGCTTTTGTTTGTCTGGGAAAATTTTTATTTCTCCCTAGTTTCTGAGAGGCAGATGTGAGGGATAAAGTATTCTTGGTTGGCAGGATTTGTTTCCACCACTTTGAATATGTCATTTCACTCTTTATTGGTATGCAGAGTTTTGCTGAGAAATCTGCTGGTAGTTATATTCAAATTCCTTTGTATGTGATGTGTTTCTTATTATTTACTAATTTCAGAATTTTTTCTTTGTTTTGTTTTTTGTTTTTTTGTTTTTGTTTTTGAGATGGAGTCTTGCTCTGTTGCTCAGGCTGGAGTGTGGTGGTGCAATCTCAGCTCACGGCAACCTCTGCCTCCAAGGTTCAAGTGATTCTCCTACCTCAGCCTCCTCAGTAGCTGGGATTACAGGCATGAAACACCACGCCTGGCTAATTTTTGTATTTTCAGTAGAGATGGGGTTTCACCATGTTGGTCAGACTGGTCTTGAACTCCTGACCTCGTGATCCACCCTCCTTGGCCTCCCAAAATGCTGGGATTACAGGCATGAGCCACCATGCCCAGCCTGTCTTTGATTTTTGATAGTTTGATTATTATGTATTGTGGTGTACTCCTCTTTGGGTTGCAATTGATTGGAGACCTTTACACTTCCTGTGCCCGGGTGTTGGCATCTATCCCCAGATTAGGAAGGTTTTTGGCCATTATTTCTTTTGATATATTTTCTTGCCCCCTTTCTCTTCTTTTTCTGCGATTTTTAGTATGTGAAGCTTTGGTCTCCTGATGGTGTCTCATAATTCTCATAGGCTTTCTCCATTCTCTTTCTTTTGTCTTTTTGTTCCTCTGACTATGTAATTTCAAGTATCTGTCTTCCAGCTCACTGACTCTTACTTCTGCTTGATCAAGTCTTCATTGAAGCTTTCAATTAATGTTTCAGTTTAGCCTCTGTATTTTTCATTGCCAGGATTTCTATCTGGCTCTTTTTTGTTTCTAGTTCTTTGTCAAACTTCTCACTTTTTTTCTTGTATTGCCTTCAAATTTCATTTAAATTTTCGATCTGCATATTCTTGTAGTTCACGGAACTCTTTATGAATATTATTCATAGCTCCCCACTTTTTGGAGTCTGTTATTGGAGCTTAATTAGTTTCTTTTGGAGGTGTCAGGATTCCCTGAATTTTGTGATCTTTGTGTCCTTGTGTTTTTGTCTGTACATTTGAGGAGACTGCCTCCTTTTCCGGCCTTTACAGGTGTTCTACAGTGAGGATATACTTTCACTGTTTAGTTCAGATTGTGATTCTGGAAGGGTCAGGTGGTAATGACACTAGGTGGACAGAGCTTGTTGTGAATTCTCTAGTTGACTGGCCCACTGCCTTTGTTCTGATGTTGGGTGGGCTGCTGACTGTGCTCCACTGTATGTTGAGATTACTGGCTGGGTATTGCTATCAAGTGGAGCTGCTGGCTGGGAATTGTGAGGGATTCTTATCGGGTTGGTCACAAGATGTGTTTCCAGGCTGGGTAATTCTGCACTTTGAGATCTACAGTTGTGCAGGTCTGCAGGCTAGGCTTGGAGGTTAGGTAGAATTGTTGCTCAGGACAGGTAGTATCAGAGGCTATGCTCCTTGGAAATGCATGATTGAGGATTGTCTCACTGCTAGGGTGGAGATGTGTGTGGTGAGCTTTTGGCTGAGTTGACTGGCTGTTTGACCTACTGGGTCAAGCATGTTTAACCCTTCTGCTTCTCTAAGATCAGTGAGGTGAAAGTCTTTTTCCTGGGAAGGGTATTGGGAGTGGGTTTTGGCTGAGTGGAGCTACTGCCTGACTTCCTGAGTCGAACAGATCTAGCCCCTTTGCTTTCCTGAATTCCACAAAAGTGGGAGTCTCTCTGCCTGGGCAGGGTGTTTGCCAGGCTTTTTGGCTGGGTGGAGCCACTGCTTGACTTCTAAAGTAAAGCTGGTCTATCTCATACACTTATCTGAGATGTGGGAAGGTAGAAGTCTCCCTGCCTGGGTGTGGTCATTGGGAAGGGTTCTGAGACTAGGCAGGGAGACTAGCATTATAGGAACTCAAGCTAGGTTGTATTTCCCACCATGCTTCTGAAGGGGATCCGCTCGGCTTTGTAGGTGGGCTATGAGGTTTGCAGATATCTCTGATTTGGCAAGAATAGCTGGCAGGAACACAGAGGTACTACCAAGATCTGTGCACTGGTCACTATGACTTCTGCCTTCTTTCTTTGTTTCTACCTAACTCCATCTTGTCTACTCATGCCATTTCCCCATGAAATGAGACTAGAGTGAGCTGCCCAGAAAGCATCTTGGAATGCAAGGGAAACTGGATGACTTTCTCAGCTTCTCTTTTCCCCTTGTAGAAATTGCAGGCCCAAGAAAATCCTCTCAATCTGGCACCATGTAGACTTGGAAGAGGGATGGGGCAGCACAATCAGTATGAGACTGTTCTTCTTATCCTTCTACTTAAAATTTCATTCAATTCTGTGGAAAACGTGGTTCTCGGCTTGTTGCCAAATGTTGGGGTTTTCAAAAGAATGTTCTAGTCTATAGATACTTGCTAGATAAACTTTCTGTAGAGGGTGTGGAGCTTGAGACATCTTATTCTGCCATTTTTCTGATGTCATTCTTCCTATCAAATTTTTAAGTGAAGGCCTTCCCTTTCAGAGAACACAATGAAAAATGGTGTTCTTCAAGTAATGATAATTATTGAAATAATGGGAGTTACTAATAAATGCTACATTTGATTGGTTTTTGTGTGAACACTTGGAAAAAATTTCAAAATGAATAACCAAATGTGCCTTAATTATCCCAAATTATTCATTAGAATTAAATAATGGGAAAACATATAAAGTATTAAATCAGGTAAACCAGACACCAAAAATTACTATATTATTATAGCATCTACAACAAATGTGATTAGCTGGTTATTATCATGTGCTACTGTTTTCACTGAAACCTCATGAACGACTTTTAAATATTTCACCAGCCAAAAATTCTCTGTATGTAAAAGTGATAAGTGGAATTACTGAATATGCCCCTGGATTATTTAATAATCCAATTAATGAAGAGAAGCGACTCGTATGAACACATTAGAAAAAGATTTAAATTTCTTGCCACTTTAAGATGAAATAGTGACTTTAATGATCATATTATAAATGCATAATACAATACTACAATGATGACATCAATGACAAACTGGTCAATGAGTGTTATTAATTGAAATGGTGTTTAGGATTGATTGCAGCCAAAGAAAACTTGAAATGACCTGATATCTTACAGCTCACATAAAAAAGAAACTTGATAGAAGTTTTCCTGAATTTGACAATTCAAAAAATTTGCATGATACTACCAAAATAATTTATAGAGCTGAAAGAAAATGTTTTAAAGTTTAAATAACAACTAAAGACAATAATACACCAAAATTCAATGAACTCTGCTAGAAGAAAGATTTTCTACCTTTGCTATAGAAAATTAACAATCGTCATATGAAAAGACTGTCAAAGAGTGTGCAGATAATAAACGTAAGCAAAAATAGTATCATATAGGTGGGTAGGGCCATTCATAAATAAAATATTTATAATTTACTTATGGATTTATGATGCTTTATATTTTTAAATGCCTTTAAAATGTGTAATTTGTTGTGTTTTTTTCTCCTTCTAAATCAATTTTCTCCTTAATTTTGTATTCACAACTTTGTATTTTTTTAAAAAGGATTCCTTAAATGGTATGCAGTTCAGACCCATGAAACTTTTGGTTTGTCCCTGCTCTAATCTTAGGCTTCCTTTTGGTTTGGGAAGGTCTCTTCATTTTCCCTCTTTGGATCTTTTCCTTCTTGCCTGGAGCCAATGATAGAAGGGCAGAACGCAACTTCTGTTCTAGGGATAATGATACTTTTGTCCTCTAGAGCATTGGAGACCAAAAGATTGGGGGGAATGCAAGGAAGGGAGTAGAAAATATTGTGAGAATATTTGTGAGGGGAAAATATACTTCCATGTTGCATTGTGCCACACTCAGATGCCTGCCCTTTGCTCTACCAGCTCCATGATCTCCTATTCATTCGCCATGACATTCAGAGTAATCTCTAAAGCAAAAATTAAAGAACTAAATGAATGTCTTACTTGGTCATGTGACTTGTTGATTTATTTATTGGGTGCCTGTTCTGCCTGCACAACACTGTGCTGTCCACAAGTGTAGATTTCAAAGGTCTTAGCTTTAAAGATGAACCTTAGGCTAAGTGTGGAGGTTGGAAGTGGGGGCTCAGGTGGCCCCTGGAAAACCTATGTCTTTTTCTACTTTATATGCTAGACTTTGATACGATATAAGATTGTCTGAAAGAAGCTGCTAGTGTTAAGGATTTGGAAAATCACTAATCTTAAAGACATTTTAAACTCATGACTTCCAAGGCTTCTTAAGATCTAGTCCAACTTCTGTCCCAGGCTCACTGTTGCCAGCCCACAATAAGCATCCTCTATTCTAGCCACCGAAAACTGCTCCTCTGTTCTCAAACATGCCACACTCTCTCCCTTCTGCCTTGCACATGCTCTTCCTTCACTACGAGTGCGTTTTCTTCCCTTGTTGGAGAGACAAATTCCTTTCACCCTAAGTCTCAGCTTAAACGCTGCCTCTGCCCGGTGCCCCATTCACATTTCATCCTTCGTCTTTCCCTCTGGCAAGCCCATGCAATGATTTATTTATTTAAATCAATTTTGGCACAGGACTCCGACATTGACTCTTAGTTGTTCATCCAGTTTCCTAATTATGAGTTTTTCATCAGCTCTTGTCCTGTTAATCTTGTATCATTGGGACCTAGCTTGGGATTTAGTATACAGCAGGGGCTCAAAAGAATTAAATGAATGAAGAAAAGATAAAAAATAAGTGAAGCTAAACTAAACTATGTTTATCAAGTTAAAGTGATACTTCCCTGAAAAGGCATTTCTTGAGTTACAAACCCCTAAGTTGTGTTCGTACTAAACAGATGAATTGTGAGCTGTGTTTTGCCTTTATTCTCTTCTGCCCCTACCTGATTCAGACAGCCTTTGCCTATCCACATAATATTCCCTTCTGCTCAGTTCTGGGAATTGTATGATGCAATAGTTCTTTGCTACGAATTCCTTCTATCCTTTGAAATGAAAGCATGCGGAGGATGTATTTGCCCATTTCTTTTTAATGATTTTTCCCCAACACTTATTTTGCTGTGGAAAATCTAACCTTCCTTCTTTTCAGGTGTCTTAGATCAGTCTCTTTTTTTCTCTTCCTTTGTTGTGTTTCTGAGATGATATCCTCAAAATACTGCATGGCTTAAGAATCATGTAAAGGCTACATTTTCATCAAGAAAAGAGAAGGTTGGTTTGAAAATACATTTTATGCAACAAATATTTAGTACAAGCAGTGGTAGATAATGGGGTCATAGAGGTGACCAGGACAGAGACATCATGAAGCCTATGTCTAGTTGGGGAGACAGGAATAAAGAGCTATCCAGACAAGTGACCCTACTATGACCAAGAATTAGGATTGAGGTAAATGCATGAACGCCCAGGGCACTATGCTACCCAAAGAGGAGAGCCCTCTGGTCTGAAGTTGTGAAGATGAATAAAGGGGCCTGGGTAATGTGGAGAAGCTGGGTGTAGGAGGGGGAGATTTAGAGACGGATGAAGAAGTGTGTCCAGAAACCCTGAGCTCAGAAGAGCCTGAAAAGGTTGAGGAAGACAAGAAGTCTGTGAGGCAGAAGCAGAGAGGGGTAGAGAAGGCAGCAAGAGACAAGGTTCCTCAACAGAGCAAAGCAACCAAGCCATCCTGTCAGCCTTGAAGCCCTTAACACTCTCCAGTGGTTCTTCTCCAGATTAACTTTCTTTTCTGTTTTGCTTTTTTTGTTAATTATGAATATAGCGATATTATATTATCCTTCCCCCTCCTCAAATGTAATGCATTTTTGCTATCATATGGGCTATTTAGGCATCTGTGGGCTAGTGTGGAACTCCGACATCATTTCTGTGTTTGCTTCTAGGGGATAATTCCTCCTGAAATCCAAAGTGTCCATACTCTTCTGGTGCACCTGTTTTTACACTGGTGAGTGCCTGCATTACTAGACAGATGTCTTATCTGTGATGAGTGCTGAGGGGTAAACATTAAACTCATTCTGCATAGAAAATGATAAGCTCCTTCTGCCTGCCAGGGAAATTGTGGTTTTCATAATTTTATTGCTGAAGAAATAGTTGTCATGGCAATAATTTGTATGACTGAACAGCCATTGGTATGTACTGTGAATGGTGAGCTTTCAGCGCACCAAGAAAGCACTGACTGATGAGGATTCTGCTCAATGCTTTGTTGGAGGTGGTGTATTTCTCTGGTTTTTGTGACATAATTGATTGAGTCTTCACAACTTCAGGTGATTTCTATAGGTATTTATTTAAAGCCCTCAAGATGTTCCTTATGTCAGAAATTGTTCATTTGCTACTTTGTGCTTTAAGCTCATGCTCAATGCCTTCAGTCGTATGGGTTGGCAGTTTGCACCTGTGAGATTCAAATCTTAGCACCTCTGAAATAATTTTACTGAATCCAACTGTACTACTTCATACTCGCATTGCTATAAAGAAATGCCTGAGGCTAGATAATTTACAAGAAAAAAAGTTTAACTAGCTCATGGGTCTGCAGGCTGTACAGGAAGCAGAGTAGCATCTGCTCTTGGGGAGGCCTCAGAAGGCTTACAGTCACGACAAAAGGTGAAGCAGGAGCAGGCACATCATATGAGGAATGCAGGAGCTAGAGAGGGAGGAAGTGCCACACACTTTTTTCTTTTCTTTTCTTTTTTTTTTTTTGAAATGGAGTCTCGCTTTGTTGCCAGGATGATGTGCAGAGGCGTGATCTCGGCTCACTGCAACCTCCGCCTACCGGGTTCAAGTAATTCTCCTGCCTCAGCCTCCCGAGTAGCTGGGACTACACGCACGTGCCACCACGCTCAGCTAATTTTAGTATTTTTAGTAGAGATGGAGTTTCACCATGTTGACCAGGCTGGTCTTGATCTCCTGACCTTGTGATCCACCCTCCTCGGCCTCCCAAAGTACTGGGATTACAGGGATGAGCCACTGCACCTGGCCCACACACTTTTAAATGACCAGATTTCACAGTAACTCACCATCCCCATAACTCAAACACTTCCCACCAGGTCCCACCTCCAGCATTGGGGATTATAATTCAACATGAGATTTGGGTCGGGACAGAAAGCCAAACTACATCACCAACAAATATTTTTGAGTGCCTACTATGAGCATGACACAATTCTAGGCTCTGCAGAAGATAGAATGTACATGAACATACATGCCTAAAACCATAACAGCTTAAATTTTTAAAACAGATATAGGCATTACTTGATGTTATGATTAATATGGAATAGACTTACTATGAATTAGAATTTGTAGCACATGCTACATGCGAATAAGGTTGGTGTGTGTCGACTGGAAGTCGCAGGTGAATTTTCTATACTCCTTTCTGGTTCATTTTCTTACTGCTCTCTTTGTAAATAAGAGGCAGCATAATGTCGTCGTTAAGAACAGAGTCTGGGATGTCTCCATTTAAGCACTTTTTAAAATTTTCTTTGTGACCCAGTTTCCCCCTGTAAAATGATGTTATAAAGATACTTTCTTTAGGGATTCATTGTGGGGTCTAAATGAGTTGGCAAATACAAAGTTCTTAGAGCTGTGATAGTACACACTAGTGTTACCAATAAAGGATGGTGGCACATTCAGGCACATTTGGCACATCTTGGCTTCCTGATTTAGTACAACTGTGGCTCTTTCTAATCAGTAAATTGTCGCAGAGAGGTGAACATAATGGTTTATTCATCCATCCATCCATCCAGTAGTTACTTATTCAGTAATCACAAATTAGGAGCCATGGGTTTAGGTGCTGGATATATAGTAATGGATAGACAGCTTGAGTGAAGGAAGGAGCAAATCAGTGGTTGTAGACTTTGAGGATTTCATGGAGAGTAAAATTGCAAAAATAAATGTGGGGATTGATATCAGACCGCCAACATTTTATTTTTCCAAGTAAGGATGTTAAAAACAACCAATTATCATTTGGTATCACCATATTTTAACCCCCAAACACCAAGAAAAACATAATACCAGAATAAATGAGTCTGTAAAGTGAAATAAATTTATGTTGGGAGCAAGAGTTGACTATGTTTACCTGGCACATGATAGTGCTCAATAATAATCTGTTGAACAGACATGCCATTTCCGCATTTTCCCCAGGATGTTACAGACCAAAGAAACTTTATTTGCAGACCAATATTTAGGAGGATGGGAGAAAATAGGCTTCCAGTTGTGTATTTGGATTAGAATTTGCAGACATCTTTTATTTCATGCATCTTCAAGGAAAAAAACTGGACAGAAAGGTGTAAGTTTATCTGATTAACAGATGGTGGTGACTGATGGCCAAATAAAAAGGGTTATTGGAGATAAGGCTTAGTGTTCTTTTACAAATTATGGGAATGAATTTTGTTTCATAAATCAAAATTTTTATGAGTGTTCTGATTTTTATATGCTTTGTGGTTGAGGATTATATTCCTGAGACTTTAAACAGAAGCTTTGTGGTTAACAGTTAAAAATCTCAGCACATTGCTTGCTCTCAGTAAAGATAGCAAGACATAACCATACAGGTATAAATTGAGAGACCTTTTATTCACCGGGATAATCTTTTATCATTGCCCTTTGTTCACTGTGATCCGGTTTTCAAGGAATGTTCCTATTTTCTCATCTTTTATTCTTTCTTTTTCTAGAACCCAGTTATAATAGATTTATGTCAGCAGGATGCTTCCTTTCAAGGCTTATTAGATACTATCGGGTGCTACATTTTTTCTTAATTTTAACCAAGGCTGAGTAATTTTTTTTCTAAATAATTTGATTTCCACTGGAACCACTGACCAGAAAATGGTTGTAATCCAACTAATTTCTTAAGGTTGAAAGTAACGACATTGCTTTATATGTGTTTATGTAAACTGAGGGTGACTTTTTGCTTTTGAAAAGTACCAAAATTTGAAGAACAGCAAATTAGTGTGGGATCAGCAAAGGAAAAGGGTGTACCTCTCTACGTATGATTGTCCTTATAAACTTGGACTTTCTGGGGCTAGGAGAAGCTGACTTATGAATAGAATAGAACCTGTGAGGAAGAGGTCAAGTTGCAGACTGCAGGAATGGGGAGTCGGATTTCCTGTGAGTAGGAGAGTTTCTTTTTAAAATCTGTCTTAAGTGAGCTGTGACCGATCCAGATGACCATACTACCGAAGTCCACCAGTTTGACAACCTCAGCTTCTTTGAGACACAGAAATCAAATTGTCTTCAATCAAATGGCATTACAATTATTTAAACTTGCTACTTTTTTTCCAACTTTCCTATTTTGAAAATATTTTTATAATTTCTGGAACGTCCCTAACACAAAGAAATAGTAAATACTTGAGGTTACGAATAGCCCAATTACCTTGTTTGATCATTATGCATTGAGTTCTTGAATCGAACTATCACATGTACTTCATGAAAATGTACAGCTATTATGTATCCATGATGATTAAAAATTTTTAAAAATGGAAGAAAAAATTGTATCCTTTTTATAATTAAAAGGTCAAGATCAGGAATATATATCAAAGACCTAGTTCATCTGGAGACAGTGGCTCACGTCTGTAATCCTAATCCCAGCACTTTCGGAGAACAAGGAGGGTGGATCACTTGAGGTCAGGAGTTTGAGACCAGCCTGACCAACATGATGAAACCCTGTCTCTACTAAAAAAGAAAAAGAAAAAGAAAATACACAATTCACTGGGTGTGGTGCGCATGCCTGTAATCCCAACTACTTGGGAGGCTGAGGCAGGAGAATCACTTGAACCCAGAGGCAGAGGTTGCAGTGAGCCGAGATCACACCGTTGCACTCCACTCCTGCCTGGGTAACAAGAGGGAAACTCCGTCTCAGGGAAAACAACAACAACAACAACAACAAAAATCTAGTTCTTAAAGAGCAATACATATTTTCACTCAAAATCTACTTACCTTTACTCTAGACACCATTTTAGTGAATTGAATTATTTGTTTTGTTAGCCCATTTCACTAGAAAAGGAGTAGGCAGTAGAGGGTAAAGAACGTGCAGTTGTAAAAGCAAAAGCTCCAATTATAACTTAAGAAAAAATGGAGCCTGATGCAAGAAAAGTGGCAAAATATTCTAAATTGCAAACATTAAAAAATAATCTCATTCATTCTACTAAGCGTAGGGCATAAACCTTACTGTTGTTTGATTCTCTTCTCCATAAATGTAACATTATATCTAGCACCTTTTGATTAAGAAGACAAGATGTGTGTAACGTGTCAATTTTTTTTTCTTTTAAACATGTTTAAAACGAAATTTAAGAAGAAACTGTCATTATATGGGTAGTTCTTTGCTTCTGCTGGGGAGTTTTGTTAAGTGAAATATATTTGTAAGAGACATAGGATTATAGATAAATTTATCACAGCTCTCTCCCCAAAATCTCCTTTTCTCTTCTATAATCACGCCTCTACTTGGGACTCAAGGAGAAGCAGCCAAAGAAAAAGTTACCAGACTAAAGCTGCAGGCCTATTTGATATTTTCCAAGGAAGAAAATGTAGAATATTCATTCTTCTTTCCATGGTGACATCCTTTAGAATCTACAAGAAAGGCAGGATTTATGTGCTATGGGTAGTGATCAAAGCAGACACTACCATTTATTTTCTGAATTGCACTATGCATGAGCTACCCCAATATGTTTCCCCAGGCATTTTACTGGTTTATAGTATTTCTACATCTCGATGGCTTTGTGCTACTTTTTTACTGTTTCTCAAATCAGGTCATCTTAGCTACAGCATAAGGAGGCTTCGGTGTCAGGGACCAACTCAAAGCCTCTTTTTCCATGACTTGGTTATTTCACTCATAATGATGTCTGCATTTTTTATCTTCTGGAATATTTGTAATTTATGCTACAGAACTTAATTCATTGTTAGCCACTGGATTCCACTGTAGCTTTTCCATTCTCCTATTCATAGCACTGAGATTGGTTCAGATTATAACCAACCCAAGGGTAACTCACAATACTTCTGAATCACCCACAAAGACTAGCTCAGATCTGTGCACACAGTTACTAGTCAGTAAATGTATGATCACCAGTTAATGTATTACAATGTAAGTTTAAGAGGGAACCAAATAAGGAAATGTGTGGAGAACTGAAGACATATATGATATTCACATTATCATATTTTGAATAACTTTACATATTATACCATACCTTGAATAAAAAATAATATGGTTAAATATATCAATTTACTTTTTATCTAGATGGCTTACTTGAAATTTCCCTGATTATTAACAGAGATGTCAAGAACTACATTGGTGCTCACACTAACATGGGTAAAACATTGTGAAGTTTAAAAAGGGTTCTATAAAGTCTCTATAGATCTGTATACTTTCAAACACTAGGCAAAGATGATTAATTTTATATGTTCTCTACAGCACATCTATGTCCTGTGATAATTATACTAGTTATAATCTCTTCTTATCTCCACCCTGATAATAAGTTTTTCTTTTCTTGAGACGAAGTTTCACTCTTGTTGCCCAGACTGGAGTGCAATGGCACAATCTTGGCTCACTGCAACCTCCACCTCCCAGACTCAAGTGATTCTCCACTTATAATTCAAAAAGCAGCAACAACTGCAGAGGTATACTTATGCTTAATCTTGTCCTAAGGTTTAGAAAATTGTCCACAGTACAGGAATTAGCATTGTCTTTTCTTTTTAAATTGTTATGGATCTGTACTACTTTTGTAAAATATAATAAAAATGAATTTGAATGTTGTCATAATGTGAAATTTCTTTTTAAAAGATTTTATTGTAAGTTGACAATTTATATTTGCATATATTTATGGGATACAAAGTGATGTTATGATCTATGAATATAATATGAAATAATTAAATCAATCTAATTTACATATTCATCACCTCAAATACTTATCACTTATTTTTCTTTCTCCTTTTTTTCTCCACGGCCCCCACTTGGCCTCTCTTACTTATCATTTTTTTTGTGATGAGAGCATATGAAATGTACTCATAGCAGTTTTGAAATGTACAATACACTATTATGGTATAAATCACCATGCTGTGCAGTAAACGTTAAATAAAAAAGTTTTTTCCTTCCAATTGAGATTTTGTACCCTTTCAATTTTTGTGCTTATCTCATTGCACATCAGTAACAAACAGTTTGCAAAGTGGTATAAGTCTGAAGATTAGATGAAATGGCACTGGTTTAAAAGACATTATGCTTAAAGGCTTTGCCTGCAATCATCCTATTAAACTACTGAATGTCTCCAGGAATCTTGTAGGCTGTGAGAATCTCTAGGTCATGGAGAACAGCCTTTGTCATTAGACAGAACTGGTATACTAGTTCTTTCTCTTCCCTTTGGTAACTCCTTGTCCACAGGTGTCTTACTTATCTCATTAACCCCAGCTTCTTTATCTCTAAATGGGAATACTAACTATATCAGCCAGTCAGGGTCTACCTAGGAGACAAAAGCTATGCAGGAATTTTTATTTTTTTATTTTTATTTTTATTTTTATTTTATTTTATTTTTTATTATTATACTTTAGGTTTTAGGGTACATGTGCAAAATGTGCAGGTTTGTTACATATGTATCCATGTGCCATGTTGGTTTGTTGCACCCATTAACTCATCATTTAGCATTAGGTATATCTCCTAATGCTGTCCCTCCCCCTCCCCCCTCCCTCCACCCCACAACAGTACCTGGAGTGTGATGTTCCCCTTCCTGTGTCCATGAGTTCTCATTATTCAATTCTCACCTATGAGTGAGAACATGCAGTGTTTGGTTTTTTGTCCTTGTGATAGTTTACTGAGAATGATGATTTCCAGTTTCATCCATGTCCCTACAAAGGACATGAACTCATCATTTTTTATGGCTGCATAGTACTCCATGGTGTATATGTGCCACATTTTCTTAATCCAGTCTATCATTGTTGGACATTTGGGTTGGTTCCAAGTCTTTGCTATTGTGAATAGTGCCGCAATAAACATACGTGTGCATGTGTCTTTATAGCTGCATGATTTATAGTTCTTTGGGTATATACCCAGTAATGGGATGGCTGGGTCAAATGGTATTTCTAGTTCGAGATCCCTGAGGAATTGCCACACTGACTTCCACAATGGTTGAACTAGTTTACAGTCCCACCAACAGTGTAAAAGTGTTCCTATTTCTCCACATTCTCTCCAGCACGTGTTTCCTGACTTTTTAATGATGGCCATTCTAACTGATGTGAGATGGTATCTCATTGTGGTTTTGATTTGCATTTCTCTGATGGCCAGTGATGATGAGCATTTTTTCATGTGTTTTTTGGCTGCATAAATGTCTTCTTTTGAGAAGTGTCTGTTCATGTCCTTCGCCCACTTTTTGATGGGGTTGTTTGTTTTTTTCTTGTAAATTTGTTTGAGTTCATTGTAGATTCTGGATATTAGCCCTTTGTCAGATGAGTAGGTTGCAAAAATTTTCTCCCATTCTGTAGGTTGCCTGTTCACTCTGATGGTAGTTTCTTTTGCTGTGCAGAAGCTCTTTAGTTTAATGAGATCCCATTTGTCAATTTTGGCTTTTGTTGCCATTGCTTTTGGTGTTTTAGACATGAAGTCCTTGCCCATGCCTATGTCCTGAATGGTATTGCCTAGGTTTTCTTCTAGGGTTTTTACGGTTTTAGGTCTAACATGTATGTCTTTAATCCATCTTGAATTAATTTTTGTATAAGATGTAAGGAAGGGATCCAGTTTCAGCTTTCTATATATGGCTAGCCAGTTTTCCCAGCACCATTTATTAAATATGGAATCATTTCCCCATTTCTTGTTTTTGTCAGGTTTGTCAAAGATCAGATAGTTGTAGATATGTGGCATTATTTCTGAGGGCTCTGTTCTGTTCCATTGATCTATGTCTCTGTTGTGGTACCAGTACCATGCTGTTTTAGTTACTATAGCCTTGTAGTATAGTTTGAAGTCAGGTAGCATGATGCCTCCAGCTTTGTTCTTTTGGCTTAGGATTGACTTGGTGATGTGGGCTCTTTTTTGGTTCCATATGAACTTTAAAGTAGTTTTTTCCAATTCTGTGAAGAAAGTCATTGGTAGCTTGATGGGGATGGCATTGAATCTGTAAATTACCTTGGGCAGTATGGCCATTTTCATGATATTGATTCTTCCAACCCATGAGCATGGAATGTTCTTCCATTTGTTTGTATCCTTTTTTATTTCATTGAGCAGTGGTTTGTAGTTCTCCTTGAAGAGGTCCTTCACATCCCTTGTAAGTTGGATTCCTAGGTATTTTATTGTCTTTGAAGCAATTGTGAATGGGAGTTCACTCATGATTTGGCTCTCTGTTTGTCTGTGATTGGTGTACAAGAATGCTTGTGACTTTTGTACATTGATTTTGTATCCTGAGACTTTGCTGAAGTTGCTAATCAGCTTAAGGAGATTTTGGGCTGAGACAATGGGGTTTTCTAGATATACAATCATGTCATCTGCAAACAAGGACAATTTGATTTCCTCTTTTCCTAATTGAATACCTTTTATTTCCGTCTCCTGCCTGATTGCCCTGGCCAGAACTTCCAGCAGTATGTTGAATAGGAGTGGTGAGAGAGGGCATCCCTGTCTTGTGCCAGTTTTCAAAAGGAATGCTTCCAGTTTTTGTCCATTCGGTATGATATTGGCTGTGGGTTTGTCATAGATAGCTCTTACTATTTTGAGATACATCCCATCAATACCTAATTTATTGAGAGTTTTTAGCATGAAGTGTTGTTGACTTTTGTCAAAGGCATTTTCTGCATCTATTGAGATAATCATGTGGTTTTTGTCCTTGGTTCTGTTTATATGCTGGATTACATTTATTGATTTACGTATGTTGAACCAGCCTTGCATCCCAGGGATGAAGCCCACTTGTTCATGGTGTATAAGCTTTTTGATGTGCTGCTGGGTTCGGTTTGCCAGTATTTTATTGAGGATTTTTGCATCAATATTCCTCAAGGATATTGGTCTGAAATTCTCTTTTTTGGTTGTGTCTGTGCCAGACTTTGGTATCAGGACGATGCTGGCCTCATAAAATGTGTTAGGAAGGATTCCCTCTTTTTCTATTGAGTGGAATAGTTTCAGAAGGAATGGTACCAGTTCCTCCTTGTACCTCTGGTAGAATTTGGCTGTGAATCCATCAGGTCCTGGACTCTTTTTGGCTGGTAAGCTATTGATTATTGCCACAATCTCAGAGCCTGTTATTGGTCTATTCAGAGATTCAACTTCTTCCTGGTTTCGTCTTGGGAGGGTGTATTTGTCGAGGAATTTATCCATTTCTTCTAGATTTTCTAGTTTATTTGTGTAGAGGTGTTTGTAGTATTCTCTGATGGTAGATTGTATTTCTGTGGGATCGGTGGTGATATCCCCTTTTTCATTTTTTATTGCATCTATTTGATTCTTCTCTCTTTTCTTCTTTATTAGTCTTGCTAGCAGTCTATCAATTTTGTTGATCTTTTCAAAAAACCAGCTCCTGGATTCATTAATTTTTTGAAGGGTTTTTTGTGTCTCTATTTCCTTCAGTTCTGCTCTGATTTTAGTTATTTCTAGCCTTCTGCTAGCTTTTGAATGTGTTTGCTCTTGCTTTTCTAGTTCTTTTAATTGTGATGTTAGGGTGTCAATTTTGGATCTTTCCTGCTTTCTCTTGTGGGCATTTAGTGCTATAAATTTCCCTCTACACACTGCCTTGAATGTGTCCCAGAGATTCTGGTATGTTGTGTCTTTGTTCTTGTTGGTTTCAAAGAACATCTTTATTTTTGCCTTCATTTCATTATGTACCCAATAGTCACTCAGGAGCAGGTTGTTCAGTTTCCATGTAGTTGAGCGGTTTTCAGTGAGTTTCTTAATCCTGAGTTCTGGTTTGATTGCACTGTGGTCTGAGAGACAGTTTGTTATAATTTCTGTTCTTTTACATTTGCTGAGGAGAGCTTTACTTCCAACTATGTGGTCAATTTTGGAATAGGTGTGGTGTGGTGCTGAAAAAAATGTATATTCTGTTGATTTGGGGTGGAGAGTTCTGTAGATGTCTATTAGGTCCACTTTGTGCAGAGCTGAGTTCAATTCCTGGATATCCTTGCTAACTTTCTGTCTCATTGATCTGTCTAATGTTGACAGTGGGGTGTTAAAATCTCCCTTTATTATTGTGTGGGAGTTTAAGTCCCTTTGTAGGTCACTCAGGACTTGCTTTATGAATCTGGGTGCTCCTGTGTTGGGTGCATATATATTTAGGATAGTTAGCTCTTCTTGTTGAATTGATCCCTTTACCATTATGTAATGGCCTTCTTTGTCTCTTTTGATCTTTGTTGGTTTAAAGTCTATTTTATCAGAGACTAGGATTGCAACCCCTGCCTTTTTTTGTTTTCCATTTGCTTGATAGATCTTCCTCCATCCCTTTCTTGTGAGTCTATGTGTGTCTCTGCACATGAGATGGGTTTCCTGAATACAGCACACTGATGGGTCCTGACTTCTTATCCAATTTGTCAGTCTGTGTCTTTTAATTGGGGCATTTAGCCCATTTACATTTAAAGTTAATATTGTTATGTGTGAATTTGATGCTGTCATTATGATGTTAGTTGGTTATTTTGCTCATTAGTTGATGCAGTTTCTTCCTAGCCTCGATGGTCTTTACAATTTGGCATGTTTTTGCGGTGGCTGGTACCGGTTGTTCCTTTCCATGTTTAGTGCTTCCTTCAGGAGCTCTATTAGGGCAGGCCTGGTGGTGACAAAATCACTCAGCATTTGCTTGCGTGTAAAGTATTTTATTTCTCCTTCACTTATGAAGCTTAGTTTGGCTGGATATGAAATTCTGGGTTGAAAATTCTTTTCTTTAAGAATGTTGAATATCGGCCGCCACTCTCTTCTGGCTTGTAGAGTTTCTGCCGAGAGATCAGCTGTTAGTCTGATGGGCTTCCCTTTGTGGGTAACCCAACCTTTCTCTCTGGCTGCTCTTAACATTTTTTCCTTCATTTCAACTTTGGTGAATCTGAGAATTATGTGTCTTGGAGTTGCTCTTCTCGAGGAGTATCTTTGTGGCATTCTCTGTATTTCCTGAATCTGAATGTTGGCGTGCCTTGCTAGATTGGGGAAGTTCTCCTGGATAATATCTTGCAGAGTGTTTTCCAACTTGATTCCATTCTCCCCGTCACTTCAGGTACACCAATCAGATGTAGGTTTGGTCTTTTCACATAGTCCCATATTTCTTGGAGGATTTGTTTGTTTCTTTTTATTCTTTTTTCTCTATACTTCACTTCTCACTTCATTTCATTCATTTCATCTTCCATCACTGATACCCTTTCTTCCAGTTGATCGCATCGGCTACTGAGGCTTCTGCAATCTTCACGTAGTTCTCAAAACTTGGCTTTCAGCTCCATCAGCTCCTTTAAGCCCTTCTCTGCATTGGTTATTCTAGTTATCCATTCATCTAATTTTTTTTCAAAGTTTTTAACTTCTTTGCTATTGTTTTGAATTTCCTCCCGTAGCTCGGAGTACTTTGATCGTCTGAAGCCTTCTTCTCTCAACTCGTCAAAGTCATTCTCCATCCAGCTTTGTTTCGTTGCTGGTGGGGAACTGCATTCCTTTGGAGGAGGAGAGGTGCTCTGCTTTTCAGAGTTTCCAGTTTTTCTGCTCTGTTTTTTCCCCATCTTTGTGGTTTTATCTACTTTTGGTCTTTGATAATGGTGATGTACAGATGGGTTTTTGGTGTGGATGTCCTTTCTGTTTGTTAGTTTTCCTTCTACCAGACAGGACCCTCAGCTGCAGGTCTGTTGGAGTTTGCTAGAGGTCCACTCCAGACTCTGTTTGTGTGGGTGTCAGCAGCAGTGGCTGCAGAACAGCAGATTTTCATGAGACCACAAATTCAGCTGTCTGATACTTCCTCTGGAAGTTTTGTCTCAGAGGAGTACCTGGCCGGGTGAGGTGTCAGTCTGTCCCTACTGGGGGGTGCCTCCCAGTTAGGCTGCTCGGGGGTCAGGGACCCACTTTAGGAGGCAGTCTGTCCGTTCTCAGATCTCCAGCTGCATGCTGGGAGAACGACTACTCTCTTCAAAGCTGTCAGAGAGGGACACTTAAGTCTGCAGAGGTTCCTGCTGACTTTTTGTTTGTCTGTGCCCTGCCCCCAGAGGTGGAGCCTACAGAGGCAGGCAGGCCTCCTTGAGCTGTGGTGGGCACCACCCAGTTCGAGCTTCCTGGCTGCTTTGTTTACCTAGGCAATCCTGGGCAATCGTGGGCACCCCTCCCCCAGCCTCACTGCCACCTTGCAGTTTGATCTCAGACTGCTGTGCTAGCAATCAGCGAGACTCCATGGGCATAGGACCCTCTGAGCCAGGTGCGGGACACAATCTCCTGGTGTGCCGTTTTCCAAGCCCGTTGGAAAAGCGCAGTATTAGGGTGGGACTGACCCAATTTTCCATGTGCCACCTGTTACCTCTTTCTTTGACTAGGAAAGGGAACTCCCTGACCCCTTGTGCTTCCCGAGTGAGGCAATGCCTCGCCCTGCTTCAGCTTGCTCACAGTGCGCTGCACCAATTGTCCTGCACCCACTGTTTGGCACTCCCTAGTGAGATGAACCCGGTGCCTCAAATGGAAATGCAGAAATCATGCGTCTTCTGTGTCGCTCACGCAGGGAGCTGTAGACTGGAGCTGTTCCTATTCGGCCATCTTGGCTCCCCCCCAGGAATTTTTAAAGGAGAAGTTTAGTATACAGTTATAAACTCTAACAGGGGATTGATGCAATGAGGGATTGGCTAATAGGATATGAAGAGAACTCTGTAGAACACAGGAATAATAGATGTGAAGAGCAGCCACTGCCCCTAGGGCTGAGATAGCCCAAAGAAATGACCTCTACCGGGCTGAGCTCCAGATGCCATTGAAAAGGAGCCCTCCAGGGCTGTGGCTCACTGGATGGCAAAGAGCTCACTGTGGTGCCAAGCTTGCAGAACTTGCTGGAATCCACTGCCTGAGGTTCCAGGGGAATTTTCTATAAAGCTGCCTGAAAGGGTTTCAGGGGAGGCTTCTGGGTACTGAAAAATGGAGTGTCTCTAATCCCGCTTTCTAGTTTCCCTTCAAGAATGTCCCTAGTTCTAACTACACTTTGGTAAGAAGCAGGTCAAGTCCCTGGGTAGAGTGTGACAAATTCTCAAGTCCCTTAAAGATTTTTTTAGAATCTGGGGGAAGTGAGGAAAGAGTGAGGGAGGTAATATAGCTACTAAAAATGTTGAGGCTGTTCTCCAGGAGGATTTAGGGTTCATTTTCAGCAACATGCTGAAAATATGATTAACTCATTGGTTTCTAAGCTACATCCCAAAGGAAATATTAATTTGAATTCTTTGGGTTGCAAGAAACATAAACCAACCCTTCTGAGCTTAAAGAAGAAAGGAATCATTGGAAAGATACTACGGAATTTGTTAAAGTACAGGGAGAATTTGGAGTTCCTTCCAAACTCCGAGTGGAAGAAAAGGTCCTTGTACAACTCTGGGGTTTCAGCAGCAGAAATTAATGTCTTCTGTAGTCAAACTCATGAACTCAACTTAGTTCTAGTAAAAATCAGTCCCCAGCCCTCACAGTAAGGTATAGGAGAGAGACTCTTGACTGATCCAGCCTGGGCAAGATGGATACCTTGCCTGGATTCTCCACTGATGGCCCAAGACACAGGGTGACATAGTACGGTCTTGACCAGCAGAGGGTTGGACAGAGTAGCAAGGCTAGAACTGGAAATGCTGATATCCTTTTGAGCCAGGCAGTCAGTGAAGAGAAGGCTGCAGAAAGAAGTTTTACCTGTAGCCCAGTGTTGCTAATAAACTGTTGAAAAACTACCTGAGGGCAGCCAGACCTGTTCCCACAAGTGATAGCTGGTTTTCATTTGGGGATCTTCACTTTGTGACAAGCTGGATATCCATTTCTATCAGATAAAGCCTGGCAATAATGAACATCTTCCTGATAACTCTTGTCATGGTTTTCCAAGGAGCTGAAAATGGTAATTAATGCAAAAGCTGTGTTTATTGGTTTGTGAAATTGAGTGCGTGCCATCCTTTTATACTGTGTCTCCTTGAAAGTGAAGGTTTGGGAGAGGGCGGGAAACACACTGCACATTAAAGACTCAATTTATTTGACAAGATGCTACAACAAAGACAACCTCATGTATATGAAAATCCTGGCTCTTCCTTGCTTTGCCAAAGTAGAGTTGACAGAGCAAGGAACAAGTGTCTTCCCCATTCCCCTCTCTTCAGAGCTCCAACCCCCTCCTTCACATTGCTCTTAATAAGGTAGCCACAGGTTTGGGATGACATTGTCTATTTCACTCTAGGACACAGTTCAGACTTCATCCCCCCAACTCCACTTACTCAGAGTTATTAGTAGGAGGCTGAGGTGAGCAATTTTGTCTGACCGATTCCTCAAGGCCCTCAAGGGGGCACCAAGGCATGGAGGACTAGAAGATCCCTTATGCAGCAGAAGAAAATAGGAAACTGTGTTTAAGAGGAATTCTAGGACTTGGAGCCTCGTAGTTGGAAGCTCCGAGTCTCCCTTTCCTTTCAGCATTTTAAGTTATGTGTTTTGGTTGTTGCCAAATCTGCATTTCTCAGGCTTTTATGATCAAATATTAGTCATAATGGGAGTGAAACAAATGCTGATGTGAGGCTCTAAGGAATCTTACACACACACACACACAAATACATATATACACATACTACGCACATGCACATCTCACACACACTATCTGCATGTAGAGCCATACCACGTATACACAAACCACCTACAAAACACAAATGCATGCATTCACATAGGTGCAAATACAGTTATGCTACACAATATTACAAATACACGCATTACCCATGTGCACAAACACAAGGCAGATTGCAAACATACACATTCACAACGATTCACACCCCCACACAGTACACTCAAATACACTACAAATATACACATTGCATAATATCGGGCACACATATCACAAGCCCAAACATACCTCTATGCCACACATATGACACACATACAAAGATACTCACTCCACTATGTGCCACAGTGTGGTTATCTCCTACACATTCCCCACAATACATATTCCGTAATATACCTCCCAACATACCATATCATACATAACACTTACACAACCACCCATAGCCTGTCTCAGATGTGGCTAATGATCCACTACCCTAATGATGGTAGGGTGAATAAAGACCCTCAAGATGTCAGGTCCAGCCAGGAGCAGTGGCTTATGCCTGTAATTGCAGCACTTTGGGAGGCTGAGGTGGGTGGATCACTTGAGGCTAGGAGTTTGAGACCAGCCTGGCCAACATGGCAAAACTCCATCTGTACTAACAATACAAAAAATTAGCCAGGAGTGGTGGCAGGCGCTTGTAATCCCAGCTACTTGGGAGGCTGAGGCAGGAGAATTACTTGAACCTAGGAGGTGGAGGTTGCAGTCAGCTGAGATAGCACCGCTGCACTCCAGCCTGGGTGACAGAGCAAGATTCTATCTCAAGAAAAAAAAAAAAAGTTGTCAGGTCCTAAATCCTGGAACCTGTAAACGTTACCTTATCTGGAGAAATGTTCTTGCAGATGTGATTACTTTAAGGTACTTGAGACAGGGAAGACTATCCTGATTTGGGTGGGCCCTAAATGCAACTACATATATCTTTATAAGAGGAAGGAGAGGGAGGGAACACACACATACACGAGGAGGAGGCAATGTGACTGAAGAGAAAGAGACCAGAGTCATGGGGCCAGAAGCCAAGGAATCCTGGCAGCCATTGGAAAGTAGAGGAAGAGCTGGGTTCTTTGAGCAGGCGTCTGAAAGCTTAGGTAAGCTTAGGCAAGAGTTGGAGACTTGGAGCAGAAATAATAGGAAAGAAACTTGAAGAATCTTGAAATTTGAGAACTTTTAGAATTGGAAAAAGCAGATGTTTTTGAACTTGAGACACGAACAATAATAGAAAGAAGTTCAAACAACAAGGACCCATTTGAAATTTTTAAACAGGAACCTTACTCTTGCAGCAAAGAACACATAAAGGATGTTTCCTCCCCACTCTGGTCTAATTTTTAGATGGCCACAAAGGAGCCACCAGAAAGATGAAAAAGAGTCATAAGGGCGAGAAAGCCATGAAATTAAGCAGTACTGAATTGTTCGTCAAAGGATCCTGGCACATGGAGGTGAATAGAATCAACCGAATCAGAAATCTATTAAGATTTTTAGTAAATTGTATTGACAAAGTCATCACAAGCTGAGATTTTTAAAAACTGGCATTTATAAATCAGCCTGAAGGCTCCCAAATGACACCAGCAGAACACGGGTTGAAAAAGCTATGTAGGCTTCAAGGAGTGAACACTTCTCAATGCTTAGTTCAAATATAAAGATAATAGAAAACTCCCAGGGAACAGAGCCAGGGGCCACAGAGAGCTATTGACAAGATACATAAAGCCAAAGCAGAATCAAAGCAACGGATGTCTTCCATTGCTAAGGCAAGGGGTCTATATTGTTTCTTCCAGGGAAGATTTCTTATGGCTGCAGACCACGGCTGCTAAGTAGCTCCCATTCTTCCCTTTAATTGGAATATAGGTCAGTGGCCCATGAGATGACACACACATCTGTCCCTGATGGAGAACATTCTACACCACCAGGCACAGTGATTGGATGGGACTTTAGGTCAACATCCTTGGAGAGGTGGTGAGGCATAAAGTGGGTGCTTTATGTGTGGGAAGAAGGCTATATCAGAGACGCAGGCTGTGGCCGAGATGGCTGGATGCCAATAAATACTTGTACTTCCCTTTCCATATTGTAGCTGGGAGATGGTGCCTTGCCAGGGGCCACCATTACCAGTCTCAGCTGTTTCAAATTGTGGTCATGTGATCAGTACTCACCAAGAAAATGTGAAAGGAAGGGATGTGTATCATTTCTGGTTTAAGAAGTGAGCATGCCTTCTCTGCCCTCTCTTTATCCTTCTGACTGGACATAGTAAACCTGAGATCTGAGGAAATACAGAGCCATGAGATGGCAGGAGTGAGGGTCCCTGAATTACTGCACAAGAGGCAAACTTCCACCACCCAGAAACACTCACATTGGGCTGTCACACAAGAAAAAGAAACATCTTTTTTATTAAGCTACTATATTGCAGGATTTATTTATTATAGCATTAGTATATTAGTATTAGTATATTATAGCATTAGTATTATTATAGCATTAGTATCACACTAATGCATATATCGTATGCACATGCCACCTATACACACACACACACCACATACTACTCACAGCCACATACACATACATAAAACACACGTATTTTCTTATGCCTCACTGGGAGCCTCAGGGACTTCTATGCTGTGCCAATACATGCACCAGAAGGTCCTTATATCCATGATGCTCTGGATCATTGAGGGGATAGTTATACTTAAGAGAACAAGTTATTGATTAACAGACTGATATTGCATTTTGGGATTTATCCAAAATACTTTGCTCTCTTGAATCTTCTTTCTTTGTAAAGGTCAAGAGCCCTCTTGCTATACATGAATATGGGTGGATGAGGAGTTGAAATAGAAGGAGGTTGTACTAGTTCATTTTCACATGGCTATAAAGACATCCTGCAACTGGGTAATTTATATAAAAAAGAGGTTTAATTGACTCACAGTTCTGCACAGCTGGGGAGGCCTCAGGAAATGTACAATTATGGTGGAAGGAAAAGCAGGCATGTCTTACATGGTGGCAGGCGAGAGAGAGAGCAGGGGAAACCACCACTTATAAAACCATCAGATCTCGTGAGAACTCACTCGCTATCATGAGAATAGCATGAGGGAAACCACCCCCATGATTGAATCACCTCCCATTGGGTCCCTTCCTCGACATGTGGGGATTATAGTTCGAGATGAGATTTGGGTGGGGGCCAAAGCCAAACCATATTAGAGTGAACTGGGATATTAGAACTGGGAGTGGATTCATGTGTAATTACATACATGGAGAAGAGAGGCAGTTTTGGGAGGTGTCAGTGAGCTGGTAGTAGAATTAGGTTTGGAGGCAGGGCCTGCTAATTCCCTGGTCAGTTATCTTTCTGTCTTATAGGTCTTCTTCCTAATTTGAAGAGCCACTTAAGGCCAGGCACAGTGGCTCACGCCTGTAATCCCAGCACTTTGGGAGGCTGAGGCGGGCAGATCACGAGGTCAGGGGATTGAGACCAGCCTGGCCAACATGGTGAAACCTCATCTCTACTAAAAATACAAAAATTAGCTGGGTGTGGTGGCATGGGCCTGTAGTCCCAGGTACTCGAGAGGCTGAGGCAGGAGAATCACTTGAACCCCATAGGCGGAGGTTGCAGTGAGCCAAGATCGTGCCACTGAACTCTAGCCTGGCTACAGAGTGAGACTCTGTCAAAAAAAAAAAAAAAAAAAAAAAGAAAGAAAGAAAAGCCACTTAAATCACACATTAGGAACAAGAGTCAACTGCTCTAGTAAAAAGCTTAGTCCTAGAGGAATTTAAAATGATGGATAACAATGAAATTTGAGATTACTTGTAAGCGGCAATCATCACACCACACAGAGCTTCATGAATGATTAAATAGAAGTCAGCTGTGACAAAGAATCAGTACTCACTCTTCACTCATTATGGGATTTATTATTTTCTAAAAAGTGTTTTCCAATTTGCATTTTTAGTATTGAATTTTTTAAGCTCATTGTTTTCATAAGTTCAAATAAATATTTTAAACATGCCCTGTGACCAATCCTCCTTGAACTCTGGGCAGATGGCCTTGCCATATTTACAAAGATTCTTGAGAACATCAGACATGAACTGGTATAAATCTTAACTGTACCTCTAAGCCTGTCTGTACCATTACCATTTCTTACACAACTTTAGAAGAATAGAAAGCTCTTTTCTTGCCTAACTCTAAATCCTACAACTGTGTCATGATTCCATTTCTGTCTAGCTCTTTCTGGAGCTTACCTCATCAACTATTCTCACATTCTTTTTTATGTTTACATTCTCATCTTAGCCTGCAAACATGCTTGTGTCTCTTTAAAAACAATTCCCAAACTAAATCTTTAAATCCTGAGGCTACTTCCAGCTAATACTTGTCTCCTTCCTTCTCCTAATTATCACCAAAGTTCTAGAGTTTTCCATATTCACTCTCTCCACCTTACCTCACTGCATCATGGGTGTTTTTTCCTAAGGTTACTAGTGATTTCCTAATTCCAAAGCAGTAAAATGATTTTATTTTGCCTCCTTTAACTTCTCTGTATTACTAATTATTAGTTGTGATTCTCTTCTTTGCTTACCTGTCTTGGTTCTCCTTCCACCTCTCTAGCTGTACTTTCACTATCTTCTTTACCACCTCCTATTCCCCTTGGGATTTAGGGTTGGAAACAGGAATATAGATAGTATCTGGCTCTTGGGGTTATCGTGTGAATGAAATTATATAATTTATATAAAAGTTATGACAAGTACCTGGGACAGAGTTAGTGCTCAGGAAAAATGCAGTCACTACTGACGAGTTTATTTTAGACTGATCGATTTGAAACATTTGTGACATTCTACAGGTAGTTCTAGAAATAAGGGTCTGGATTTCAGGAGTGAGAGCTGGAGCAGTGGATCTGGATTCATCAGTGCACAAATAGCAACTGAAGATAAGGGAGATTATGAAATTATCCAGGGAGCATATATTTGTCAGGAAAGACTAGGTTATGCTGAGATAACTTCTCCAAGTTTTCATGGCTTTAAACAACAAAAGTTTAATTCATGCTCATGACATGTGTCCATTGTGGGTCAGGAAGAGGAATTCTGCTCATTGTCCTCATTCAAGAACCCAGGCTCCCTGTCCAGCTATCAACTCAAACAAGGACAGTTACAGTGTCCCAGGGAAGAGAGCTGTGGAGGGCCCCATATTAGCAAGAAAGTGCTCTGGTGTTCAAGTGGCCCAAGTTCCTTTTGCTCACAGTTTGTTGGCTAAAACTCATCACAGGTGCACTCATTTAGAAGTAGGAGAAGAAGTGCAATTCTACCACATATCAGGGAGATGGAGAGCAGGAAATATTTAATAAGTAACACCAATCACCACCAGAGTTATGTCTAGAATGGAAAGCAAAAAGAATACATACACTACTTAGGAGAATACATTGGATTGCCTTTTGTTATCTACTACTTGTCCCTTCCATAATGATTAATTTTATGTATCAGCTTGAGCAGGCTGTGGAATGACATGATGGCTGGTAAACATTATTTATGGGTGTGTCTAGGAGGGTAATTCTAGGAAAAATTAGCATTTGAATCAGTAGACTGAGAAAAGATCACCCTCACCAATGTGGGTAGGCACTGTCAAATCTTTCGACAGCCCAAATGGAATGAAAAAGTGGAGAAAGCGTGAATTTACTCAGTCTTCTTAAACCAGGGCTTCCATATTCTCCTGACTTTGAACATCAGAACTCCTGGTTTTTGGGTCTTCGGGCTTCAAAACCTATGCCAGCATCCCCTAACACTCACCACACTCACTGGTTCTCAGGCTTTTAGCCTCAGACTGAATTACTCCACTGGCTTTTTTTGTTCTCCAGCTTGTGTATTGGAGGACTTCAGGGTCTCCACAATCTTGTGAGACAACTTCCATAATGAATTTCCTCTTATATATCTCTTTAAACTCCATTGATTCTGTTTTTTGCAGAACCCTGGCTAATACACCTTTCCCGATTCAGTACCTAGTTTTTAAAACCTCTCGGATAGGGCCATCTTTTATCTAGTTGCTCAGCCCTGATACCTCTAAATTAACCATGACTCTCTCATCTCCTTCACTTTTCCTTTCTTATTTAAACAGAATTCTATGAATTCAATAATAAATATATTGCCTGAATTCATCCCTTTCTCTCTGTCATCTCTGAAACTATTACTAGAGCCTCTAAACCACTTTCAGTTAGAATGACCTTCTGAAACACAAATTTGGTCATCCTACAGGGCTTTAAAAATAGAATTTTTTTCTAATGAAGTAATTTTCAGGATGGAGTAAAGATGGAGTGATGTTGGTTATGTGTGAGATTTTCTATCTATTAAAATAAAAACTAAGGTTAGAAAACTTTTAGAAAATGGAAAAGTATAAAGAAATAAATGTGCATATATCTTTGTTGTATTTGACACGGTTGCCTACTCCTTTTCAAAACTTCTCTTGTGGTTCTAGCACTCTCTCTGGTTTTCCTTCCAACTGCTTATCTGCCATTTATGACTTCTCTCTTCATCTGTAGGATGCTTAAGTACTGGTGTTCCTTTTGGTCTAAGACTTCTCTTCCCCCCTAACTTCGTATCTCTCCCCTCACACCCCTTCTCTGTCGCACGTACACACGGCCAACACTGACCTCTTTCCTCAAACATCAACCCATACCTCCAACTGTCTCCTGAATTTTTTTTTGTTTGTTTTGAGACAGAGTTTCACTCTTGTCACCCAGGCTGGAGTGCAATGGCATGATCTCGACTCACTGCAACCTCCATCTCCCAGGTTCAAGAGATTCTTCTGCCTCAGCCTCCCGAGTAGCTGGGATTACAGGCACCTGCCACCATACCCAACTAATTTTTTGTATTTTTAGTAGAGATGGGGTTTCACGATGTTGGCCAGGCTGGTCTCAAACTCCTGGTCTCAGGTGATCTGCTTGCCTTGATCTTCCAAAGGCTGGGATTACAGGTGTGAGCCACCATGTCTGGCTTGCCTCCTGAATATTTTAATGTTATCTTTGAATGGTAAGCACAGTTATGTTCAAAATTTAACTCATTTCTTTCTCTTCAAATATTCCTCTGCCTAGTTCCTTATAAGCTGCACAAGCCACAATAATTTTTCCTCTTCTATCATCTCTATACAGTTAGAAGTACTAAGTACTATTGTTTCTAAACTAACTTTCTCTATCCTTCTTACTCTCTTCTCCATGCCCACTGCCAGAGCCTCAATTCAGGCCCTTATACTTTCCCGCCTGTAGAAATGCAATGGGGATTCTTCACGAATCTCCTTCTATCCTCCATACTTTTCTTCCAACATTCAGCTGGCCAGCATATCTTGTCACTGGAGTAGACTAATTTTTCTAAAACATAAACCTGATAGTAATGTTACTTAACAATTTTTAGTGGCTTCCTATTGTGTTCAGAATGAAATCTGATGACTTTAGCATGGCACAAAAAGGTTTAATGGCTTGGTTCTTGCTTGCTTGCCTCCCAGTCTTGTCTCCTGCGAATTCCTCAGGAGCACCTGGAAATTCAGAGATACCAATCTGTGGTCATTGAAAGACAATACTTGGTTCTTTATACAGGTCATTGCTATGGTCTGAATGTTTGTGCCTGCCCCCCATTCATATGTTAAAATCCTATGAATTAGGAGCTGGGGCCGTAGGGAGGTGATGAGGTCAGGACGGTAGAGCCCTCATGAATGATATTAGTCCCTTTATAAAAGAAGTCCAAGGGAGCTTACTCACTCCTTCCACATGTGAGGACGCGGTGAGAAGATGGCCATCTTTGAACTAGCAAGAGGACCTTCCCAGACTCCCAGTCTATCATCACCTTGATCTTGAACTTCCCAGCCTCCAGAACTGTGAGAAATAAATTTCTGTTGTGACCCAGTTCATGGTACTTTGTTAAAGCAGCCTCCGTAGATGAAGACAATCTTGTGCTATCCCTTCTGCATGGATGCCCTTTTCTTGTCCTTTTCATTTCCACACACCGTTTTTTTGTTTTTTCTACAAGGTAGAGTATGTTCTACTTCTAATCATTGTGCAAGATCCCAGTTTGAAGTAAATTCTTTTCAAAAGTTTTCTTGACACTCCTGAAATTCCTTTCCCTGTCCTGACTTCCTTCTCTAGTTTCCACATAACATTCTGTATTCACCTTTAAATTTCAGGTGGATTATCATACTGTAAGGTCACTATGTGTAAACCATGAATTGCTTGAAGGAAAATATTTGGTATCCCCAGCACCTAGAGTAGTACCTTGCACAAACTGGGCATTCATAATTACTTGTAAACTGAATGACAAGGCTCAGTGCTCCTATCACATTTTATACATCATTTCCTCACTACCTTGTGATTATTTTCTTTTTATGTCTTTCTCTAGTACATTATAAAACATTCCCATCCATTTATGCAATTCCACACACAAAATGAGCACTACAAAAATGTTCTGATGCTGTCTGATGTAAAATTTTTGGTATATTTCAAAATAGTTTTCAAGGTAAGGATTCATTTTAGAGTGTAATATAAAGGATACATGACCTGTTGCTATTTTTATGGTGACCATAAGATTTAGAGAGGGAAAAAACTTCATACTAATTTTATAAGAACTTCCTCTTATACAGTTATTTTAATTTTCTTAGCTTTTCGAGATTGCTCCTAACAAATATAAGAAGTTGTACCAAAGTCTTCCTAAGAGAAATAGAAGAAGCAAGAGGATATAAGAAAGAAACAAGAAAAGTATGAGAAAAGAATGAAGGAAGGGAAGAGAGGAGAGGAAAAAGAAAACTATAAACAACAGGTACAGATGTTCCAGTTCATAAGAAACACTTCAAGGTATCCTTACACACATTTAAAAACATATATAAATATTTATACATTTGAAAGAATTGATTACAAGTCCACTAGATCTAACACCAACTTTAACTGCAAATTTAGTATTTGTTAGAGGAAGTGAATGTGTTTTATTCCCCCATTGGTTAATATCACGCTTTGTTATATACGACAGTGAATGGGCACTATTTTAATACTGGAATAAAAGAAACATCAGCATTTCCAGCACATCTTAAATATATATTCACAGTAGATGAGAATAACAAGTTATTTCTGATTTTTTTTTTCTGATCTGTTCCATTTTTGCATTTTAATGAACACCTTAAATTTTCTGTTTAAGTCTGTTCCGGCAGTTTTGAATTATTTTCTCTGGGAAAATGATTAAGAAAGAAAATCTCTGTTAGGAGAAGAGCGCACAGTAATATGAATTAATCAAACACAAATGAAAAAGGATTAAATTTGATGAAGCAGCTACATTTCTAAATATTTTTTCTATCTCTTCAATTAAGACAAGGGTCTTTTTCTTAAGAGCTTATAATCTAATTGGAGAGACAGAGCACATACATAAAAAGATGAATGACTCTAGGGGGAATCCAAATGAATTGTCCAGACAGTAAATGCTACAGATTTCAGAATCTGGAGAAGAGCCCGAAAGCCTAAGTGGCTAAGTCTTGAACTGATCTTCAAAGAAATGAGAGGGGGGATCTTCAACAATGGAGTGTGACTGTTAATGAATGCAGAGTTTGTTTTGGGGGTGATGAACATCTTCTAAAACTATGGTGATAGCTGCACAACTCTGACGATAATAAAAGCCATTGAATTACATATTTTGAATTGATGAATTGTACAGTATATGAATTACATCTCGGAAAAGCTTTTATATTAAAAAATATTAGCTATGGTCTTGGCATCAGTTACAGAAATGGGGACTGAGGCTGCTAAGGACATTAGGTTTTCCTCTACTTTTTCTTTCCTCTACTTTTTAATAAAAGGGATGTTGGCAGTGCTTAACTTTACAGTTGAGTTTCACAGTCACTAGTCCAATGAGAAATTACATCTGAAATAGATGTAAATAACTGCATATCATGAGGAGTCCCTGAATTATTGAGATAGACATAGGGACAGATACAGAGGTTTGTATCTCCTTTCTTTAGGAGCACACAGGAACAACTTTCTGCAAAGAATAGTTACAACATATTAGGTGGAAGCTTGGTGATGTTGCATGGGAGGAAAAGATGGCTGAATAGTAAAAATGGATACAGAATAATCCATTTTTGGCCTATTTTGCTGTGACATCCAGTTTTCACTCTCCTCTGACTCTGGTCTGTATAGCAGAGTTGGGGAGGGACGGAGGGAGGGAGGGATGACTTCTGTAGATTGCATTTCCCAGGTTATGATCACCACTGGCTTCCAGATTGGTTTGGTCAGTAGAAGGTGCTAGGAGAGACGGGCGGAAAGAAGAAGTGAGGATCTAGGGTACCTCTCACCCTCTCTTCCTGACTTGAACAGCTTCTCTGGGAACAGCTGCATCTTTACTGTTGCTATAGCTTCTGGCATAGTTCCAGTTTCTTCTGAGTGAACTTAAATCTTGAGCTTTCTACAAAACTTCCTCTCCTCATCCTTCTAGCTAAGATTAGCAGTTGCTAATCTATGTGTTGCCTCACCATCCCTTGTGCTATGATCTAAATGTCCCCCCCAAAATTCATGTATTGGAACTTGATCCCCACTGTGGTGATCATAGAGATGGGAACTTTTGGGACGTGATTAAGTCATGAGGGCTCTGCTCTGAACAAGGGATTAGTGCCTTATAAAAGGGCTGGAGGAAACTAGCTTAGGCCCCCTTTGACCTTCTACCTTCCACCTTCCACCATGTAGGGACACTGTGTTTTTCACCTCTGGAGGACAAAGTGTTTCCAAGATATCATCTTGGAAACAGAGAGAGCCAGCCCTCACTAGACACTGAACTTGCCTTGATCTTAGATTTCCCAGCCTTCAGAAAAGTGGAAAATAAATTTCTATTATTTATAAATTACCCATTCTGCTGAATTTTGTTATAGCAGCAGAAATGGACTGAGACATCCTGTCTTGCTTTTCAGGTCTTCCATCACTTGTGAACCAATTTCCTGTGGAAAGTTCTTTCTGTTTAAAGTATTTTTAGTGGTTTCTAGTTTTCTGTTTGGATCCTTAAACTGATACAGCATGAGCAGAGTAAATGTGGAATGAATACACTTAGTATATGGAGAACTGGAAAAAATAAAAAACAAAAGGAATGCAGGAGGTAGAGGCATTTAGGTGAAGACAATGAGATTTATTTTAAAGTGTAGAATTTTTGAAAATATGGTGGTAATGGATAATTGCCTCAAGTGTAGGAAGAGGGTTGGGCATTGAAACTGGAAATACCGAATTTGAGATCCATTTCTAAGAAATGAGCACTGAAGCAAAGGCAATAGCAACAGAAAAAATTAATAAGGGGCTGGGAGCGGTGGCTCTCACCTGTAATCCCAGCACTTTGGGAGGCCAAGGCTGGTGGATCACCTGAGGTCAGGAGTTCGAGACCAGCCTGGCCAACATAGTAAAACCCTGTCTCTACTAAAGATACAAAAAGTTAGCCAGGCGTGGTGGTATGCACCTGTAATCCCAGCTACTCAGGAGACTGAGGCAGGAGAATCCCTTGAGCCTGGGAGGCAGAGGTTGCAGTGAGCCGAGATCATGCCACTGCACTCCAGCCTGGTGACAGAGTGAGATTCTGTCTCAAGTAATAATAATAATAATAATAATAATAATAATAATAATAATAGTGATAATAACAAGGAAGAATGTACTGAAGATGAAGGAAAATAAAAGGACATGGAGAGAAGCCTGAGGAGCTGTGGAGGTAGACTATTGAGGAGCCAGTAAAGGACTAAAAAGATTTGTCACAAAGTTAGGGAGAGAATCTGCTTAGCGGTAAGTGTAATCTCATGGAAACTAGGCAAGAGAGATAATGAAAAGAAAAGAGTTAAATGTTAGATAATGCAAGGTAGTCAGGGAAAAGGAAGACTGAAAAGGGTTACTGAGTTTGGTAATGAGGAGGTTACTGATGACCTTGAAAGTGTGATTTTATTAGTAGTGTAATGGCTGATCATGCATTGCCAAATCATTAAGTAGGTAGAGAAGAAATCAGGATTAAAGGTATACAGAAATAATTTGATTACAGACATTTCCCAAGAAATGGAAGATAGAGCTAGTATAGCAGCTAGAAGAGGAAACATAGGTATTTCTAAATTTATTTTTAAGAAAATGTTATAAATATATATATTTGTAGATGCGAGAAAAAATGCCAATGGATATTATGTGAACAGAAATGAAGGAACTATGGAGGATGAATGATGAAATAAATTGCCAGGGAAAATGAATAAAACTGGGTTCAGGACACTGGGAAATGGATATACTGGGCAAAATGTAAAATACGTGTTTAGAAATAAAAAGTAACAGATATAAATATAACAACATACATTGGGGAAGGAGCATACGCAAGCTTAGAGAGCTTGTGATACGTAGCCTGGCTTGACTGTGGAGATGAGGGTGTCGGGCCATGGGAGGATGTGAGGAACAGCTGCGGTGAGGATTTAAACAGCAATTCAACTACAGATAAATACAATGTTGATGAGCAGTACTGAGAGCCTGGTTCAGGTTAAAGAGCAAAAAAATCCATGAACTGTGGTGACAGCAGAGACACAATTGGTGGGTAAGATTAAAGGAATGTTGATGGATAAGGGTAGGTTTGTGAAATAGTAGGCATGGTAAGGGCCAACAGCACTTGATTACCATTTGAACCAGTCAACACAGAAAGTGTTAAGTGAAGGCTGACATCTAGTCTATTGCACTGATAATGTCTCTGTGGGTGGGGTAGGTGAAAGATGATGAGCTTGGCTTATGACATCTTAAGTTTAAGTAAAATTGTCTAGCAGGCAGTTGGAGGTGTTGGACTAAATCTCAGAGTAGCAGATGTAAATAGTGAAGCTAAGAATTTGTATGAGAGTTTTGTGATAAAAAAATGTAGAACAAGAAAGTTAGAATGCCAAGGACTAAATGTATGACCATATCTGAGGAGTGGAGAGGAAATGAAGTCTGAGAATATGTAGATATAAAGAATTAAAAAATTTTGCTCAAATGGAAAGTAGCAGTGCTTTCTCTCTAAGTTAAATTTCCCAAACTCGATGTTTTACAAGTGGGACTACTATTTTTGTCCATATCTGCACATTTGCATCCCTTATAGACATCTTGCAGAGGATGCTGAATGGCCCTAATGTTTTTCCACGTTTAAAAAGATGAGCCCATTCACAGGGAAGCACACTAACTGAAAGAGAAATTTCTGCAAATGTCTTGTAATAGGCACATTCATGGGTGACAAAGCACACTGAAGATTCCTAGAGTTGTATGTGTAAGAGCTGAATGGATACATTTGGAGGTTGAAAGAGCAAACATGGCGTTGCCACATCAACTCTTCAAATTCTTCCTTGAAAATTAGAAAGATGACGTTCTGTTCCAAGTGCTTTGAAATAAATTATGGCACTGCCATATTTTCTCAGAAATTCATTGTGGCCTAAGACTACACCACAGTGGCTAAGTTTTTTCTAAGGCATCTCATGCATAGATGAGCCAAAATTGTATTCTATTCATCTAGTATAAGCTCTTTACAACATAAAAAGCTCTGATTGCTCAGAGTTGACAGGCTTTTGAAGCTGTAGGTAGCATCGTGGTACTACTCATCTCCCATCGCTAATGGAGTCAAGACAAAGAGCTTATATCAGGGGCCAATAACAAGGGTGGTAGTAGGAGTAAAGGTTATGTCAATTTCACATAGGAAACTTTTTGAAATACATGTGTTCTCGGATCTCTCTCACTGCCCCACTGACCCCTTCCTAAAATAGAAACGACTTATATTTATCTTAGGATACCTCTTTGTACTTGTTTAAAACAACCTATGCATCAAAAATCAATTAAACTTTCTGCTATAAAGAAAAGTTCCTGGCCCAAAGACCTAGAAGCATCTAAATATCACTGTGACAGCCATCCAGCAGTTTCTATAAACTGATAGGTTATTTCCTGATTTCAGAAGGAAATCTTAGCTACGTAAGATGATGCTTCTATTTGATAGGGCTCAGATCTGCCTTATTCTCTCTAATCTTTATTCCATGTTTGGCTCAAACCACCACCATCTTGAGTCTGATTATCAAACTTATCTTTTAATTCGATCCTTACTTTTAATCATGTTCATGCAAATTCGTTTTTTTATATTCCTATCAAAAATAACTTTTTAAAACACAAATTGTTAATGTCATCTTCATTTACTCAAAAAGATTTATTGAGCATCATTAGATGCCAGAAATACAATAATGATAAAAAGAGAGTTCAATGGGAAAGACACACAGTCAAGTACCAATAATGACACTGAAGAACATGTAAATATGTAACAAAAGTACGTGACCTACTGGGGATGTCAGAAAAGGTTAGCCTGAGGAAGTGACAATGGAGGAGAGAGGTGGAAACTACGGAGGGTAGATAGGTTAATCTAGACAGAGAAGGCAGAAGTGCAACAGCGTTGGGGTGGGGGCCCAGCATATATTTGAGGAGCTGAGACAAGACCAGCATGGCCGTAGCCCAGAGAGTGAGGGGAGAAGAGTTGGGAAAGCCAGCAAGGGCCAAGTTATGCAAATTATTACAGGCACTTTTTAAGGTCCTTAGTTTTCATCATAAGAGCATTGCAAAGTAACAGGTTTTAAATACGGTAAAGAAGGAATTAGATTCGCACTTTTTACTAGCTTTTGCTTCAATGTGAATATCAGATTGGAGGAAAACCAGAGATTTGGGAAGACCAGCTAGTACTTTATCAACATAATCTAGATGAGAAGTACTAGAAACTTGGACTGGGGTGGTGACTGTTGAAAAGGAGGTAAACTGAGGGACTGGAGAGACATTTTAGTAGCGATCTGTCGACAGAGTGAGTATGGGGATTAAGAAGATTTCATGTCAAAAATGCTGCATATATTTCTGGTTTATGAAATAGCACAGATGATGGCAACAGTCACCAGAATATGCAGCAGCAGGTGAGAGCTAGGTTTGGAGGGAAACTAGATGTACTGGGTTTGGATATATTGAGTTGAAAGTGACTTTGACATTTGTAAGTTTTAAAATGCTTACTGGCTTCCCATTGCTCAAAGAGTTAAATCGTATCTCTTCAAAGTGAATTTATAAAACTGTGATCCACATCCCCATGCTCACCTTCTGTCATACTCATATATTCCATATTCCAACCATTCTGAGTTAGTGGAAGTGTAGTGAATGCCCTAAGTATTTCACAGATTCATGGCTTTGCAAATACTATTACTTGGACTCTGCAGCTCTTTCCCTGTGTTCCCTTCTGGAATGCTGACTTACCTCTTGTTTGGTTTTCAAGACTCAAACATCATCTCCCCTGGAAAGAGTTATTTTTAGTTTTTCTCTAACGTTATGTGTGTGTGTAGATGTATATGTGTGTAATTATTTATGATTGTCAATTTATGGGTATCTCCCACTAGATTGTGAATGCCTTGAGTTTGGGACTGTGTTTCGCTCATTTCTGTAAACTCTGCGTATAGTAGCCAATAAATAAGTTCAATGCTGGAATGAATAAAAAAATGAATTTTGAATTCTTTTTCTTATTTCCAGGAAAATATTTTAAAATATAGACTACTTTGTGTTAACATAACCAGGAACTACTGATATGACTAAAAAATTTGAACTCATGTACCTATGAGTGATTTACATTAACAATACTGAACTAAAGAATTAATTTTTTCTTGCCAAATCAAAAGTAAAAACTCCAGTAAAAAAGCCATAATATGTTTCCTGAAATTTGTAGACTATCATCTTCACATGACCGTGAAAGCCAAAACCAATATTAAAAGGCAACATTTTTTTAAAGTTTTTTTTCTGATTATAAAAATGATATATGCCCACTGGGAAAATACAGAAAAGTACAAAACATATGAAATGTAAATATAAACCCAAGACCAAAAGAGAGTCACTTTAAATATTTTATTTGTGGCCGGGCACGGTGGCTCACGCTTGTAATCCCAGCACTTTGGGAGGCCGAGGCGGGCGGATCACGAGGTCAGGAGATCAAGACCACAGGTAAACCCCATCTCTACTAAAAATACAAAAAATTAGCAGGGCGTGGTGGCGGGCGCCTGTAGTCCCAGCTACTCGGAGAGGCTGAGGCAGGAGAATGGCGTGAACCCGGGAGGCGGAGCTGGCAGTGAGCCGAGATCGCGCCACTGCACTCCAGCCTGGACGATAGAGCAAGACTCCGTCTCAAAAAAAAAAAAAAAATTTTTATTTGTAAATCTTTCCTGTCCTTTTCCTGTGCAAACACATGCATTTTACCAGCTTTCCTAATGGAGAAAAATGTTAGGCCCAAAGTGGGTATTCCAAGCCACTTTTAAAACTGGCTATTAGAGTTGTGATGTGTTAAATAATGCAAAGAGGTTTTCTAGTTCTCTCCAAGGCCTGTCTCTCCTGCTTTCTCTCTTTAAGCTGTCACAGGTTAGAGGACTAGTCAGGGCCAGACTGGCTCACCTTGGGCAGGTCAGCCATTATCTCTCTCTTTGCAGAAATAAATGCCCTTGGTAAACTCTTAGAGTCAGGTTTAGAGGGAGGTAGTGAATGACCACACTTAGTCTTCAGGGTCTAAGCTGTGTGCTCAGCACAGTTGTTAACAGCCAGCCTTGCTGTGTGGGGGACAACTACTGGGAGTTACTGACTCAGCTACTGGAATGACTGAGTCATACTTTGAGTCAGATTTAGTTTCTTATACAGACTTCCCTAAAGAGGCATGTCAGGAGGGCAGATGATTTTTAAGAATGAACTCGTTCATTTCTGGGTTTCCAGGACATATTACTATCTAAATGCACTTGAAATCTTACATCTGCACTCCAACTGTGGATCTCACGGTATTCAGGGATAAAATGGTGACCACAACATGTGGTACAGGTGAAGGCAAAAGATTGCACAAATCATATGTAATTTGAGCCACATAGAATGCCACAACAGTGTCTGAGGGATCATTAAATTATACAAACATACACACATGTATGCACATACACATATATAATATATACAATTATACATATAAAATATACAAATATACACATATATACACACATTCACACAACCAAAAAAGTAGTTCTGGGCCTAGGATATTTGTCAGAATTATTTCTGTCTATTTTATAGCAACTTAAAAAAAATCCCAAATGTTACCCAAATGTCAGGGATTTGGTTTAGGGCCCATTGCTTGCCTCACAAAAAGCCAATCACTGAGACAATAAGTATTGCCAGGAAAGAAGACTTTAACCAGGTGCTGCAGCTGAGGAGAACAAATCAGTCTCAAATCCATCACCCCAACCAACTAAAATTGGGGAGTTTATATAGTGAGGAAGGAATGTAAAATAAGAATTAAGGAGGGGTAAGGAAGCAATCATAGGGAATGAGGTCTGGTGTATCATTGTCTGGATGTGGTGATCTGGTGAGGTTTAGTCCCTGGCCTGAGGATCAGTTTCCTGAGGGAGGAACTCAGATGTGACACACATAAATTTCAAGTTTTGAGACCAGAAGGGTCAATCACTATGTTTATTCAAAAATCTAAATATCATTTCTATGGGACAATTGGGCTGGTTTCACAAACATGTTTGCTTTACTTTTGTTAGATTTTACAAAATGACAGCATTTAAATCAGTTGGTATAGTTTAATTATAATATGTCTGAGTGATTTGCTAATTATTAGACATCATTTCCACAAAGCATTCATTCATTCTTTGATTATTCACTTGGTTACTTGGCTGAGGAGAAATGTGCAGAAATTGGCTGTGAATACCTTAGGTTAGTTTTCAAGGCAGCATAAACACAGTCAATATTCTCCTTGCCCTGTCCATGTCTGTGCCTCACCCAAGCATATGCTCATGCATGGCTTTAGCAGTTTGCAAATACTTTGTTTATGACCCCATGTCCCTATTTGCTTTCCTACCCTGTGAGTTACAGTGAATTTTGTGGAAATCTAAAAAAGAACACAGCAATGACAAAACACCAAACCCACCACACTGGTTCAGCCTCTCCTGGTCACATCCCAGTCAGAGCCATCCTTACATGCATCACATCTCTGCCTTGTTTTCCCAAGCCCTCCTTATCCGGAAGGCTGTTGAAGATTTAGAGATGACAGTTGTGTTACAAAATCTCATTCTGGGGAGATGGCAGTCTGTTTAACAGAGTCAAGACATTATCAGGTTTCTTTTATTCAGAGGATCTGAGAGGGCTCCTTCCTGTGAAGTGTGAGTCAAGCAAATGAGTCTAAAAAAGTCTTTATCAACAGAGTTGCTACAACCTCAGACCATGGCTCAGAAGCACTCATTCTGTCAGGAGAGCTATTGAACAAAAGGGCCCAAATGGTCTCTTTAGAGTTTTCTTAGCTTAAAGTCATCTGGTTTTCTTATTAAGTTTCCTCTTCTATTTTTTTTTTAATGTTTGTCTTTGTTTTCCTTGAAATTACAATTTTAAAATTACTCAGAGTTACATTATTTTTATGCTTATCTCTCCTTTCTCTCCAAAACATGAGTCTTGTTCCATCATTGATTCCATAGGGCAGCAGAAATGCCATCCCAAAATATGCTACTTTGACGTAAGAAGTATTTTGAGTTAATGGCATTAAAAAAAAAATAGCAGATTCAAAAAGGGCATTCTGACTTTCCGTTTTCTTCCTGAAAGCAGGAGACAAAACTATCCTGTGAAAGGTGTGTCCCTCCTGTGCCAGGAAGAAGGAAGGTATTCTTATCATTGGAGATGGGGGGTCAAGGTGAGAGAGATCCATACAAACTACTCTTGTTAAACCAACCCTTATCTTTCTAGTTACTTTTCCACAATTAACGGCCCCAGCCCAAACCCTTTTCTAGTCTGTGTTTTCACAATTTACTACCCTTTGTCCTGCCTGGTATGTAAGCTTTTGACTCTAACTGCTTCTTTGGGTCTTCATTTCTCTTGTGAGGGCTCCCACGTATATGTGAAAATTACTAAGTAAAGTGTGTATGCTTTTCTCCTGTTCATCTGTCTTTTGGTAGTCAGAGTTACAGAGCCCTAGCCTGAAGCTAAGATGGGTCGAAAAAAAGGTGCTGCCTCCCCTGCGGTCCTTCTTTGAATAATGTTATAATCTTACGTATAGAGAACTTAGGCCATAACATAAATGCAGGTATAATTTTATGCCAATGATTGTTGATGCATATTAATCACCTTACATTTTTTTCTAATTAAATAAAAGAGTATCACCTCAGCTTTTGAAATATTGCTAGATATATATCTACTTTTTTGTTCAGTTTTTATTTATTTTAATCAACAGGTAAAAAATGTATATATTTATTGTATACAACACGTTGTTTTAAAACATGTATACATTGTAAAATGACTAAATCAAGCTAATTAACATATGCATTACCTCACATAGTCACATACTTCTCAGTAAGAACACTGAAAGTCTACTGTTAGCAATTATCAAGAATACAGTGAATTGTTATTAATAAAGTTGCCATTTTATACAATAGATCTCTTGAATTTATTCCTTCTGTCTAACTAAAATTTTGTATGTTTTGATCAACATCTCCCTACTCTTCAACCCACTATTATTAGATACAGAATAATGTAAAGAAACTTTGTATCTATTCAGACTGTGTGTGCCAAATTAATGACACCTAAAAGTTTTTCTAGTTAAAAACAAAGTACAATAAATACCCTGGACATAAAGATTATATTACCCAAAGGAAGATATTTGTAGTAGGTTCTGTGATGGGTCGCCCTGATTCCTTCTTGAGGACCAAGGCAATTATTTGTACATTTTTTATTTTTATTTATTTATTTATTTATTTATTTATTTATTTATTTATTTATTT
>NW_026652302.1:4068902-4221793 GCF_009828535.3 Hylobates moloch | reverse complement strand
TTTATTTATTTATTTATTTATTTATTTATTTATTTATTTATTTATTTTTTGAGACAGAGTCTCGCTCTGTCACCTGGTTGGAGTGCAGTGGTGCTATCTAGGCTCACTGCAACCTCCGCCTCCCAGGTTCAAGCAATTTTCCTGCCTCAGCCTCCCTAGTAGCTGGAACTACAGATGCGTGCCACCACGCCCCGCTAATTTTTGTATTTTTAGTAGAGACAGGGTTTCACTATGTTGGCCATGATATTCTCATCTCTTGACCTCGTGATCCTCCCGCCTTGGCTTCCCAAAAAGCTGGGATTACAGTTGTGAGCTACTGCACCCAGCCAGGTAAATATTTTATTCATGGAACAAATAGTTTTTAAATGTCTAATATACGGCAGGATAGGGAATAGGACAGATGTGGTCTTTGCCCTCATTTACCGTAGACAATCAAAGTAGATGCTTATGGAACAGGAAACATACTTAATGACTAGTATGAGAAAAAAATGCAGGATAATGTAAGGAACTTATATTGAGGGTAATATCCCACGTTTTATTTCTAGAATGGCAGAATAAGAAGAAGGCAATTTCTTGAATTTAAGAAGTTTCTTTCATTATTGTGTGAAAAACAAAAGTAGTATTTCAAGGGCACACAGCTTTAGTTGTTTTGCTATGAGCCTTTGATCCTAGCTTTCTCATGGTTGACATCATTTAATTCTTCAAGGCTAGGCCCCAGTTCAAGTCTTTTCTGACCATGTTTTTTTATATCACAGCACTTGCTACTATTAGTAATTGTAGTATTTATTTCTTGTCTGATTTCCCTTCCTCCCCAAATGGCTGGATGCATGTATTTTCTATTTATTTACATATTGTCCAGCAACTATTACTATATGGGTCATATAAATTGCTCTGAATAAATACTTTATAAATGAACAGATAAGCAGAACCCATAAGACAATGAAATAAAGTTGATTGTTCTGATTGGTCTACAGAATTTGAATGATGATCTCACCTGCTGGATCACTGTCTATTCTATTATGATGAATGAAGTTCCAAGAATTAGTTGATTCAGTAAGGGTCCAATGGTCAGATAAGTTTAGCAATCATTGAATTAAACAAATGTTACTGGATTCCCTTATTGCTGGATTCCTCAGAACTTTTAATATCCTAAAATACATGTGACTCTCTATGAGGGAGATACTGTGTTCAGAATTCTGAAAATTATTTTGATGTAGAAGTTTTTCTTTCAGGAAACACTTGAAACTCCATGGGATATAGTTTGGAAAATGCTTGCTTACTTTGTTATCAGGTGAAACCTATAAAGTGAGAGATCAGAGAGCTTTTCAATCTAATTTAGCAGTCAGCAAGAGTTAGTTTGCCTGGATCTGATTCGAAGATGGTCTCAGGAAAGCGCTGAAGGATGAAATTACCAGGACAGGTTGTAGGTTGTATTCCCAGTCTTTTGGGATTGGTAGACTTTTGTGTAAAGTTGCTTTCAGTTTCAGCAAAGGCCTCTCCATTCTAGGCATGAATAGAGAAATAACTAATCAATGCCCTGCCCTTGACCAGCAGGGTCAAGGAGCCCAGACCAGCTCCTTGCTGGTCTGACATGTTGCCTACACTGCACCCCAAAGGTTTCCTGTGTTCTTCAAGGTTCATCCTGGTAAGATTGCTGTCTGCTGGAAAATCCTTGCACACACTTGTAATTTTTTTCTCAAACGTAGCTTGCTCGTTTTATTCCTCCCTTCTAGGAATCACATATCAATATACTGCATAGCAAGAGGTTCTTTGAGATCAACAGAAAGATGTCTCTGGAATTTGTGCTCAGAGTCTATCTCCCTGCCCAGTGGGTCCCTAGCCATTGGATCCTGCACAGTGGATATTCTCCCTTTCTGAATCTAACATAAGATTCTCTGAGTGACAGGCAGAGACTGTGGTGCAGTTCCACCTGGCCCTCCACTTTCTGCAGATGCTCTAATGGGCTACTTGTAGAGAAGCTTCCTCTATGGAGAGCTCTTCTGTGCCTTTGCCTTAATGAGGCCACCATCTGAGAATTCTCCTCTCTCCTGCTGACATTGGTCTTGAGGTGACCTTACGGGCTCACGTTTTTCCAGAGGTGACCTCACGGCCTCACGTCTTTCCAGAGCTATACTCATCTGGAACGGCAGGGGAAGGGAAAATTGGTGAATAGAAGGTGGCCTTCCAGACACCAGCTGCTTCCATTCAGCCTGCAGAATACCACTGTCATGTCCCAAGGCTTGTTGACAGCATTCTTACCCACTTCTCCAGAGTACCCTGTATTCGTGCATTACTTGTGTAAGTAAAATTTAATCTGACACCAGCAGCAATCTTCAAATTCTCCATTTGCTTTTATCCTGATTCTAGCCCATCCAGATCAAATCCAACCCTACAACTATGGAAATGAATTCCCCTAGCACGGTGAGAAGTGCCACCTGTCACAAGGAGGGGTTATCGTATAGGTCACTGCTTCCTCCTTTTCAGAAAGTACCCCTTAGCTGCTGGGAATTACCAGTGATACAGTCTGCTTTAAGGACATTTTGATATTCTCTTGAGGGAGGCCATTTTCCCTTGGAGAGGCCAATACTTGAGCTTTAAACAGAGAACATAGCATCATTCTGTCATGAAACTGACTCTTTATTTCATTTTTACCTTTAAATCAAACACAAAAGTATTGGAGATGTAAATAATCATTTTTTTCAAAGTGTTTCAGCCTTATGAAGATTTAAGATATTTTCTTCTTAGAACAGGGTTATTGTGAGAAATAATATAATAATATTTAATGTGCCTTGCACACTGCTTCACACATATTCACATATTAGATAATCAGTAAATTTTAACTCTTTTCTCTTTCTTTCTCATATATCTAATGCAAAGAAAATAAAAACATTTGCCCCCATTATCCAGATTTCTGTACCAGAACTCATACTCCTGGGTCAGAATTCTAGCAGTTGTAAACTGTAAATTCCAATTCCTCCATAGGTTACACTGGCAACAGGATGGAAGTTGAGTGTTTCTCTTTTGAGCCATAATTTTATGCCACTGAATAAAAATGGAAGAGTCAAACTGCACAGACTGATTTCACTTCCCTGTGTCTCATTGACATGCAGTAGAGTTAATACCTTCTCATTCCTAGCCTTTCCATTTCAGTGGCCCATAATCTTTTCTTTCTGTAAGGGAGGCAAATAGTATTCTTGATCCTGATTACCTGGATTAAAACTGAAAAACCTCTTCAGGCTGATGTCCCAGAGAAATTGAAAAAGTTCCCTGTCTATTTTAAATGACTTAAACTGTGAGGCTGGAACAAAGGAGTCATCTCTTCGATAATCATCTCCTCTTCTTGTCACTCAGAGTCCAATTAAATAAATGATGACCTGATCTTTTGTCAATTGTCAGCAGATCTGGCTTTCATTTTTAATCAGCCTGCACATCATGTGGCCTTTTAAATTGTCTCTTCACCCTTTCCTTTGTCCATAAATATGATGAGAGTGGGAGTTGAAAAGAGTAGGTTTAAGAATAAGATAAATATGCAGATTTCTGTAAGCATTCTTCATATTCTTTTGAAATCACGACTTATCTTTCCTCTGCAAGAATAATTATGCCACTGATTTAACTTGTCAGGACCACTGAACGGCTTCTGAATGCTGTGGGGGCCTTCCATTCAGGAAGATGTTTTAAGGACTGATTTTTCTCATTTTCACTTCTATTCCTATCTTTAACACACATAGCTTCCATTTAACCACCACCAACAAAAAACCCCACATGCTTTTAACTGGAAATTGATTGAGGGGGAAATAAGTGCTTGAAAACAAGGATGCATTGTCTTTTTTTTTTTTTTTTTTTTTTAAAGATTTAGGAGTCTGTCCTCATTTGTGGGTGTAGCCTCATAATGGGTATTTCTATGCTGCTAGGATCAGATGAGTTACGATTCTTTTCTCAAGAAGAAAGTCCTTGACTCAGAGAGGGATACAAGTCAAGAGGACATCAGGAAAGCAGACTGCAATGTGAAAACAGAGAAGAAATAAAGATTCAGTAACCTTCACCCAGACCGATGGGCAGCATTCATTTACACTTAGGAAGAGATGACACTTCAGTCATACCCTCCAGCACAGGCATCAGCACCTTTTTGAAGGAAGTTTCTGGAAGCTGAAGTATTTTCTGGCAGGACTGCAGATGTCCCAGCACCCTGGGAAGAGGAGAGTTTATCTGTCATCTTTTCTTTACCTTCAACTCAGATGGAAATGGCAGCTTTTAATTATGTGTGCCAGGACCAAGAGCAAAATAATAAAGGAGAGCTAAAAATAACTTGTAAGACTTATTTTTAGTAATATGACCTACCAGGTATTCCACTACCCTCTCTTCCAAAAAAAAAAAAAAAGTCGCTAGGCAAAATTTAACAAGACATTTTGATTGCATGGCTGAGTTTCAAAGATAGAAAGGGAAAATCTGCACAACTAGGAAGGTGCAAGTCATAGCTGAGCTCTCTTAGGGGCATTAGCTAGATTTAGTGACCAGGTTTTCATTGCCCTTGGGGGAGACAAAAACCTGGACTCCATAAAATGGGAAATCAACTAACTGCATAGAAAACCACAATCATAACACTTAGTGAAAAGATGGGGACTGAGAAAAAAATATATATATATCTATAGTTACCAGCAAAGGTAAAACTATCTGTCACGACCTCGTTGGTGAATGGAAGGAAAAAAGTCACCTCCGAGAATTTGTAACCATAGGCCTGGCCTCATTTCATTAGGTATTTTGAAAAGATAATGTTTACCTACTGAGAAAACTTGAGGTGATAATGCCCATTAGCGTAGTCCCCTGGAGGCAGTAAGCAGAAACAAATGGAAATTATTTCAGCAGGGCCATGCTCTCTACACAGGCCGTGAATAAATGTCCTTGGAAGTTGCAAAATATGAATTTACGTTTCCCCAGGACTTCAAATAATAGATTCCTGAGGTTCACATTATTTTCTTTAGAGACATAATACAAACAGTGACAAATAAAAGATGAAATAAAAATCTGATCAATTTATAAGATACTATGGAGTGAAGCAGATAGATTTGGAAAAGAATAAAAATACAATTTCTGAAGATGAAAAATACAATTGCTGTAATTAAACACTTTATAGGTTAAAGAGCAGATTAGACACAGTAAAGAAATTGTGAACTAAAAGCTAGAAACAATGAAATCTAACACAATACAGCAGAAAGAGATAAAAATAATAAAACACATGACAGAGAGATTAAATGATAGAAAACTGAATAAGAAGCTCTCAGCTGGGCATGGTGGCTAACAGCTGTAATCCCAGCACTTTGGGAGGCTGAGGTGGGTGGATCACCTGAGGTCTGGAGTTTGAGACCAGCCTTGCCAACATGGTGAAATCCTGTCTCTACTAAAAATACAAAAAATTAGTTGGGTATGATGGCGGGCACCTGTAATTCCAGCTACTCAGGAGGCTGAGGCAGGAGAATTGCTTGAATCTTGGAGGCAGAAGTTGCAGTGAACTGAGATAGTGCCATTGCACTTGAGCCTGGGTGACAGAGTGAGACTCTGTCTCAAAAAAAAAAAAAAAAAAGAAGCTCTCACATACATTTAACATGATTTAACATGTATTCAGAAATAGAAAAATAGAGAAAATGAGAGGTAATATTTAAAGAGATAAGTGAGAATTTTCCAGAATTGAAAACTGATATATGAATCTACAAAACAAGACTTAAGTCCTAAGCAATATACATTTTTTAAAAAGATATCCTCCTGTAAACATTGTAGCACATTGTTAGTAGACAAAACCTATCCCAAAAACATTCTTTACAGAGGAATTTCATGTGATTTTTTTTTCTTTTTCAGTTCAATAGTAAGAATTGGCATTTTGCTACCAATTAGGCCATATTCATCCATTAAACAAACATTTATTGAAGCCTACTATGGTCCAGGTATTGTTCAATGTGCTGGAAATAGAGAAGTGAACAAAAGTGGCCAAGTCTGTTGTCATGGAGCTTACATTCATTCAAAAAGTCATTCACTAACTGGCTGTCATGTGCAAGATATTTCTTAAAAAAGACCTGCGCTTTCAAAAAAAAATACCAATGTTGAGTCAATAATGATTTCTTAATTTTTCTTTAAGAAATTTCTTATTTTTATTTGTTCAGTTAAGAAGATTCCATAAAGAAAGCTAAGAAAATGTTATAAGATTAGAACTATACTTTCATAATATCATCACATTTCATAGCATTTTTGCTACTAAATTAATGATATCTGAAAAATTTCTGCCAAAACATTCTACTGAGAGTTGAGGAAATATGAGATTATTAAATTAAATTTAATAACTAAATCTGTTGGGTAATCATATCTTACTGATTAAAGAAGTAAACAGGAAATTGAGATATTGAATCTCTAGAGTCTACTTCAAATTGGCCATAAAAGTATCTGAAAGCTCAAGGGTGGAGATTGTGTTTGTTTTGCCTTAGTGTTCTATTTCCGGCATGTAGCACAATCCCTGGCATGAAATAAGTGCTCAGTAAATATTGATTGAATACTGCGTTGTGAATGAATGACCATTGCAAGTCAACTAAACCAAATTGTACCATATAAGTCCAGTCAGAAAAATGAAAATCAAAATAAAATGCGTTTTTTTTCTTATTACATTTTAGGACACTAGGGAAAATAAAGCAAAACACAGGAAAATACTCTGGACTCTTTAAATGAAAATTCCATGTGAATTGAACTGTGATGATTATTATTGCAGTTTCAAATCTTATGATCTGAATGAGTTATTCACTCATTTGTATTAAGTATAAGCATAAGGATAGAAAATCTAGTGTCTGACCTTTCTTGTCAAGAAGAATCACTTATTGGCAAATCGTCTGTATTTGGGATAAAATGGTTAAGGCAGTGCATATAATATAAAAGAAAATATAATGGCTAAATAGAATGGCTAACTCTGATAAAAAAATCCTTAATATTTGCTGAACGCCTCAATTTTTTGGTAAGAAGATGAGGCTCTGGATCGGCATAAAACAAAATAAATTTAAGGCATATTTGTGCCAGAAATTTCAGTCTGCATTTTTTCAGACAGGAATAATCATATTGTAATCCTACTTGAGATCAAATTAATCTCAAAAAGAAAGTTCCCAGGGGACAAAAAGCACATTTTTTAGCTTCTTGTGCACAGCATCTGGCATTGTGGGTACCATGTGCAGGTCCAGTTCACTGTCTCTGTTGCCACTGATCCTGGTGAATTCAAGTCCAGGCAAGAACGGAAGCACCACAGCACCACAGGACCACATGGACTTTGAAACGGCAAACACTACTACAGGGCATGAGCTCACTATTTCAAAATTTTAGGGTGAAAGAGGTCCTTAGTAAATACTGAAGCTGAATAGCAATTGGCATGAACATAAAATATATTGGAAACTGACATCTTTGGACCCTAAGCTGGTTTGGGTTTAAAAGATGGATGCTGGTGATAATTTGAATGCAGAAAATCACGTCTCGAGCCTAAGGTGCAGGTAAAGGAAGGAGAAAATGGGTAGCTAAAGTAATCTCAACACAAAATGCTAAAGCAATTATGTGGCCCAAGTCAAAACAAACAAACAAAAATAAAACTGGCTATGTAGGCCAGTTACCCAGAAGGAGTATAACCCCAAGTAGGAGAAAGCATACGTATCTGAGTAAACTGTTAATTACTAACTTTCAAAAGTGAGTATTATCAAAGATATTGGGGACACAGGTATGTGGAGCAAGTGCCAGGAAGTTAGTTGTTAGGGGGTGGGTGGTTATTTGAACTATCCTGGGATTCTCTGGACGCAATTTCTATATTGAGGTATCATCATTGGAAAATGCTGAGAAATGATATCTTAACTTTTCCAGAAGACCCAGAATAATCATAGGGACTATTAACTAATTCATTAGGAAGATAGGGAATTTTTTCTTTCCCCAAATAAGGATGGCAAACAGAATTCAAATACTTTTCACAACCTTTCATCATTGTGCTGTTATAATGACTGAAGACACATTGGGTTTTTAATTATTAGCAATCTGGCTAGCACTGCATAACAAAGTTTACTTGCTAATTGAGATGAAATGTGTTTTGTCATCAACAAATTGAAACAATATTGTGTATGCATGCTACAATATTTATGTCTCTCTTTTTCTATCCTACTATGAAAACATCATTAGTTTAGCACCATTTGGTCATCATAATCTCTCTTTGTTTCTCTGCAATTCCAAAGGCATCAAATATTCTGGTGCAATGTGCTCAGTATGTTGAGCTGCACTCATTAATTTTGGAAATTAAATGGTTATGCTTATTAATGTGAGCTTTCACCTCTCTTCAAGCTTTCAAAACTGAATTGAAAAAAATGGCATTACATGAATCTACATTTGGAAAATGTGAATATCGTCAGTGTTCTTTTTTGTTGGGGGGAGGGATTCTTGAAGGGCAAACTAAATTGTTTCTGTTCTATATGCATAGGTTGGAGAGACTCAGCTTATCAAAAAGACGGGAAATAAAAGAGCAGGGTAACTATTATAGAACTTCAATTTAGAATGTTTGAATTTTTGTGCCCAGCGTATCTCTTTTGTGGTACATCTGAAAGTCACAAAGCTCAATAGGAGGGGGTTTTAGGAGGCACACAGCCTGACAGTCCAATGTGTTACTTATGTCCAGTTCCTTAATGCCTAAGTTCTCAGGGCTGGGAAAGAGGCCAGACAATATATATTTTTGAATTTAAATGTATTTTAGGTTGGATTATCTTTTTTAAAGGACATGGGAATGACTAGATAATTGGTCTCAGTGTCACCTCTTGACCACAGTAAACGTGTTTTCTCTTTAAATAAATGAATCCAGAAGAAACGACAAAGGAGTGCCCTCCGTTTTAGCTCAGGATTCACGTACTCTGACATAGCATGGAGAAGGAATGTGCCAAGACAAATGAGAAAAAGCCATTGGTGAAAAAGTTTCAGATGAATAGTGAACTCTTTTTCACTCTCTGTATATATGATGTTTTGGCGAAATCTATAGCATTGATGGTCATGCTTTTTAGTTTCTGGCACTTCCTGTTAAAGCAAGTTTATTGGCTTTACCTGGAGAAAGAATTATGCTGACAGGCAGTATCCAGTAGTGACCTGACAATTTTGTCTCCTGTGCTATCTGTCATCTTTGTATTCATTTGTCTTAGAGTCATTCTATTCCTTGAAGAAATGAGACTGCCATCTTCTGGTGGCCTTCAGTGTAGTTAGGTGACTATCATTAATACAGTCATTGTCTTTGCTATAAGATGTTACCCTTTTGCTGTTTATATCATTAAAATATGCTTGTCTTAGGCTTAGGGAATAAAAACTCAGATTTGGCCCACAAAAAGGAGAACTTATCGTGTGTCGACATTTTTACCACTTTCTTTTAATGTTCCTAACCACTCATCTGTGTTACAGTTTTTACAGTGGAATAAAAAATTATTTTACAATTCATATCCAGACATTTCAGAACTATCTGTGAAAAATTATTAGAATTGCTCATAAGGTATAATAAACATGATTTTGTGTATAGAATCATACACAGTACAGAACTATGAATATCACCAATACATGATGCATGCAGATGACTATATATTATAGTGTCTAGATGTAAAATAAAATTTACAGTGTTTTCTAATTACATAAAAGGCAGCCATATGGCTAAACATATAATGTTAAATGTAATATAATATCTCTACTTTACAAAAGAGATTATTAAAACTCAGATGGGTGCCCCAAGTCATATAAGAAGCAAAATTAAAATGTATAATAATACATTCTGAATCCAAAGCTTGTGTCAATTTCTGCCTAGTTATTAGCCTTTAAGGCTTGTAGAAAAGACAAAAAGCAGGGGAATGCAATAACTTTTTGTAAGATAAATGTATCTAGATGACTTATATTTTTCAGTATGGAAAATTTTTCTATTTTGTTCACTAGTGATTTTCTATTTTGTTGACTAGTGATTCAAAAATATTTCCTTCTTGTACCTGCTGCCTCTCATGACATTATTTTTTTTGAACAGATACCATGTTTCAGCCAATTTCTTCTCTCTCTTACCAGGGATAATTTAGATAACACATAATTTGTGTTGAAAAAATCTTCTCTAGTTCTCACACTGATTATCTATCTATATTTCTACTACCTTTTTCCAGAAAGGATTTGAATTGTCCGATATACATCCTGAAGACATGTCGGTTCCTTAAATATTCTGTGAAATCAGACATTAACAATGAGCATAGCATTTAATAAAACATTGCCTGGAAATTATGTTCATCATCTTTTGTTAAGGTAATTAATACTGTGACTACTAGCCCAGCAACACCAGGAACACAGGCGTATCAAAGTTAAATTCATTAATGTAATTAACACATACCAAGGCTACTGTACGGTATTTCAGAAAAGAGGGAGTTAGGCGACAGTATTACTTGTAGGCTGGAGCTAATCACAGGCAGGTCTTCTGAGATACTGGTCAGAATTTGTAAACTCAGGTGTTTTTGAACAATCAGAATTCTGGCTTATGAATCCAGGAAAAGTTAGATCGGTTTATCTGTGGTTTTATCTTGGAACGTATGTCTGAATGGAATGAAAAATGTGATCTTAGATAATTTGCTTCCATTTAATGATTTGGGATACTTTACCTGTTTTGTGAGTCAGAGGACACTTTTGCAAGTTGATTCTATGTCAGTTCTCAATAGCAGAATAATTTTATTGTTGGAAGTTTTATTCTGCAGAGATAAAATATGAGATTCTTCCTTCTTTTTTTCTTTATTATTTATTTTTATTATTATTATTTTTTTGAGACAGAGTCTCGCTCTGTCGCCCAGGCTGAAGTGCAGTGGCGCGATCTGGGCTCACTGCAAGCTCCGCCTCCCGGCTTCACGCCATTCTCCTGCCTCAACCTCCCGAGTAGCTGGGACTACAGGCGCCCGCCACCACGCCTGGCTAATTTTTTTGTATTTTTAGTAGAAACAGGGTTTCACCATGTTATCCAGGATGGGAGATTCTTCCTTCTTAAACAGATGTTTATTCAATTCATTCTTCAAATATTTATAAACTATCAATATGTGGCAGATACTGTGCTATTGCTATATCACATTTATAATCTAGCTAGCAGTGATTTAATTATATAATTAAAGCAACCCTCATTTAGCTTTTCCAGCTGTGTCTCCATTTTTAAAAAAGATTATTTTTAATTGAATTACCAGCTAATTCATATGAGAAGATATTTGGAGTTTACCTACTGTGGCAAAGACTGCCAACCAACTTAGCCATATAGGTCTTGATTTGTAGAGGAACACATGGCTACCTGAAATTACAACTTCATTTCTCTAGTTTTTGTAGTGAAGTGTGGTCACCTGAATGAAGTTATGGCAACAAGATATAAGTGAAAATGGTATTTATATTCCAGGAAGCATGTACAATGCAAAGGAAGGATGGATACTCTTTTCAAAACTACCTCCATCCTGCTACCCCAATGCCTGGAATGCAGAAGTGATGGCTGGAGTTTGATCAGCCGTGTTAGGTAATGAGGTAGACTCTATGTGATAAGGATGGCAGAGAAACAACACAGAAGAAACCAGTGCCTTTAAGGATCATTTAATCCCATGGTCACTTCTCTCTAGAATTCATTTACTTGTGCAAGAAATATATGTTTATCTTATTTAAACCATTTCTACTTTGGGCTTTTCATCACTACTTTAAGTTTGTTCTGCTCAAGAGTAAAATAAGCAAGAATTAAAGTTATCACAAATAAGCCCTTCCACCCCACCCCTGGAAAGGACAACAGCTGAAATAGTGAATATTTAAAACTTTAGAAATTTTCAATTGTGAAATTGTACAAAGCTTCTTAAATAGCACCTCTTATATTTTAGAAAACTTTGCAGATTTGAACTTATTTGATCCTTATGGCAAATTCATAAGGGAGACAGGAAAAGTACTAATGAACTCATTTTAGAGACAAGGGAACTATGACTCAGAAGAATGATCACATATCCAAATTCATTGAGTGTATTAGTAACACTTCCAGAGCTAAAATCCAGGCCATCCCTGGCCCAGAGATTTTTCTACTGCAATTGTTGAACTCACGTTTTTCTTTAGCACTCAATAATTGTGAGAAGCTAATAAAGACACTACATTTTGGTAATAACAACTTAAATTTGAATTTAACCCACAATTGAAATAGGAAGTTTTATCTTTTTGGAGGCACCCAACTAGAAAAGGTTAAATCTGGGCGTCCTGGGTTCTAACTCTGAGACTGCATACAAACTTGACTTCTTGTTTGTTAAATGAAAGGGATGAAAGTGATTATCTCTAAGGAATACATTCTCTCTAGGGTCTCATCTGGCATAGATACCCTCTGATCAGCTATAAGACTCTAACCCACATACACCTGTCTGCTTCCTATTTTGGGAGAAACCTTAAAATAATCAGAGGATATTTATTGGTTTAAAAAAACAACAATGCTTCCATTAGATATTTGGGGCCACTGTATTGCAGGAATCCTTATCTGAGAATAAATATCACTAAAGCTTTGTATGAATTGGGAATAATTCAATTTCTGTTAGTTTTCATGGAAGTAGGGTTGCCATATTTAGCAAATAAAAATACAAGATACTCAGCTAAGTCTGAATTTCAAGTAAACAGTGAATAGTTTTTTAGTATAAGTATGTCCCTTGCAATATTTGGGAAATACTTATACTAAGAATTATTTGTTGTTAACCTGAAATTCAAATTTGACTGGGTGTCTTTGGTTTTATCTGGCAATCCTACATGGCAGGTACTACTGACTGGCTCGTTCACTATTTAATTCAACCTCCTTCTGGTGTATTCCCACGACATGGAAAGGTGTAGGGCATTTTGCGTGTGATTTAAGTACGGTCAGTCTGATGTGCTTGTTCAAGACTGAAATTCAGAACTGGGTTACATGGAAAAAGAGGACATGAAACTCCATCTTACTGGTGCAGACCTTACAAAGGCAATGCTCTTCTGCAGCTAACAGGTTGTAAGCAGAACTTCCCTGTTTCATAAGCTGCTTCTTGGTCATGGCAGGAGAATCAATTATTTCAGTGGTCCAAATATATGTGGTACATCCTTGAGGATCATCCCTACAAACTCAGCTGAGAGTCTAACTTTTTTGGTCTTCATTCTGTAATAAATTGTCTTGATCCTGTAATAAATTCTGTTCTGCTTAAAGTATTTGGAAAAGTTTTATCTTCTCTGTGACTAGACCATGACTGATATCATTACTAACTTATTTTAAATAGTAAAGAAAAGAGAAAAAAATGAGATGTTCTCCTTCATTTTTAATCTTATAAACAATACCATAAAAATGAACATTTCTTCAACAAAAATATATAGCATTCATCAGACCACCATAAATAATTTTATATTTTGACTTACCCAATAAATCATTTTTGTGATTCTTTCAGTCCTAGTTCATATGCAGATGTCATTTTTCATATGGTAATCACAAAGCAGATAAAATTTTACATTCTACTTTTCTCTCTTAACATGATGCCATAAATACTTTCTGTGTTTACTTAGTTTTCATAATTTTTTTAATGGCTGTATAACAGCTCTTATGGTTGACGTATCATAATTCCCTTATTTTTGGATGTCAAGAGTTTTAGCCACTATAAATAATTTTGTAGTTAATAAGAATTTTTATTCTCCTGCATAATTTCTTTCTGAATTATTTTCTTAAGATAAATTTCCAGCAATGAGAAAATTGGGTCAAAGACTATTGAACGTTCTGTGTATCTTAAAATGTTTTTCCAAATTGCTTTCCATAGGGAATGTGACAATTTTAACTGGGTGGCAAGTTTTATTGATGCCTGAATTAAGGGAAGTCAGTGAAAGCTTAACATCATTCAGAATGTATGCGACCTAGCAGTATACAACCCCCCAACACACAGAGGAAAAATGCATGGAACTTGTGGCAGTGGCTATGAACAAATAAAAAACAATATGAGAAAGCTGTCTTTTTAACAGAACACCATTCTCTCTTATTCTTTAGAGGAAATGTATTTTATTTATTTTAGTTTTTAAAAATGTCTTTGTGTGAGGAACCAGGAGTAGCTTTTCTGGCCTAACATCTCATGGTCTCATTTTTCCATCCTTTGTTTCTTATTCCACAAATGGAGCAAAACCATCAAGAATAGTTACTTTGATTAACACATATTAACACTAACTACTTACTATTTGGTTTCAGATTTGGCTCAGAAATATTGCTGTTAATATCCAAAATATATAAGCAACTCCTACAACCCTATAGCTAAAAGTCAGAAATATCCAGGTTAAAGAATTCACAGAGGAACTGAATAGACATTTCTCGAAGAAGACACATAAATAGCCAGCAGGTATGTGAAAGGGTGCTGAACATCAACAGTCATCAGAAAACTGAGATAACAATGAGCAATCACCTCACACCTGTTAGGATGGCCATTATTAAAAAAATGAAGTGTTGGAGAAGATGTGGAGAAAAGGCGACACTGTACACTGTTGGTGGGAATATAAATTGGTACAGCCACTGTGGAAAACAGGATGGAAGTTCCTAAAAATAATTAGAAATAGAATTACCATTTGATGCAGCAATCCTACTTCTGTGTATATATCCAAAGGAAATAAAATTAATATCTTAAGGCTATATCTGCATTCCCATGTTCATTGCAGCATTACTCACAATAGTCAAGAAATGAATACAACATAAGTGCTCATCAACAGACAAATGGATAAAGAAAATGTGAGAAATATATATAATGGAATGTTATTCAGCCTTTAAAAAGGGAAGGAAATTCTGCTACTTAGGGAAACACAAATGAGCCTGGAGGGCATTATGCTAAGTGAAGGAAGCCAGACACAGAAGGACAAATACTACATGATCCTAATTTTTTGAGAAACCTACAAGTCAAACTTATAGAAACAGAGCATAAAATGATAGTTGCCTAGGGCTAGGGGGAGGAGGAATTTGGAAAGTATTGGCCAAAAAGTACAACGTTTCAGTTACACAAGATGATTAAATCCTAGAGTTATCATCTACAGCATGGTGCCTATAGGTAAAAATATTGCATCGTATACTTAAAAATTTGCTAAGATGGTAGATCTTATAAGAGTGCTTTTACCACAAAAACATAAATAAAGAGGGCAGGAGGAAAAAATATTGCTGTTGACTGTACCACAATACATAGCTTCCTTCTAGTGTGATAAAAAGAGACAGGAACTTTATTTTTTTTCAACTAAACTGTTGTTTAGATTTAGTTACAAAAATTTCCAAATCTGGAGTTTTGTCTCAGTTATTAAATGTAATCGAGGTTTAGACTAAGTTTCCATCTTCTTATTTTCCCACCCAAATTATCCCAATGTAGTTTTTTTTTAGGTGTTCAACTCTGATTAACAGAAGGCGTTTTGGGGAGAGGATTCCTAACATAGAACTTCCAATGGTTAATTCCCATTGGAAGATAGTAATTTTTGTCTCATTTTGAACCATCAAAACAGAAAAGAGTTTCAAGCATCAGATCTTATGGCATGCTGCCATACAGGCGGAAACTCTTTTGGGCAGAACTGATTACTTAATTATGATGTTAGCAACTTTTCTCAGTGTGGCCTGACTCCATTAGGTGGAGGTCTGCAGTTTGTTTTCTGTAAGGGGCCATAGAGGAAAGATTTTCAGCTTGGTTGGCCATACAGTCTCTGTCATGACTCTTTAATCTGCCTTTGCAGTGTGAAAGCAGCCACAGAAAATATGTAAATGCAGGAGTATGGATGTGTTCCATATAATTAAGATGAGGTCAGCACCATTTATTAAATAGGGAATCCTTTCCCCATTTCTTGTTTTTGTCAGGTTTGTCAAAGATCAGATAGTTGTAGCTATGCGGCGTCATTTCTGAGGGCTCTGTTCTGTTCCATTGATCTATGTCTCTGTTGTGGTACCAGTACCATGCTGTTTTGGTTACTGTAGCCTTGTAGTATAGTTTAAAGTCAGGTAGCGTGATGCCTCCAGCTTTGTTCTTTTGGCTTAGGATTGACTTGGCGATGCGGGCTCTTTTCTAGCCATATGTAGAAAGCTGAAACTGGATCCCTTCCTTACACCTTATACAAAAATTAATTCAAGATGGATTAAAGACTTATATGTTAGACCTAAAACCATTAAAATCCTACAAGAAAACCTAGGCAATACCATTCAGGACATAGGCATGGGCAAGGACTTCATGTCTAAAACACCAAAAGCAATGGCAACAAAAGCAAAAATTGACAAATGGGATCTCATTAAACTAAAGAGCTTCTGCACAGCAAAAGAAACTACCATCAGAGTGAACAGGCAACCTACAGAATGGGAGAAAATTTTTGCAACCTACTCATCTGACAAAGGGCTAATATCCAGAATCTACAATGAACTCAAACAAATTTACAAGAAAAAAACAAACAACCCCATCAAAAAGTGGGCAGAGGACATGAACAGACACTTCTCAAAAGAAGACATTTATGCAGCCAAAAAACACATGAAGAAATGCTCATCATCACTGGCCATCAGAGAAATGCAAATCAAAACCACAGTGAGATACCATCTCACACCGGTTAGAATGGCCATCATTAAAAAATCAGGAAACAATAGGTGCTGGAGAGGATGTGGAGAAATAGGAACACTTTTACACTGTTGGTGGGACTGTAAACTAGTTCAACCATTGTGGAAGTCAGTGTGGCGATTCCTCAGGGATCTAGAACTAGAAATACCATTTGACCCAGCCATCCCATTACTGGGTATATACCCAAAGGACTATAAATCATGCTGCTATAAAGACACATGCACACGTATGTTTATTGCAGCACTATTCACAATAGCAAAGAGTTGGAACCAACCCAAATGTCCAACAACGATAGACTGGATTAAGAAAATGTGGCACATATACACCATGGAATACTATGCAGCCATAAAAAATGATGAGTTCGTGTCCTTTGTAGGGACATGGATGAAACTGGAAAACATCATTCTCAGTAAACTATTGCAAGGACAAAAAACCAAACACCGCATGTTCTCACTCATAGGTGGGTATTGAACAATGAGAACACATGGACACAGGAAGGGGAACATCACACTCCGGGGACTGTTGTGGGGTGGGAGGAGGGGGGAGGGACAGCATTAGGAGATATACCTAATGCTAAATGACGAGTTAATGGGTGCAGCACACCAACATGGCACATGGATACATATGTAACAAACCTGCACATTGCGCACATGTACCCTAAAACTTCAAGTATAATAATAATTTTAAAAAAATAAATAAAATAAAATAAAAATAAATTTACATGATCTGATATAATCTTCAGTAAATAAAAGCTAAAGTATGCTGGTTTAATTAAATGTAGGAATGTCTTCAGAGTGTTGGCATTATATATAATGCAGACACACAACTTTTGTTTTACACGGATTTATTAATCAAATGCATTTATGTTATCTCTACTAGATGTTTAAGATGCTAGAACTATAAATTACTTCTATCCAAGAACAATTGTGAAAATGGATGCAATGTTTATTACTTCATATATATCCAGCACAGCTACAACAAACAAAAAAAAACACACATATTTATCTTTTTAAGGATTCTTGCTTTCATGATAACTACTGCCTAACATGTACACGATGTAAAAATAGTTATCAGGGAAATAACTTGAGATAATAGCCAGCTTTGTCTAATGGCTAGCTTTTGTCTCATAAATTTTAATGCGTAATCCAAGATAATTGTTAAATACAAGTGAATTAAATAACCATAAGAGAAATAAACATTTATAAATAAACTTTTCAACAATAATTATGTTTTTAATATGTCTGCTAAAATAATTTTCCAAATCTGTTTCATACCTTATACTCTTAGAGTTTTGCTAAGTTAAATTATGAATATTTATTAAATTATCTAGATCATTTCCAAATAAGGTAAATTACTGAATCCTATTAATTACTGAACATAAGTTTAACCTTATTCACATTTGGCTTATTATAGAAGAACTAAAGATATTTGAGTCAGTTAGTAAACATTTCCTGTGCCACAATGAAAAATTGTACTATGAGGAAGCTGACACTTCTCAAAATCATAAAAAACGATGCTAATCTACTGAATGCTAATGTGACAGAAAGTTGACAATTGCTTACTTCCCAATTTTTACTAGAAATTAAAGCTACTAGAATGTAAGAATTCTAATTAATATATTAATTAAATATAGAATTAAGGGAAATGACTTTTGGGTCATATTAAAATAATTAATAATTTTTGTCTTTTTCCAGTCTTTGATTACTTCAAAATAAATACTGAGTCCTCTCTATTGAAAGAGCTAAGATTTTCTACAACTAAGTAACAACTAAGTAACTTTCTGTATTTGCTTTTAAGGTATTTTAATTATCACGCTGGTTAAATGAATGACTCTAGTTTCCCAGTAGCCTATGATCCTGTTTAATAAAGTATTTAAACTTTTTATTTAGTTTAAACCAAGATCAAATTCTAAATTAAGTCTTTTTGACTTTGAACTAACTTTGGGAGCTTCTAGAGGGGACCCAGGATATCTCAAAATACTTTATTCTTTCTTCTTATAAAAGGAGAGATGTTAAACTAATTTGAGTTATTTGATGTGTTAAATTGCATGGAAAGTATTGACAAAAAATAAGTGATATTTAACTTTCTTTGAATTATATTTATATGGATGAGTTGTTAATGTGTTCCAGAAATTGCATGAAATTCCTAAAAATCCGATAGTCTTGATATAACTTTCAGTCATAATTCTAGTTATTATCTTAAAATGTTGTATGTCACAGAATTGATAAAATTTTCTTATCAATTGCATTGTAATGAGCTCTTATCAGATCTTTTACCATGGCCATTTTAAATCTTGTCATTCATAGACAGTTTTGTTCTGGTATTTTACTGAAAGCTTTTGCAAGCAATTATAATTTTAAAGTGTTTTGTATTCAAGGAGATACATGAAAAGGACTCTGACAAGTACAAGCTTCTAACTTTAAGGATTTTGCCATTGGAATGAGTAAGAATTTCCAGACTTCTAGTGAAGAAACCGATTGGTTCATGAAACTGCTCACATCAAGCAGAACAATAATTAATTACATGGGAGTGAATGAACAGATGAAAAAAATGGGTTTTTATGGCCTTTTTGTTTGAAACATTGCTAGTTCTTTAATGTTTTCAAGATTTAAGAAAACCTTTTTCTTTTTTCTTAAGCTACCAATAGCTTACAGCAATTTGGTAAAGTATACCTTTGTAAGCAAAATTGAAGCATGTACTTTTTTCTCCCTACCTGAGCCCTCCAGAATTCAGAAACCATAAAATATTCTTATTTTCATGGCAATATAGTTATTTGCATAAGTTCAATAAGAATTAGTTGCTTTTGTAACAGGACATAATTGGAAACATTAATTATATTACCAAAGCTTTGACTGGAATGTCGTATTTAAGAATATGCATAGTTTTAGATATGACCAGATAGTTTTAAAGAACTGAGATTGACTTTATGGAGGCAAAAACGTTCTTGGAAAAAATTGGCCTACGATTTGGCTTTAAGGGTTCCCTAGTTTATGAAAGTAAGGCCCAAAAATGTAAAAAATATTTTAAAGACCTCAAGAGAGAAATTTACCTAAACGTATAGGTATTGCTGGCAAAGTTTGACGACAAGTTCTTGACATGGCTTGCTAGTCTGAAGAGGCTTTTAAAATTCGAATCTGAAAATCTTTATTAAAAGTTCTGGCAAAGCACCCTGAAAAGGAGGCTATATGGTCAACCACTAGACTTGCTGCACTTGTGTAAATAATCAGTCCACGTTTCATGACTTATTTCACAAACAAATTTGTCTTACTGTGATTTTCTTTGTTGAATACAGGGACAACTGTAGAGAGAAAAATAATGTTTCAGTAAAAAACTATGATACACCCTCATAGATATCAGATCCATCTTGTTCATTGTTCTTGAAATTTTTTTATACGTGAACTTAACTTTTCACAAAACCCTACAAGCTGGAGCAAGACTATTCAACATAAATTTCACAGGACAACTTTTGGGCCTGATGTTACGTGGCCCACTCAGGGAGTTCACCAAGATACCTGATGCCATAATCAGTGACATTCAGACGCAAACTAGGAAAACATGCTTTGAGCTCAAATCTAAACATTTTCTTGACTAACTGCCTTCTGAACACACAGACTGAGTTATATTCATTAACCTGTTTTTTTGTTGTTGTTGTTGTTTTGTTTCCATAGAAATGTTAGCTTGTTTGGTTTCTGGAAACCTTGGCTAAGCAGTATACTCCAATCTTCTTGGATTTATCTTCCTGATAGCCCTCATTTAATCTCCCAGGTGCACTGTGTTCTCTCAAGGATTTTAAATGCATGTTTGCAGCCATCAACGGTACAACAGATGGTCTCCCTGTGATTAGTGACAAAAAACAAGATGAACAAAAGGAATATTTCTTCAATGAGTCTGATGTCATGAGTTATGAGTTCCATGCTGAGACCAAGACAAAGCAGACATGATTGTGACAGAGAGGTGTGCTTATGCTCAAGTTTTGGCCAGTCTCTCATAAGTGAGTGTCAGACAAAAGGAGGAAATTGTTAAAAATATTTTTTTTAACTATGAGGCCATTAGACTGGGGCAGTCAAGTGCTATAAGTTCCTACATAAGCAAACTGAAGCCCACTATAAATGGTAAGATGAAACTAGAGAATTTATCAATCAGAAACTGCCAAGTAATCTCTAAGGACTTTCTACTCTAATCAAATATGTTTTCTTTGTCTTTCTTCCACGAACATCTTATAAAAGTCTCTCTCTTCACTCTCACGCCAACCCTTACCTCTACAGTGAAGTGCTAAACCATGTGCAGCCTGGTGCTTCTTGATTCATGCATTGTTAAATGCTAAAATAAAATCTTAAAAATTTTAATATGCCTAAGTTTATCTTCTAACAGTTCCTTGAGGGGCTATGGAAATAAACAACGACCACCACTCGAATGAGAATAAGCATGAGTTGTTTATTCAGAGCTTACTGCAGCAAGGGAGTCAGCCGCCATCACTTGCATTTAGCAGAGACACAAAGGTGGGCAAGGGAGTGGAAAAGCTTTATAGTTCCAAAAATAGAGGCCGGGCGCGGTGGCTCACGCTTGTAATCCCAGCACTTTGGGAGGCCGAGGCGGGCGGATCACGAGGTCAGGAGATCGAGACCACGGTGAAACCCCGTCTCTACTAAAAATACAAAAAAATTAGCCGGGCGTGGTGGCGGGCGCCTGTAGTCCCAGCTACTCGGAGAGGCTGAGGCAGGAGAATGGCGTGATCCCGGGAGGCGGAGCTTGCAGTGAGCCGAGATTGCGCCACTGCACTCCAGCCTGGGCGACAGAGCGAGACTCCGTCTCAAAACAAAAAAAACAAAAATAGAAAGTGTCAGGTCTGCTCTGATGAGCAGTTATTAGCATGGGGAAGCTAGGAGTGAGCTAAATGGAAGTGGTGCCTCTTATGTGATAGGGGTCTGGAGAGCATATTGGGTTTTCTGTTTGGTCTTGAGTTGAAAGCAGAGCCAAAAACTAGGAAAGCTGGCAGTCATAAGCAATGGTCTGACCATTCTGGGCTGACTGCTGTAGAGGTTACTGTCTGGCTTCCTGTGCTGTTTGCTACAGAGGTCGTGAGTCAGTGTCCTGTATATGCTCTCACCATTACCCATTCGTACATTCAGTCTCTTGGGGAAAATCCTACATCTTGTTTTAATCTTTCTCACTTGGTTCTAGCCCCAGGACTGGTAAATAATAGAAGCTTAATAAGTATTTGAGGAAGAAGAAAGACAGGGAAGGAATTAAAGGGTTCAAACAGCAGTGAACCCTGATTAGGTATTGTGAGCTGGTACGGGAAGTGTTCATGTGAGAAGTGTGATGAAGTTCCTCCAGAAAGCCAGGGGCAGTGGCTCACGCCTGTAATCCCAGCACTTGGGGAGGCTGAGGCCGCCAGATCACTCGAGCTCAGAAATTTCAGACCAGTCTGGGCAACATGGCAAAATCCTGTCTCTACAAAAAAATACAAAAGTTAGCTGGGCATAGTGGCAGCTACTCAGGAGGCTGAGGTCCCAGCTACTCAAGAGGCTGAATGGGAGGGTGGCTTGAGCCTAGGGGGTCGAGGCTGTCGTGAGCCATTATTGTACCACTGCACTACAGCCTGGGCAATAGAGCCAGACCCTGTCTCAAAAAATGTCCAACAACAATAGACTGGATTAAGAAAATGTGGCACATATACACCATGGAATACTATGCAGCCATAAAAAATGATGAGTTCGTGTCCTTTGTAGGGACATGGATGAAACTGGAAAACATCATTCTCAGTAAACTATCGCAAGGACAAAAAACCAAAAACCGCATGTGCTCGCTCATAGGTGGGAATTGAACAATGAGAACTCATGGACACAGGAAGGGGAACATCACATTCCGGGTACTGTTGTGGGGTGGGGGGTGGGGGGGTGGGGACAGCATTAGGAGATATACCTAATGCTAAATGACGAGCTAATGGGTGCAGGAAATCAACATGGCACATGGATACATATGTAACAAACCTGCACATTGTGCACATGTACCCTAAAACCTAAAGTATAATAAAAAAAAAAAAAAAAGGATGTATGGGAGGTAGTGAAAAGATTAAAAAAAAAAAAAAAAAAGAAAAGAATTCCTCCACAAGATCTCAGGAAGCACTCCTTCAGGTGGTGTTGCTTTGCTTAGCTATTGCTTGATCAGAAACGCAAGCAGACTGCTTATGGATGTGGTGTGCAGCAATCTAAAAGGTGGTCACTTAATCAGAGCAAAGCTACCTGGCAGCCACATGCAAATGAAAAGAGTCACAATGACTGGCCGACAATATCGTCCTCCCCCCCAGCAAAAAGGATAATCTTTGAGGTAGTCCCCTGTGGTACCAAGTGCTCCAGTGTCTTTTAAACCAACTTTCCCTGAATGGTGAGCCCTGTCAGAAACTTCTGAAATTCAATGAAAGACGGAGAGACTATCTTCTGTTTAGACTGCTTCTGGATGAGTGCTTTCTATTGCTTTTACAAGCACTTAACCTAAAGAGGACATTGCAGATCTGTTTGTCCAATTTCTTTGCTTTTTATATGCACCTGCACACATGCACACAACCACTACCCCACACACACATAAGAGCCAGAGAGAATTTAAATATGTTCAATGTGATCAGAAGGAAAGAGTGATAGGTTCTTTAAAAAGGAAGCAAATGGGTGCATGAGGTACTTGTGAGAGCCCTACTTAAGAAGTGACAAATAAGCCAAAGGAGGTTAGCAAAGACATAAACTGTATGTTAATTTCAAATTAGCATTTACACCAGTTTCAGGCTTCAAAGGGCAAGAAGCTAAGGAAAAGTTCGAAGTCTGTGTAGGAAAATTATTTGTCCTCGCTGAAAAAAAAAAACAGTCTTGAGGGATTCACAGTAGGGAGTCAGGTACTTCGGATCATTGTCATCTGCCTGCTGTTTTTAGCTGAGTTGCATGGAGCAAAAAGCCATTTCCTTTGACCTGAAACTGAGAAGCAGGGAGGCACTGCAGAGCAGGTGATGGTCAAGGGCATCAGAGACTTGAGGTCATAACTCAGAGCCAAAAGAAAATTATGAAAGTTTTGATACCTGATGTCAAGAGCTGTCTTCGGAGCACTAGAGCTATGGAGATAACCACAAAAAGTCTAGAAAGATATGGAGTGAGAAATTCTATAGGTCTTGTACTGGGTTAAATAATTTCCCTCTTCTTATAAAGATACCAGTCATTCTTTTAGAGCAGGCAGATAGCTAGACATGAGCAGGGGCAGGGAGGCCCTCAGAAAAGTGAGGTTTGGAAAATGTCACACCCCAGAGATCACCTGGAACATTCATGAGTTGAGACAAGGGGAAGTACCTATGCAGAAGGAAATGCTTCTTTAAATACACCAGTGATCATTCACTCTGCAGTTAAAATGTCAGAATGTTGTTAGATACATGCTAATAAGAAAGGAAAGAGAGCAAAAGGGAAAATTCCTGAGAAATATGCTGGCACCATAAGTACAGTTTAGGGCAAAGGGGAAAATCCTGAGATACTCAGGTGCAATAAGTATAGATTTGACCACTATACAACCTTCCTGGGGTGGCAGTAGTGAGCAATGCAGCCATTAGGTAGAATTCAGCTCCAACACCGGGCCCACGTATGTGCACCAACTAATAGTAAGTGAGGATCCCACAAGCCTGGAGTGGAAACTAGGCAGGGAAAAGCCAGGGACTTAAGGCAGAAGAGGGAAAACTAGACAAAGAAAAAAGACAGAGACTTAAGACAGAGGTGGGAACTTGAAGAAAAAAAATCTGACATCATAATTACCCAAAGCAGAACTGTTGGGCAGCTGCGGGCTCATACTCTTTATCAGCAGCCTGCTCTGCTTCATCTTTCAAAGTGTGCTGTCCCTCTCTAAATAAACTCTCTGCTTTCTATTTTCCTTCAATGAATTCTCTTTCGTGGAGGCTAAATTGTCTCTTGGTAGAATTCTTTCTCCCAAGTAAGACCAGGAACTTCCCGATAACAATTCAATCAGGGCCCACCCAAACCGGTGACTTCATCCTAACTCAAGTACTTCTGCAGAGGCCCTATTTCCAAATAAGGCCACATCCACAGATCTTGGGTAGACACGATGATATGGTTTGGCTGTGTCCCCACCCAAATCTCACCTTGAATTGTAATAATCCCCATGTTCCAGGGCAGGGTCAGGTGGAGATAATTGAATCACGGGGGCAGTTTCCCCCATACTGTTCTCATGGTAGTGAATAAGTCTCACGAGATCTGATGGTTTTATAAATGGGAGTTCCCCTACACAAGCTCTCTTACTTGCCGCCATGTAAGACATGACTCTGCTTCTCATTCGCCTTCTGCCATGATTGTGAGGCCTCCCCAGCCATGTGGAACTGTGAGTCAATTAAACCTCTTTCCTTTATAAATTACCCCATCTTGGGTATGTCTTTATTAGCAGCATGAGAACAGACTAATACACACGAGTTTTAGGTGGGTCCTAATCAAATGACTGGTATCTTTATAGGAAGATGACAGACACAAAGGAGAAGGCCATGAGAAGACAAAGGCAGAGATTGGGGTGAGGCAAGAGTGGCCAGCAACCCCCAGAAGCTAGGAAGAGGCGAGGGAGCATGGCCCTGCCAACACCTTGATTTTAGACCTCTAAGCCTTTACAAGTGGGAGAAAATAAATTTCTTATGCTTTAAGTCACCTAGTTTGTGGTAATTTTTTACAGCAGCCACAGGAAACTATTGCAGGACTGAGGAAAAATATTACATGAAAAGTTCAAAAATGGATGCCAAACAACCTCAGTAGCTATTTATTGTGTACTTGCTATGCCCCAGACTGCAGGTGCAGAAAATATAAGGATATCTATGAACCTATTCTGCTTTTGAGGAGCTTAGAATCAGGTAGGTTTGCAAAACAATTTAAAAATACAATTATTTTATGATAATGAAATAGTCTTTTTTACCCATCAAATTGGTGAAAGTTTTAAATATTGTAATATACAGTGTGGTAAGCACATAGAGAAATGGGTGATGACAGGAACGTAAAATGGTACAGCTGATTTTGAGAACAACTTGGCAGCATCTTCGAAATTTTTAATCTAGCTTCAGAAGTTTATACTACTTACATAAGTGGACAACAATATTTTATTCGTTGGCCACATGCCTTTCATTATGCTAGGAGCTGGAATGACTACAATGAAAAAGAAAAATACAGTATCTGACATCAGAGCATTTATATTCCAGTAGGAAGATGAGAAAACAACAAATGAATAGACAAATATTTAAATCAACGAAAGGCTGAAAGATAAAATTGAAGCATTATTTGTACTGGTGAACCAACCTGAATAGTATTAGAAGAATAATTGTATAAACCATGTAGAGTCAGGCATTGATTAATGACAGAAATACATTCTGAGAATGCCCCATTAGGCAATTTTGTGGTTGGGTGAACGTCATAAAGTGTATTCGCACAAACCTAGATGATCAAGCCAACCGCATACCTAGACTGTGGTACAGCCTATTGTTTCTAGGCTACAAACCCGTGCAGCATGTTACTCCACTAAATACTATAGGCAATTGGAACACAATGGTAGGTATTTTTGTATCTAAACAGATTTAAACATAAAAAAGGTACAGTTATGGGGTTTTATAATGTTACAGGACCACCATTGTATATGTGGTCTGTTACTGCCTGAAATGTCATTATGCAGCACTTGACTGTACATTCCTACTGTGAAATATAATGCAAGTGTTAAAAAAGATGAGGTGTACTTTCTGTTATGGATTGAATATTCTTCCCCTCACCAACAAAGATTTCTTGAATTTATTTGGAAATAGGGTATTTGCAGATATAATTAAGATGAGGTCATATTGGCATAGGGTGGGCCCTTAAACCAATATAACGGGTGTTTTTATTAGAAGAAGAGAAGGAAAACAAAGACAGACATACACAGAGAGGAAAGCTCTCCATGTGAAGACACAAACACGCAGAGGTGCCTGGTCATGTGATGAAGCGGTTGGAGGTTAGAATTGTGCAGCTGACCCATTTAGCCTGCCGGTCATAGTTTGTCGACACCTCACTTAAGGAATGTGGCTTTAGGTGACCTCCAGTAGCAATCCCACTTTGTTTCAGAAATCTCTCAACCCTAGTAGGATTATCAACTTTACAGTGAAAAAAAATTCAATAAAAAGTAAAACTTGGTGTATTAGTGTGTTCTCATGCTACTTCAAATTTGGCCTTCTTTATTACTGAAGAGAAAGGAATGGGCATTAGGTAGGAAAAGTGGTTCAGAAAGTTCATTTTTCTAGAGTTGCATGTAATTTTCTGCTGTGGTTTACAGGGCTTTTCACAATATTGCATGCCACATACAGCTTGGATCCTCTTGTCTCATTCTGTGGCTTAGGTTGCTAACCTGACAGGGTTATTTAAAGGAAGAGAAAAAATATTTTTTTTCAAAGTCAGTGGAAGCTTTGTAACCATGAGAATATTTGGGGATGAGGCAGTCAGTTCAATCAATCCAGTGTGCTCATGCTCAGGCTGCTCATTGTGCGATCAGACTTAGATGGCTTTCTCCCTCGTTTGCAGGACCATTTTCAGTAATATTGGAAAAGAAGAACCTCAAAGACTTCTTTAAAGATTCTCCAACTCTTAGGTAAAGTGAAGTCTGAGAACTGCGGAAGTAGAGGCAAATCAGTCAGATGTATGAAAAACAGAAACATTGCAAATGATATCACGATGATTTGTGGTGAGGCTTATTTTTGCAGTTGGCAGCACTGTGCCTGCATTTGGGTAAATTGGCCTCAGACGAATCTCAGCGGAGCCTGGGCTCTAATTCTGTGGTCTGAACAATGAACTCCTTTCTTGGCCGTCCTCTCCCTTTCATGTTGGGGGCTAAATCTGAGTGTTTTATTGTTGAACAAGATCCAGTCAATGATTTTTCATATAAAAGCCCCAATATTTAATAAAACACACTATTCATGTTAGTGGAAATGCTAGTTATCGGCCGGGCGCGGTGGCTCACGCTTGTAATCCCAGCCCTTTGGGAGGCCGAGGCGGGCAGATCACGAGGTCAGGAGATGGAGACCATTCTGGCTAACATAGTGAAACCCTGTCTCTGCTAAAAAATACAAAAAATTAGCCTGGCGTGGTGGCGGGTTCCTGTAGTCCCAGCTACTCAGGAGGCTGGGGCAGGAGAATGGCGTGAACCTGGGAAGTGGAGCTTGCAGTGGGTGGAGATCTCGCCACTGTACTCCAGCCTGGGCAACATAGCGAGACTCTGTCTCAGAAAAAAAAAAAAAGAAAAGAAAAGAAATGCTAGTTATCAATACCCGTGGAAAAGAGAGTTCTTAAAAATATAGTTTGAATGAGATTCCTGTCTTGGTTCTGTGCTTACGTATGTTGAGGATGTTTAGATACGGGAATGTTTCTATCAGTGTATTCATTTCGTAGGGCAGCCGTAACAAAGCACCACAAATGGAGTCAAACAGCAGAAATGTATTCTCTTTCTCTTCTAGGGGCTAGAAGTCCAAAATCAAGGTCCAGCAGGGCCATGCTCTTTCTTCCTAGCTTCCGGTGGTTGGCAGTGTTCACTGGCATCCCCTGGCTTGCAGCTGCATAATTCTAACCTCCGACCGCGTCATCACATGACCGTGCACCTCTGCGTGTTTGTGTCTTCACATGGAGAGCTTTCCTCTCTGTGTATGTCTGTCTTTGTTTTCCTTCTCTTCTTCTAATAAAAACACCCGTTATATTGGTTTAAGGGCCCACCCTATGCCAATATGACCTCATCTTAATTATATCTGCAAATACCCTATTTCCAAATAAATTCAAGAAATCTTTGTTGGTGAGGGGAAGAATATTCAATCCATAACAGAAAGTACACCTCATCTTTTTTAACACTTGCATTATATTTCACAGTAGGAATGTACAGTCAAGTGCTGCATAATGACATTTCAGGCAGTAACAGACCACATATACAATGGTGGTCCTGTAACATTATAAAACCCCATAACTGTACCTTTTTTATGTTTAAATCTGTTTAGATACAAAAATACCTACCATTGTGTTCCAATTGCCTATAGTATTTAGTGGAGTAACATGCTGCACGGGTTTGTAGCCTAGAAACAATAGGCTGTACCACAGTCTAGGTATGCGGTTGGCTTGATCATCTAGGTTTGTGCGAATACACTTTATGACGTTCACCCAACCACAAAATTGCCTAATGGGGCATTCTCAGAATGTATTTCTGTCATTAATCAATGCCTGACTCTACATGGTTTATACAATTATTCTTCTAATACTATTCAGGTTGGTTCACCAGTACAAATAATGCTTCAATTTTATCTTTCAGCCTTTCGTTGATTTAAATATTTGTCTATTCATTTGTTGTTTTCTCATCTTCCTACTGGAATATAAATGCTCTGATGTCAGATACTGTATTTTTCTTTTTCATTGTAGTCATTCCAGCTCCTAGCATAATGAAAGGCATGTGGCCAACGAATAAAATATTGTTGTCCACTTATGTAAGTAGTATAAACTTCTGAAGCTAGATTAAAAATTTCGAAGATGCTGCCAAGTTGTTCTCAAAATCAGCTGTACCATTTTACGTTCCTGTCATCACCCATTTCTCTATGTGCTTACCACACTGTATATTACAATATTTAAAACTTTCACCAATTTGATGGGTAAAAAAGACTATTTCATTATCATAAAATAATTGTATTTTTAAATTGTTTTGCAAACCTACCTGATTCTAAGCTCCTCAAAAGCAGAATAGGTTCATAGATATCCTTATATTTTCTGCACCTGCAGTCTGGGGCATAGCAAGTACACAATAAATAGCTACTGAGGTTGTTTGGCATCCATTTTTGAACTTTTCATGTAATATTTTTCCTCAGTCCTGCAATAGTTTCCTGTGGCTGCTGTAAAAAATTACCACAAACTAGGTGACTTAAAGCATAAGAAATTTATTTTCTCCCACTTGTAAAGGCTTAGAGGTCTAAAATCAAGGTGTTGGCAGGGCCATGCTCCCTCGCCTCTTCCTAGCTTCTGGGGGTTGCTGGCCACTCTTGCCTCACCCCAATCTCTGCCTTTGTCTTCTCATGGCCTTCTCCTTTGTGTCTGTCATCTTCCTATAAAGATACCAGTCATTTGATTAGGACCCACCTAAAACTCGTGTGTATTAGTCTGTTCTCATGCTGCTAATAAAGACATACCCAAGATGGGGTAATTTATAAAGGAAAGAGGTTTAATTGACTCACAGTTCCACATGGCTGGGGAGGCCTCACAATCATGGCAGAAGGCGAATGAGAAGCAGAGTCATGTCTTACATGGCGGCAAGTAAGAGAGCTTGTGTAGGGGAACTCCCATTTATAAAACCATCAGATCTCGTGAGACTTATTCACTACCATGAGAACAGTATGGGGGAAACTGCCCCCGTGATTCAATTATCTCCACCTGACCCTGCCCTGGAACATGGGGATTATTACAATTCAAGGTGAGATTTGGGTGGGGACACAGCCAAACCATATCATCGTGTCTACCCAAGATCTGTGGATGTGGCCTTATTTGGAAATAGGGCCTCTGCAGAAGTACTTGAGTTAGGATGAAGTCACCGGTTTGGGTGGGCCCTGATTGAATTGTTATCGGGAAGTTCCTGGTCTTACTTGGGAGAAAGAATTCTACCAAGAGACAATTTAGCCTCCACGAAAGAGAATTCATTGAAGGAAAATAGAAAGCAGAGAGTTTATTTAGAGAGGGACAGCACACTTTGAAAGATGAAGCAGAGCAGGCTGCTGATAAAGAGTATGAGCCCGCAGCTGCCCAACAGTTCTGCTTTGGGTAATTATGATGTCAGATTTTTTTTCTTCAAGTTCCCACCTCTGTCTTAAGTCTCTGTCTTTTTTCTTTGTCTAGTTTTCCCTCTTCTGCCTTAAGTCCCTGGCTTTTCCCTGCCTAGTTTCCACTCCAGGCTTGTGGGATCCTCACTTACTATTAGTTGGTGCACATACGTGGGCCCGGTGTTGGAGCTGAATTCTACCTAATGGCTGCATTGCTCACTACTGCCACCCCAGGAAGGTTGTATAGTGGTCAAATCTATACTTATTGCACCTGAGTATCTCAGGATTTTCCCCTTTGCCCTAAACTGTACTTATGGTGCCAGCATATTTCTCAGGAATTTTCCCTTTTGCTCTCTTTCCTTTCTTATTAGCATGTATCTAACAACATTCTGACATTTTAACTGCAGAGTGAATGATCACTGGTGTATTTAAAGAAGCATTTCCTTCTGCATAGGTACTTCCCCTTGTCTCAACTCATGAATGTTCCAGGTGATCTCTGGGGTGTGACATTTTCCAAACCTCACTTTTCTGAGGGCCTCCCTGCCCCTGCTCATGTCTAGCTATCTGCCTGCTCTAAAAGAATGACTGGTATCTTTATAAGAAGAGGGAAATTATTTAACCCAGTACAAGACCTATAGAATTTCTCACTCCATATCTTTCTAGACTTTTTGTGGTTATCTCCATAGCTCTAGTGCCCCGAAGACAGCTCTTGACATCAGGTATCAAAACTTTCATAATTTTCTTTTGGCTCTGAGTTATGACCTCAAGTCTCTGATGCCCTTGACCATCACCTGCTCTGCAGTGCCTCCCTGCTTCTCAGTTTCAGGTCAAAGGAAATGGCTTTTTGCTCCATGCAACTCAGCTAAAAACAGCAGGCAGATGACAATGATCCGAAGTACCTGACTCCCTACTGTGAATCCCTCAAGACTGTTTTTTTTTTTCAGCGAGGACAAATAATTTTCCTACACAGACTTCGAACTTTTCCTTAGCTTCTTGCCCTTTGAAGCCTGAAACTGGTGTAAATGCTAATTTGAAATTAACATACAGTTTATGTCTTTGCTAACCTCCTTTGGCTTATTTGTCACTTCTTAAGTAGGGCTCTCACAAGTACCTCATGCACCCATTTGCTTCCTTTTTAAAGAACCTATCACTCTTTCCTTCTGATCACATTGAACATATTTAAATTCTCTCTGGCTCTTATGTGTGTGTGGGGTAGTGGTTGTGTGCATGTGTGCAGGTGCATATAAAAAGCAAAGAAATTGGACAAACAGATCTGCAATGTCCTCTTTAGGTTAAGTGCTTGTAAAAGCAATAGAAAGCACTCATCCAGAAGCAGTCTAAACAGAAGATAGTCTCTCCGTCTTTCATTGAATTTCAGAAGTTTCTGACAGGGCTCACCATTCAGGGAAAGTTGGTTTAAAAGACACTGGAGCACTTGGTACCACAGGGGACTACCTCAAAGATTATCCTTTTTGCTGGGGGGGAGGACGATATTGTCGGCCAGTCATTGTGACTCTTTTCATTTGCATGTGGCTGCCAGGTAGCTTTGCTCTGATTAAGTGACCACCTTTTAGATTGCTGCACACCACATCCATAAGCAGTCTGCTTGCGTTTCTGATCAAGCAATAGCTAAGCAAAGCAACACCACCTGAAGGAGTGCTTCCTGAGATCTTGTGGAGGAATTCTTTTCTTTTTTTTTTTTTTTTTTAATCTTTTCACTACCTCCCATACATCCTTTTTTTTTTTTTATTATACTTTAGGTTTTAGGGTACATGTGCACAATGTGCAGGTTTGTTACATATGTATCCATGTGCCATGTTGATTTCCTGCACCCATTAGCTCGTCATTTAGCATTAGGTATATCTCCTAATGCTGTCCCCACCCCCCCACCCCCCACCCCACAACAGTACCCGGAATGTGATGTTCCCCTTCCTGTGTCCATGAGTTCTCATTGTTCAATTCCCACCTATGAGCGAGCACATGCGGTTTTTGGTTTTTTGTCCTTGCGATAGTTTACTGAGAATGATGTTTTCCAGTTTCATCCATGTCCCTACAAAGGACACGAACTCATCATTTTTTATGGCTGCATAGTATTCCATGGTGTATATGTGCCACATTTTCTTAATCCAGTCTATTGTTGTTGGACATTTTTTGAGACAGGGTCTGGCTCTATTGCCCAGGCTGTAGTGCAGTGGTACAATAATGGCTCACGACAGCCTCGACCCCCTAGGCTCAAGCCACCCTCCCATTCAGCCTCTTGAGTAGCTGGGACCTCAGCCTCCTGAGTAGCTGCCACTATGCCCAGCTAACTTTTGTATTTTTTTGTAGAGACAGGATTTTGCCATGTTGCCCAGACTGGTCTGAAATTTCTGAGCTCGAGTGATCTGGCGGCCTCAGCCTCCCCAAGTGCTGGGATTACAGGCGTGAGCCACTGCCCCTGGCTTTCTGGAGGAACTTCATCACACTTCTCACATGAACACTTCCCGTACCAGCTCACAATACCTAATCAGGGTTCACTGCTGTTTGAACCCTTTAATTCCTTCCCTGTCTTTCTTCTTCCTCAAATACTTATTAAGCTTCTATTATTTACCAGTCCTGGGGCTAGAACCAAGTGAGAAAGATTAAAACAAGATGTAGGATTTTCCCCAAGAGACTGAATGTACGAATGGGTAATGGTGAGAGCATATACAGGACACTGACTCACGACCTCTGTAGCAAACAGCACAGGAAGCCAGACAGTAACCTCTACAGCAGTCAGCCCAGAATGGTCAGACCATTGCTTATGACTGCCAGCTTTCCTAGTTTTTGGCTCTGCTTTCAACTCAAGACCAAACAGAAAACCCAATATGCTCTCCAGACCCCTATCACATAAGAGGCACCACTTCCATTTAGCTCACTCCTAGCTTCCCCATGCTAATAACTGCTCATCAGAGCAGACCTGACACTTTCTATTTTTGTTTTTTTTTTTTTGAGACGGAGTCTCGCTCTGTCGCCCAGGCTGGAGTGCAGTGGCGCAATCTCGGCTCACTGCAAGCTCCGCCTCCCGGGATCACGCCATTCTCCTGCCTCAGCCTCTCCGAGTAGCTGGGACTACAGGCGCCCGCCACCACGCCCGGCTAATTTTTTTGTATTTTTAGTAGAGACGGGGTTTCACCGTGGTCTCGATCTCCTGACCTCGTGATCCGCCCGCCTCGGCCTCCCAAAGTGCTGGGATTACAAGCGTGAGCCACCGCGCCCGGCCTCTATTTTTGGAACTATAAAGCTTTTCCACTCCCTTGCCCACCTTTGTGTCTCTGCTAAATGCAAGTGATGGCGGCTGACTCCCTTGCTGCAGTAAGCTCTGAATAAACAACTCATGCTTATTCTCATTCGAGTGGTGGTCGTTGTTTATTTCCATAGCCCCTCAAGGAACTGTTAGAAGATAAACTTAGGCATATTAAAATTTTTAAGATTTTATTTTAGCATTTAACAATGCATGAATCAAGAAGCACCAGGCTGCACATGGTTTAGCACTTCACTGTAGAGGTAAGGGTTGGCGTGAGAGTGAAGAGAGAGACTTTTATAAGATGTTCGTGGAAGAAAGACAAAGAAAACATATTTGATTAGAGTAGAAAGTCCTTAGAGATTACTTGGCAGTTTCTGATTGATAAATTCTCTAGTTTCATCTTACCATTTATAGTGGGCTTCAGTTTGCTTATGTAGGAACTTATAGCACTTGACTGCCCCAGTCTAATGGCCTCATAGTTAAAAAAAATATTTTTAACAATTTCCTCCTTTTGTCTGACACTCACTTATGAGAGACTGGCCAAAACTTGAGCATAAGCACACCTCTCTGTCACAATCATGTCTGCTTTGTCTTGGTCTCAGCATGGAACTCATAACTCATGACATCAGACTCATTGAAGAAATATTCCTTTTGTTCATCTTGTTTTTTGTCACTAATCACAGGGAGACCATCTGTTGTACCGTTGATGGCTGCAAACATGCATTTAAAATCCTTGAGAGAACACAGTGCACCTGGGAGATTAAATGAGGGCTATCAGGAAGATAAATCCAAGAAGATTGGAGTATACTGCTTAGCCAAGGTTTCCAGAAACCAAACAAGCTAACATTTCTATGGAAACAAAACAACAACAACAACAAAAAAACAGGTTAATGAATATAACTCAGTCTGTGTGTTCAGAAGGCAGTTAGTCAAGAAAATGTTTAGATTTGAGCTCAAAGCATGTTTTCCTAGTTTGCGTCTGAATGTCACTGATTATGGCATCAGGTATCTTGGTGAACTCCCTGAGTGGGCCACGTAACATCAGGCCCAAAAGTTGTCCTGTGAAATTTATGTTGAATAGTCTTGCTCCAGCTTGTAGGGTTTTGTGAAAAGTTAAGTTCACGTATAAAAAAATTTCAAGAACAATGAACAAGATGGATCTGATATCTATGAGGGTGTATCATAGTTTTTTACTGAAACATTATTTTTCTCTCTACAGTTGTCCCTGTATTCAACAAAGAAAATCACAGTAAGACAAATTTGTTTGTGAAATAAGTCATGAAACGTGGACTGATTATTTACACAAGTGCAGCAAGTCTAGTGGTTGACCATATAGCCTCCTTTTCAGGGTGCTTTGCCAGAACTTTTAATAAAGATTTTCAGATTCGAATTTTAAAAGCCTCTTCAGACTAGCAAGCCATGTCAAGAACTTGTCGTCAAACTTTGCCAGCAATACCTATACGTTTAGGTAAATTTCTCTCTTGAGGTCTTTAAAATATTTTTTACATTTTTGGGCCTTACTTTCATAAACTAGGGAACCCTTAAAGCCAAATCGTAGGCCAATTTTTTCCAAGAACGTTTTTGCCTCCATAAAGTCAATCTCAGTTCTTTAAAACTATCTGGTCATATCTAAAACTATGCATATTCTTAAATACGACATTCCAGTCAAAGCTTTGGTTATATAATTAATGTTTCCAATTATGTCCTGTTACAAAAGCAACTAATTCTTATTGAACTTATGCAAATAACTATATTGCCATGAAAATAAGAATATTTTATGGTTTCTGAATTCTGGAGGGCTCAGGTAGGGAGAAAAAAGTACATGCTTCAATTTTGCTTACAAAGGTATACTTTACCAAATTGCTGTAAGCTATTGGTAGCTTAAGAAAAAAGAAAAAGGTTTTCTTAAATCTTGAAAACATTAAAGAACTAGCAATGTTTCAAACAAAAAGGCCATAAAAACCCATTTTTTTCATCTGTTCATTCACTCCCATGTAATTAATTATTGTTCTGCTTGATGTGAGCAGTTTCATGAACCAATCGGTTTCTTCACTAGAAGTCTGGAAATTCTTACTCATTCCAATGGCAAAATCCTTAAAGTTAGAAGCTTGTACTTGTCAGAGTCCTTTTCATGTATCTCCTTGAATACAAAACACTTTAAAATTATAATTGCTTGCAAAAGCTTTCAGTAAAATACCAGAACAAAACTGTCTATGAATGACAAGATTTAAAATGGCCATGGTAAAAGATCTGATAAGAGCTCATTACAATGCAATTGATAAGAAAATTTTATCAATTCTGTGACATACAACATTTTAAGATAATAACTAGAATTATGACTGAAAGTTATATCAAGACTATCGGATTTTTAGGAATTTCATGCAATTTCTGGAACACATTAACAACTCATCCATATAAATATAATTCAAAGAAAGTTAAATATCACTTATTTTTTGTCAATACTTTCCATGCAATTTAACACATCAAATAACTCAAATTAGTTTAACATCTCTCCTTTTATAAGAAGAAAGAATAAAGTATTTTGAGATATCCTGGGTCCCCTCTAGAAGCTCCCAAAGTTAGTTCAAAGTCAAAAAGACTTAATTTAGAATTTGATCTTGGTTTAAACTAAATAAAAAGTTTAAATACTTTATTAAACAGGATCATAGGCTACTGGGAAACTAGAGTCATTCATTTAACCAGCGTGATAATTAAAATACCTTAAAAGCAAATACAGAAAGTTACTTAGTTGTTACTTAGTTGTAGAAAATCTTAGCTCTTTCAATAGAGAGGACTCAGTATTTATTTTGAAGTAATCAAAGACTGGAAAAAGACAAAAATTATTAATTATTTTAATATGACCCAAAAGTCATTTCCCTTAATTCTATATTTAATTAATATATTAATTAGAATTCTTACATTCTAGTAGCTTTAATTTCTAGTAAAAATTGGGAAGTAAGCAATTGTCAACTTTCTGTCACATTAGCATTCAGTAGATTAGCATCGTTTTTTATGATTTTGAGAAGTGTCAGCTTCCTCATAGTACAATTTTTCATTGTGGCACAGGAAATGTTTACTAACTGACTCAAATATCTTTAGTTCTTCTATAATAAGCCAAATGTGAATAAGGTTAAACTTATGTTCAGTAATTAATAGGATTCAGTAATTTACCTTATTTGGAAATGATCTAGATAATTTAATAAATATTCATAATTTAACTTAGCAAAACTCTAAGAGTATAAGGTATGAAACAGATTTGGAAAATTATTTTAGCAGACATATTAAAAACATAATTATTGTTGAAAAGTTTATTTATAAATGTTTATTTCTCTTATGGTTATTTAATTCACTTGTATTTAACAATTATCTTGGATTACGCATTAAAATTTATGAGACAAAAGCTAGCCATTAGACAAAGCTGGCTATTATCTCAAGTTATTTCCCTGATAACTATTTTTACATCGTGTACATGTTAGGCAGTAGTTATCATGAAAGCAAGAATCCTTAAAAAGATAAATATGTGTGTTTTTTTTTGTTTGTTGTAGCTGTGCTGGATATATATGAAGTAATAAACATTGCATCCATTTTCACAATTGTTCTTGGATAGAAGTAATTTATAGTTCTAGCATCTTAAACATCTAGTAGAGATAACATAAATGCATTTGATTAATAAATCCGTGTAAAACAAAAGTTGTGTGTCTGCATTATATATAATGCCAACACTCTGAAGACATTCCTACATTTAATTAAACCAGCATACTTTAGCTTTTATTTACTGAAGATTATATCAGATCATGTAAATTTATTTTTATTTTATTTTATTTATTTTTTTAAAATTATTATTATACTTGAAGTTTTAGGGTACATGTGCGCAATGTGCAGGTTTGTTACATATGTATCCATGTGCCATGTTGGTGTGCTGCACCCATTAACTCGTCATTTAGCATTAGGTATATCTCCTAATGCTGTCCCTCCCCCCTCCTCCCACCCCACAACAGTCCCCGGAGTGTGATGTTCCCCTTCCTGTGTCCATGTGTTCTCATTGTTCAATACCCACCTATGAGTGAGAACATGCGGTGTTTGGTTTTTTGTCCTTGCAATAGTTTACTGAGAATGATGTTTTCCAGTTTCATCCATGTCCCTACAAAGGACACGAACTCATCATTTTTTATGGCTGCATAGTATTCCATGGTGTATATGTGCCACATTTTCTTAATCCAGTCTATCGTTGTTGGACATTTGGGTTGGTTCCAACTCTTTGCTATTGTGAATAGTGCTGCAATAAACATACGTGTGCATGTGTCTTTATAGCAGCATGATTTATAGTCCTTTGGGTATATACCCAGTAATGGGATGGCTGGGTCAAATGGTATTTCTAGTTCTAGATCCCTGAGGAATCGCCACACTGACTTCCACAATGGTTGAACTAGTTTACAGTCCCACCAACAGTGTAAAAGTGTTCCTATTTCTCCACATCCTCTCCAGCACCTATTGTTTCCTGATTTTTTAATGATGGCCATTCTAACCGGTGTGAGATGGTATCTCACTGTGGTTTTGATTTGCATTTCTCTGATGGCCAGTGATGATGAGCATTTCTTCATGTGTTTTTTGGCTGCATAAATGTCTTCTTTTGAGAAGTGTCTGTTCATGTCCTCTGCCCACTTTTTGATGGGGTTGTTTGTTTTTTTCTTGTAAATTTGTTTGAGTTCATTGTAGATTCTGGATATTAGCCCTTTGTCAGATGAGTATGTTGTGAAAATTTTCTCCCATTCTGTAGGTTGCCTGTTCACTCTGATGGTAGTTTCTTTTGCTGTGCAGAAGCTCTTTAGTTTAATTAGATCCCATTTGTCAATTTTGGCTTGTAAATTTAAATTATTTTGGGTTAGTTCTCATTTTTCTAAGAGGTTAAAGAATACAACATCTAAGTGCTTACTTTTTCTTTTAAGTCAATTAAATAGAGCTTTTTAATAAATTAATTTTGGCATTAGCATACAGAAGTAGAAAAATGTATCACATATGTGTAACATACATAGACATGCATGAACATATGAACAGAAGCAAATCTTATAGTTTTCATTCTGAAATTTTAGTATGTTCCAGGTACAGTCATGCAAAACTTACTAGTTTGTAAGTAAATATCTGGATGTGAATTCTGTTTCTGGCAGATGGAACAAAATTACCTGTCCTAATATCTAAAACTTTTGACTAATATTTGTAAAGGAGATCTTTAAGATTTCTTATTTGCACTTTGTAAGGAGTCTTTAGGAGGCAACTTTTAATTTATTTCATCTTTTAGAAACCTATGCATGATAATCAAAAATACATCTCATTGTTTCTGAGGCATTTGGGATCCCTCTTTTCCTTCAGTGAACTCCACAGATGAGCAATTTTGACTAGGTTAAAACTTTCCCACTGTGGCCACCGAAATTCTAAATTGTTTTTGGCAAGGTTTACCTATTTTTCTAGAAAATAATAGTTTCCAAGATAGAGGAATCCCAACTCTCTGGATTTGGATAAACCCATTATCTAAATCTTCTTAGTTATTTCACAGAATCTTCCTAGATATCTTTCCATGATCTTTCCTGCCTGAGGCCTCTTACTGGACCCAGTTCAGGTTTCATTAGACCCAATCTGATGTTGAACCCAATATGACTTTCAAATCTAGTCTGGATTAAAAATGATCAGATAAACTACGGGTGCTTGACCCAAGTTGTGGAACTTGTATCTGAGAGTGGGTGCTTACTGAGTGACCTTTGGTGCAGCAAGAAAAAAGTAAACACAGTGGTCTTCCTATTCCTAGGTACCTATGTTTGTTTGTTCATTACTCTGAGGGTCTCCATCAGCACCCTGGTCTTCACTTATGACACCAGAATTGTTAAAAGGTAAACTCAGGTATATTAAAAATTTAAAGAATTTATTTGAACATTTAATGATTCATGAGTTGTGCTGTACCAGACTGCAAGCAGGTTAGCATTCCACTGTGCAGGGATGAGGTGATAGAGAAATGTTTATATGACATTTGCAGAGCAACACAAAGAAAATATATTTGATTGGTCAGAGTGGAACTTGCTCTGTCACCCAGGCTGGAGTGCAGTGGCGCCATCTCGGCTCACTGCAGGCTCCACCTCCTGGGTTCACGCCATTCTCCTGCCTCAGCCTCCCGAGTAGCTGGGACTAGAGGCACCCACCTCCACGCCTGGCTAATTTTTTGTATTTTTAGTAGAGATGGGGTTTCACCATGTTAGCCAGGATGGTCTCCATCTCCTGACCTTGTGATCCGCCCGTCTTGGCCTCCCAAAGTGCTAGGATTACAACTTGACAGTTTCTGACAGTTTCTGATTGGTAAAGTCTGTGGTTTCATTTCACTCTCTATGTTGGGCTTTGGGTTGCTTACATAGAAACTTAAAGTGCAGGAGTCTAATGGCCTCCCAAATTACGACCTGTTCAACAGATCTCACAGCTTAGTGAGGAGAAACAGTATTAAACATAGAATTTTCATACACTAAGATAAACAAAGCAGTAGAGTTATATAGTAAAAGGTATAGGGAAGGCAGCAAAAAAGGGAGTAATACATATTTCCTTTTTTATTGATTATTTGATTGTATTACTTTACTTCACTTTTGTTGAAGAATGTTGGAGTGGACTTTAGGGTTCTAATACATTTCACGGGAGAGCTATGTTAATTTGGAGCTGAAGAAGCCAAGGACTGTGGAGAGCATTGAAGCCTCATTAGATAGAGTGACTGCCTCTGGAGTGCATCCTTTGACACTGCTCAACCTACATCTAAAAAGCAATAAAGGATGCTACAGTCATGAAGATGTCTGTGGCCTTTTCTTCTTCTTTTCCCTCCATTTCCAAGAGAAAGACTTGCTACTTCTGGATATGCCACCTCCAGTTCATGGGAGTGGCCTTACAGACTCCTTTAAATGAGTTGTAAAGGCAAAGTGTTTTATTAATATGAATATATGTATTAGTCCATTCTCCCCTGCTGCTCTGAAGAAACATCTGAGAATGGGTAATTTATAAAGTAAAGAAATTTAATTGACTCACAGTTCCACAGGGCTGGCAAGGCCTCAGGAAACTTAGAATCATGGTGGAAGGGGAGGCAAACACGTCCTTCTTCACACGGCAGCAGCAAGAAGAAGAATGAGTGCCCAGTGAAGGGGGAGGCCCCTTATGAAACCATCAGATCTTATGAGAACTCACTCACTATCACAAGAACGGAATGGGGAAAACTGCCCCCATGATTTGATTATCTCCACCTGGTCTCTCCCACGGTGCGTGGGGATTATGGGAACTATAAGTCAAGATGATATTTGAGTGGGGACACAGCCAGACCATGTATCAATATATTTATATATTCATTCAGCAGTTTTAAGAACAGTTTTTCTTGAGTTGATTATTCTCTTTTAATAGAAATTTCCCTGATGAAAAGAAAAATTCACTATTGTCAGCTTTAAATAGGAGAATCATAGACAGGGCTGTGATGGAAGGAGAGCTTTCTGAGGAGGAGCTGTCTCTGCAGACTTAGCTGTTTCTGGGGACAGTCCAGTGGTGAGCACGTGGTCTTCCTACAATAGGGTTTTTGTAAAGGTTGGGTATTGTTAAAGAAATTCTGGCTTCCTCAAAAAAGAATGATACAGATTTTGGCTTGTCACTCCTCCTAGAAATTGAAGCTTTCTGGAATAAGCCCATCCATCAGTCCGTGCAAAGCAAATGGCCTTCTCCTGCCATATGGGCCTCATGATAGTTATTGCTTCTCATATCTAGGTGCCAAGAACAAACTGAGTGTAAAAACTGAGAGTCTAAAAAAATTCAGTGGCTGGGGAATTTCCATCAAATGTTTTGACTGCCATGCAAAAAGGGCATGATGATGCAATAATCCCTTTGTGGGGAGGAGGGAGTGCAAGGAGCCCTGGTAATAGAATTTTAATAGCCCAGTGTTCATTTTTGTAAAGATGTTTGATGATTGCAAGCTAAGGTGATCTAATGCATCTACCTTACTTTTTGCATATTCCTCCCACCAGACCTGGGCAGGCAGTTCCTACGCTGGACACAATTTTCTAGTGGCAAGGTTAGCCTGAATATGCCAGTGTTGCTGCCAAAGCTGCTGATTCTCTCCTGCCATGACTAAGCCCCTTTAAAATGGCACATTATTCTTCTTTAAATATAAGTGTATTTATATTTCGACTGTAGTTAAAATTTGTGGGCCTAGGTATGTCTTTTCAAGATGAATTTGCTTTATTCTTTTCAAATCTTTAAGCTCTGATTTTTAAGTTTAACTCTCAGGGAAGAAATTTATTTCAGAGTTTGGAGAGATGCCTCCCTACAGCCTACAAGAACTGCTAAGAACTCTTATTTTTAAAAATAATCTCTTGTCTTATTCACTGATTAACCTATTTCTTGAGTGTCTGTTCTTATAATTATTCCTTGGTGTAAAAGATCAGAGCTGTAATGAAAAGTTTGAGAAATTTCACTCACATACTCTAGAGGGGAAGTTTGATGTTATCCTCTTATTATTGGATCTCTTATTTATCATATAAAGATCCTCAGTGGTACAGTGGAAAGCATTCTTAACGTGAAGTCTGATTACATTGTTTTTTCATCATTTTGTAGTTATACAAATATCAAACGTGCAAATGTCAAACATAAGTGAGTGACGGTTTTGCTAATATAAGGAATTAAACTTATAATTAAAAATTAAATTTTTTTTAAAAAATCTGTATATTAAAGATAATAATACCCAAGCCTGATAACCTCACAGAGTTTTTGGGAGGAAAAACATAATTAGTCAAAGTACTTCATGATTAGTAATGTGTCCCATAGTCATATTATTTTGATAATAATTTTTATAATCACAATTTTTAGAATACTTACATTTTTGTGGGTACATAGTAGGTGTATATATTTATGAGGTACATGAGATGTTTTGATACAGGCATACAATATGAAATAAGTACATCATGGAGAATGGGATATCTGTCCCCTCAAGCATTTATACTTTGAGTTATAAACAATCCAGTTACATTCTTTAAGTTATTTAAAAATATACAATTAAGTTATTATAGAGTATAGTCACCCTATTGTGCTATCAAATAGTAGGTCTTATTCTCTCTACATTTTTGTATCCATAATTCTTAGAATACTTAATTTTTATTTCATAGACATGTTTTGTGGTGCTGCCCAGATTCCTCCTGAAGGATTAGAGTGCTTATTTGCAGCTGCTGGAAGGACGGACACAAAATGACACTCAGCTGTCACTCTTACTTGGGAGTTGTCTCAAGGTCATACCTCTTTCCAGGGACAGCCCACATCGATGAGTAATTAACCCAGTAATGTAAAGGCTTGATCCCCTAGCCTCAACCTGGGACGCTCCTAAAGGGCTATCCAAATTCTAGAGCTTCACTGGAGGTCAGCTAAAACATTCACTGGGACTTCATCACAGCTCACTCTCTTCCTCTGCGAGTCTTCTTTTCCTCTGTTCCTTTGCACAGGTGTTGGCTCCAAGACACCTCCTTAGTTAACATTGTGCACATCCATCTTCCTGCCAAAGTCTATGTTCCAGAGGACTCAAACTACAAAGCTGAGTACCAGATTGATGAAAGTGGATGCTGAGAAGGGATTTTAGAGTTGGATGGCCTACTGTCCAGTTGGAACATGGAACTATTGGTGTGTGGAACACAGATAGCTCTTGGCACTAACAGTGAAATTATTTAAATGTTTACTGGTGATGAAATGGGATGCTATACTGATGAAAGTTAATTGTACCATTAGTTGGTGCCATGTGTCAGGAATTTGGGAACTATATGGATGGTTAAATCAGGCAGCTATTGATAATATTGCACTCTGAAAAAAGATAATTCAAAACTAAGAGTGATTAATTGTTGAAAAAAGCCAAATTTGAAAGCCAGAGGGCCTCCTTAGCAGCATATAAAGAGGTTCTCAATTCTTTCAGTGGAACAGCAGAAAACTCAGAAGGCCAACCCCTGTCTTCTCATAAAGTTCCAAAAAGGTTGAACTCTAAAAGAAGGGGGGTCTGGGCTGGGTGCGGTGGCTCACGCCTGTAATCCCAACACTTTGGGAGGCTGAGGTGGGAGGATCATGAGGTCAGAAGTTCGAGACCAGCATGACCAACATGGTGAAACCCCGTCTCTACTAAAAAAATACAAAAATTAGCCAGATGTGGTGGCACACACCTGTAATCCCAGCTACTCAGGAGGCTGAGGCAGGGGAATCGCTTGAACCTGGGAGGTGAAGGTTGCAGTGAGCCGAGATCACACCACTGCACTCCAGCCTGGTGACAGAGCGAGACTCTGTCTCAAAAAAACAGAGGGGATCTGGCCGGGCGTGGTGGCTCATGCCTGTAATCCCAGAACTTTGGGAGGCCGAGGCAGGCAGATCACCTGAGGTCAGGGGTTTGAGACCAGTCTGACCAACATGGCAAAACCCCATCTCTACTAAAAATAAATTAAAATAAGTTAATCTTTACTAAAAATAAATTAGCCAGGTATGGTGGCACATGCCTGTAATCCCAGCTACTCAGGGGGCTGAGGCAGGAGAATCCCTTGAACCCAGGAGGCGGAGGTTACAGTGAGGTGAGATCATACTACTGAACTCCAGCCTGGGCGAGAGAGTGAAACTCTGTCTCAAAAAATAATAATAATAATAAAAAAGACTGGTCTGCTATGTCAAAGTAAAAGCACTGATCAGAAGAGAATAGGACCCTGCATTTAGGATGGAAACTTACGTGTTGAATGTGCATGTAAGTCTTGTATCCCTAAGTTCCCCTGAGCCTACAGAAGTGAAAGGCTGGGACTCCTTTCTTGTTTGAAGAGCATTTGGAGGCCTCTCTTTTGGAAGACGTCATCTGCTCCCTCAGGATCTTCCCTTCCTGGCTACTAGGGCAATAATTAGGTCAAAGACAGGGCTATGCAGGGTCCTCTAGTGGAGGAAAGGGAGTAATCCCTGAAGAAAATGGGATTCCTGGACAACATGTACTGGCAGGAGCTAGAAAAGCACATGTGCGACTGTATGCTGAGGGCGATAGCCCAAGAGGTGGCACAACAGAAATTTAGATAAAAGAGGACTTATCATTAGAGAGCACTCTCTCAGGATACAGAATTTAGCACCTTGAAAGCATCTGGAGATGCTGTGAATGTTCTTCTCAGATGGCTCCAAGAAGTATAGAAAATGCTGTGGTCTGCACCGAGAGAGATGGAAATGCCAGAATTCCTACAGCAGACAATGAAAGGAGGAATTAAAAGGTTCAGAAAAATAGGCTTGCTAGAGAGGATATAATATGTAGTTCTGGAAATTCCACTTGATGCCTATATTCTGTGGATGTGCCTGAGGGACACGCCATTGGCCATAGCCATGAGGAACGCACTGGTGAGAATGGAGGCAACATCACCGAGAAGCTCAGGGCTGACATCATTATGGGTCATGTCTTCCATCTGTAATGGGAGATTCTATTACACATTTGGGCTCAGAAATGGCAATGGCAATCACAGAATCCTGAAAAAAAAAATGAATTCAGATAGTAGCATGTCACCCTCTCAAGCCAAGTGGACCCAATTATCATAATTAGTGGCAGCAAAGGGGCCTGACTCAAAGAGAGTTATCAAGATGGTTAAACACACCTACAGGCAAAATAGATGGGCAGCCAACAAGTGTACTTGAACTTGTACAGTCAATGGAAATCAAATTGGGTAATCAGGAAGCTATAAGCAACTAATTCAATAAAATGTCACAATTCCTTACCTGGTTTCTGGACCTGAAACAGTTTTTGAACCCAGAATTTATTGACTGAAAGAAAGGCTAGGTCCCCTGAGGGACAGACCATGCAATACTGGCCAAATGTACCTAGTCATGATTTTCCTAATCCTTCCCCAATGGTACTTACTGCCATTTGTGGGAGTAATTGTGTACTGAGGAAAGAGCAGCACCCAAACCTTTTGAGGCCTGATGGACAAGGATCTGAGTTGCTTCCTAGAGACTTGAAACCTCTTAGAGTGGGAGCATTATGTGTATCTGGTGCAGCTTATGATAGGTTCAGTGGGTCCTTGGATGAACCTGTTATTTATTTTCCTGGGACCCAGAGGTACAATAGACACACTGGGTAATTGTCATAATCCTCCACTCAACCCAACTTCATCTTTGGCCTATGGGGTAAAACTATTATAGTAGGGATGGTCAGGTGAAAATCCCTAAGATGTTCTCCTACCCTCCTTAACAATAATAAATACTGTGAAAAAAAATCTTATCTTGGGGTATAGGGGAGAAATGAGTGCCTTTCTTAAAGCCCTAAAGTTGTCTTGATCCCACCACATCTCCATTTAACTTAATTTAACTTACCAGTTTGGCCCCTGCAAGTACCAGATTGGTCCTAGAGGATGATGACAGATTATTGCAAATTCAACTCAGCAGTTGATCAGTCGCATATACTGTGCTTGAAGACATATCTTTGCAAGATTAGACTAACAGAGCTTCAAGTACATGATATCTGACCACTGATCAGTTACATGTATTCTTATTATTTTCATCTCTATCCAAAAAGAGGAACAGAAAGAGTTTGTGTTTATTTTAAATGGAAGTTAGTATTTGCCATTTTGTTCCAATGTTATGTCACCTCTTCCTCCAGCTGTCAAATATTGACCAGATGAACGTCCTGTAGAACATTACACTGGTCTCTGTAATGATAATATCATGCTAAAAAGAATGGATACACAAGAAATTGCTAGCATGGAGAACTCTGTAAGGACTCATTCTCCAGAGCATGAGCAATCAAACCTGCAAACATTTAGCGAGCCTACACATTCTCCACACCAGCACATCTCCCCAAAAATGAAAGACAAATTATTCATTTTGCAACTTCTACCATCAAGAAGAAAGGCCAGTGCGTGGCAGGCCTGTTTGGACTCTAGCTGAAACATATTCCACACTTGGGAACACTGCTCTGACATGTCTACATAGTGGATGACACAAAAGGCTGCCAAATTTGAGTTAGGCTCAGGGCAAGAAAGGATTCATTAACAATCATTGAACAGGCCTCTGTCTGAAAACACCATTAAATGCAGTAAGTGCAAAGCTTTGACAGCAAAAAGTGGGTGGGGCTGCTCTGCTACATGGGCTAGGTGAGTGGGCAGGCCCTGTGGTGTGAGAGATACTGGTGGAGGGTACATGCCACAGGGAGTATTATGGTAAGCCCCTGCTAGGGAAACTGCAGTGCACGTGAGCAGGGCTTTGGAGCAACAAAAAAGAGAAACAAAATTTTTGAAAAACACTTCGTGATACCCCTGGGCCTTAGTAGAACAGAACACCTGACCATGGGCACCAAGTACTCATGTGGACAGAATTATCCATTATCAGTTAGATTTGTGCAGACCCACTAAGTCCAGGTCAGGCACATCCAGCAGCTAACTTTTCAAAGGATAGGGGATATTCATCTGGGATAACTCATAGACACAACGAGGAGCATGAGCAAGCTAGATGAGCATGTGGGTTGGACACCCACTTCTCTGCCACTATAGGCTCAGTGCTTCCCTCTCAGCCTGCATTGGTGGTAACAGGGAAAACCTTTATACAAGCTGATAGAAGAGGAAAAAGCCCGAGTAAAGTTCCTAGGAGGCTTAGCTGAAAATGGACAGTGGCTGCACTACAGTACGATTCAGGTATGTTCTTGGGTAGAGCGTCAGGCAGCGCATCCGGTATTCCTTATGGCTCAAGGATGAAACACATACAAACACAGGAGTGGAGGTTCATGCTTTGGTTGACTGGCCTGGGTCCTGAAAGGAGAAAGATTAGAAGACCGGGAACCAAGAGAACCGGAAGGAGAGGCATGTGGGTGGACCTTTGATATAAACACCAAAGAGTATATGCCCTGGAGGAGGCACAGGACAACCAAATAGAGAGTTGAAATCAGCCAGGTTCTGTTCTATTTACTCCAGTGCTATCACACAGAGGCATGAAATGAATAGTCATGACTGCAGTTGTGGAAGTTCTGCATGGGCCCAATAGCCCAAGAAGGCTGACTGAGCTGACAATGCATTCTCAAACTGCCAGTGGCAGAGACCAGTGTTGAGCCACCAATACAGTTGAGACACCAATAGCATCCCTTGGGAAGACCAGTATCTACTTGTGGCATATTGATTACATTTGAATCCTTCTACCCTGAAAGGAAGAGTGATTCCTTTTTATAGAAACAGACACATATTCTACGTATGGGTGGTTTGCCTTTCTTGCCTGCAGGGCTCCCACCAGCATCACTAGCAGGGGCCAAGAGAGTGCTTGATTCCCAAGCAAAAATCACACTGCATCAGACCAATGGACACACTTTCCAGCAAAGGAGGTACAGATGGGAATCCAGGACTGTAAAATTCACTGTTTGTGTGTTACAATACCCAGTAGTGCCAGACAATAGAATGGAAGAACAGTTTATTGAAGACACAGTTGAAAGACTAATTCAAAGGTAATACTGTACCAGGATGGGGCTCCATTTTCTGGAATGAAAATTATTTTATTTATTTATTTATTTATTTATTTGAGACAGAGTCTCACTCTGTTGCCCAGGCTGGAGTGCAGTGGCGTGACCTTGGCTCACTGCAAGCTCCGCCTCCCAGGGTCACGCCATTCTCCTACCTCAGCCTCCCGAGTAGCTGGGACTGCAAGCATCCGCCACCATGCCAGGCTAATTTTATGTTTGTATTTTTAGTATAGATGGGGTTTCACCGTATTAGCCATGATGGCCTCGATCTCCCTACCTCGTGATCCGCCCACCTTGGCCTCCCAGAGTGCTGGGATTACAGGCTTGAGCCACCGCACCCAGCCAAAAATTATTTTAAATAAAAAAATCTCTTAATGGTGCTGTGTTCCCAACAGGTGGAACGTATAGATTCAGGAAACAAGTGTGGAGGAAGAAGGCGTTAACCTTGCTAGCCATTACTCACATTGATCTACTTGGGAAATTTGTGCTTCCCATCCCTGTGAGTTTAGAGATCCTTGTTCTCAAAGGGGAAGCATTTCTTTCAGGTGACGCCGCCAAAGTCCCTCTAAACTATAAGCTAAAGCTGCTCTCTGGGCACTTTGGACTACTTGTACCAAAGAATAGCAAACAAGAAGATGAATTTTCATTTTAGCAGAGATAACTGATTCTCATCAGGTATAGGACTGCTGTTACACATGGGGACATGGAGGAGTAGTACATCTTGCACCCCAGCGATCCACGTGCATACTTCTTGGTACTCTTTTGCCCTACATTGACTGTAAATAGACAAATGTAACCACCCCAGTCAGAGAAGTCAAGGTGATTAGATCCCAGGGATGAGGATATGAGTCACAACATCTGGTAAATTATTGAGCTGTGGGTGGGAGGAATCCAGACTGGTCAGTAAAGGAGGGACACAATGAGTCAGATGTGGCCCTGAGATCAACTCCAGCCCTGCTGGGTATGGTTCTCACTGGCCTTCTTCTTAGCTTCACCTAGGAGGTACCCTGGAATTCTGGAGAAGCTGCTCCCAGAATCTACAGGAAGAATTGATCCATATGGTGCTAGGGTAGCTGAGTTAATGGTGTTGTGTGCTGCCCCGATATCTTGTCAGGAATGAAAGACTTGCTCCCCAGCTGCTGAGAGTGCTGCCCCAAGATGGTGCTCAGTGGTCAGCCCTCTTTGAGAGTTGCTTTAGCTGAAGAAAACTGACTCACTCAAGGTCACTTTCTTTTTTCCAGGGACAGCTTCGGTCAGGTCCAGTGACTGTCAATTAAGGGTTATAATGAACCTGCCCCTTGTCCCAACTGGGGACAACAATTCTAGATGGTTGCTATGGGCTGACTGAGGCTAAGGGTGGGCTTGCATTAGGTTCTGCTTCTCCCTCTGCATAATCCTGCATCCTGCCCCCTCTTACACTGGTGTTGCTCCCAATTCCTGTGCAAGACTGGGCCTAGGCTAGCAGGTTTGCTATGTGTGATCAAACCCCACTGCCAAGGGAAGAAGATCCAGCCTGTGTAAAAAAGCTGAAGTAATTGAGATTTTTTTTCTCTTCTTTTCCTGTAAATGTAAAGTTTGGACTGTGAGGAGCTGGGGGAGTTAAGCCATGGGGATCCAAGATGAAAGGTTGTGTAGAGTATGTCTTTGGATGGAATGGGGTTAAGGTTGGTGGAATTAGAGACAGGGAGATAGAGGGGAAAAATGAGTCATTTATGAGAAGAAGCCATGAGAGAAAGAGAAAGAGAGATTGAGAGCGTCCTTGGCCTTCCCAGTTTCTGCTTTCCATCTGTAGTAAGTGAACTGTCCCAACTGTTGTTCCTTAATATTCCACTGAATTAGAGACCCACTTCTCCCAGATGTATACAAACAGATTGCTGTATTTTAGTTAGCTGGAGTTGGTTGCAACCAAGATTCTTGACTAGAATGATTATATAGTATCTTAATTTTTGAAACTGTTTTTACGTGTGTTTTTGTATTCATATAAAAACTACTCTGAGCTAATGTTTTAGATGCATAGAACGGAAGTTAATTGAAATTTGTATTAGTCAGATGGTGCCCCATGGAGAACACTCCAATACTGTGTTGTCTAAATTTTTGGCCTAGCAAGGGAAATAGAACTAGGACAGAATTAACATTCACATTATTTTTCTTTCATTAAATGTCTTTAGAGCAAGAAGTCCATGAGAATAAAAAGCTGCTTCATTTTCCCTACCGAGCCATTTTACAAAGGGGCAAGATGGGGAGTTGGGGCAGAGAGGGAACAAGAAAGAAATCATACTAATGCTATTTAATATGAAAAAATGTATAGTTAGAACTCTGATAAATTAATCGCTTCTGATTTCAAAAATTAGTCTTCGTAGAAAAAATGTTAGTGATATTTGAAGAAGGGTATTGCATCATTTCAAAAATAAATAAAGGAAGTTATTTTAGACGTTGTGCCACCATTTAAGAGGTCATTCTTGCAGACAGGGAGCAGTGGCATTCTGCATGATTCAGTGTGCCTGGAAACTGCCACATAGGTAGGGATGACAGGAAGAAAGGAGTTTAACGATGGACCAGTGCTTCTCAAAGTGAAGCCCCTAGAGCAGCAACAGCAGCAGCATCTGACAACTTGTTAGAAATATGCTACTGCCCCACCTGGACCTGGCCTACATGCCCCAAACCCTAAACTACCAAAAATACTGTCCTATGAATCCCATTGACTTAGGCTGTCAGCTTCTAAAGTTTCTTGTTTTTCTTTTTCCAGACTGTTGTAGTGTTGTGAGAAGCACTGTTGCCTCAGATCTTGTGAATATAGCTTATATGTGTTCAGTGCCTGTGGATTCCAGAAAACTGGAGTCTCTTTGCCTCAGCTACAGTTAGTTTGTAGTTCATGGTATCAGTTGAGGTTTACACTGCTTGGTTTCTGCCCAGGGGCCAGACGGTAAAAGATAGGAAAGGAGATGTGGGGTTGGAAATGCAAGTTAGGATCTTGGTTTGAACAATTGCACCTTGTTTGTCCATGCATCCTCTCGAAACTTAGTGAATTTTTTTTGTGATAAGAATGATAAAAAATCTTTCTGGGACAAATATTTTAATCACATTTAATCACATGTAATCAAAATTTTGGTCTTTTAATCAAAACTTTTTTTATAGACATATTTCTATTGGAAATTAACTAGAATATACACCTGGTACAAGGAGACTACAGATATCTCCTGACTTACTGAGTGGTCTAAATCCATTTTCTTCTGCTAATTAGACCAGCTGCATACAATCTGGATCAAAAATTACCCAAAAGAATTTAAATTCTGAAAGGAAATAGAGCAGGGCACAGAAAGTGTATCTGCTTCTTCTCCCATTTTCTTGGTCTTCATAAATATTTCGAGATTTTAAAAATATTCTCTATCCAGAGCCATTTCTAGTCATTACTCATTTGTTAGGTAATCTGCCATTGTGTGAGAAATACGGGCATTAAAACACATGCTTCTGTCACATAATAATATTGTAAAGGTGAAAACTATTATGTCTTCATTGAGTCTCAAAGTACTAGCACACTAATAGTAAGAAAGCATTGTAATTAATCACCAACATTAATTGAATGATTAAAAAAACCTATGTTATTATAATCTTTTATTCCCAAAGCCACTTAACATCACTTAAGAGAAAAATGGCCAATGGAATACAATTAAATATATACTATTAAATCCTTTTAAGTTTTTCCCACTTTTCTTTAAAGTTGTGTTCATTCTAGTGAGCAACTAGGTATAAGATTGATTTTAATCTAAATATGACTTCTCAGTTCCTAAAATTTGATTCGCAGTTGGTTCTCTGTAAACATAGAGCTGTCCACTAGGAGTACATGTTATTTTCACCAGGAAAATGAGTAAGAAATGAAGTTCAAAGTCTCTGTCATCACAATCAGCATATTTCATCCAGCTCCATCTGATTCAGGTGTCCATGCAGTCAACAGTCAATTTCTACCCGGTCCTTGAAATTTTTCATGATCACCCAACCTCACATGATCCCCTGCTTTCTCTGTACACTTGTGTGTACTATTTACTTGATCTGGTTCTATACTGCCTTGAATTTAATATCTATTATGTTTTGTCTGAAAGCTGAATTGCAGGCCCCCTGAAGAAGGAAAACTCTCTTCTAACCTACGCATATTAGTGTTATCACTTGCATGGGATCACTAGTAAGGCTAATAGTGGATTTCTCAACAGAAACCTCACAGGCCAAGAGAGAGTGAAATGATAGAGTCCAAGTTCTAAGTGATTAAAAAAAAAAAAAAAAAACTACCAATGAAGAATACTTAACAAAGCTATCCTTCAGAAAGGAAGGTGAAATAGAGACTGTCCCAGACAAACAAAACCTGAAGGAGCTCACCATCACTAGACCTACTTTACAGAAAATGCTAAAGGGAGTTCTTCAAGCTGGAAAGAAAGGCTATTAATTATTAGGTTGGTGCAAAAGTAATTGCAATTCTCACCATTACTTTTAATGGCAAAACTGCAATTACTTATGCACCAACCTAATAGTAACATGAAAACATATGAAAGAATAAAATTCACTGAAAAATGTAAATATATAATCAAATTCATAATACTCTAATACTAACCTACACATTAGAACCATAGCATCTTGTATAACATTACAAAAATGTACAGCTTCCTACACACTTAAATAAATATTTATTGTTTTAATGTACTATACTCATAACTTCCCTCAAAGATTTCCTCATAGCAAGAACAACAAAACGTTTTCCCAAGAATCTCAGAAGTCATGCAATTCAGCAGTCTTCTAGAGAATGTTTTTCTCTAAGGCATGCTTGAAATGAAAGCTATAAAAAGAGAAAAGAGACTATTACAGAATTAAGCAGAAGTAAATAGTGCCACATCTCCAAAGACCGTATACATAAGTAAAGAAAGCCAGATGGTCCTCTTCATTAAAAAGATATGAAATTTGATACCAACATGCAGAAAAAAATTTGTTTGTCAGCTTTTCTTCAATTCTAAACTTCACCTTAGATTTCAGGTTAAGTTGATTCTCCTGGAAAATTCTTCAAACTTTTTAATGATTTTATAGGGTTTATTTTTGGGGGATCAAGCTAGCGTTGTCCTTGTGTGTGTCATACCTTCCTGACTTTGGAATATTCCATGCTCTCTCTTTTTGAAAGTTTCTATTTTTTAAGTTTATATAAATCTGTATTTAAAATCTTCTTTCATGTCTTATTTCTGTATTTTTCTCAGCATCTAAAGATAGAGTTCCATGCTTCTCTGTTTCTGCTTTTTTCTCCTTCTGGACTCACTGTGCTATCTTTTCTTATTGTTTGTGTGTACTCTTGCTGTTAATGACTGAAGATATTATTTAATATGTTATTGACTTTGTTGCTTAATGTCAATATCATACAAAATTATTGTTAAAGTATTGCTATTGGGATTAAGTATCATGTTCTTCTTATAAGGTGAGAATTAGTGTTAAAGTAAAAAAGTTGTATCAAAACCTTATCTACACTGGCCGCTTAATGTATGATACTCATAACTCTCACATTGAGAATTAAATTGTGTAAGCATTCCCAGAGGCAATATACTTGTGGAGGATGTAGTAACTAAATATTCATGGGCCCCTAGGCAAGCAGTGCATGGGCTTCAGGGAACCGAGAAACCCTCTGAAACACAGATTTTCAGTGTCTGAAATACGACAAATGTTTGTAATTCCTGAGAATTCCAATGATGTAAAGTATATGGAAGCTGTCTGCTCATAAGGCAATAGACTTTATCTAAATTTATTCTCAATTATTTGGACATGCATCCTTTTTTTTTTTTTTTTTGAGACGGAGTCTCGCTCTGTCACCCAGGCTGGAGTGCAGTGGCGCGATCTCGGCTCACTGCAAGCTCCGCCTCCCGGGTTCACGCCATTCTCCTGCCTCAGCCTCTCCGAGTAGCTGGGACTACAGGCGCCCGCCATCACGCCCGGCTAATTTTTTGTATTTTTAGTAGAGACGGGGTTTCACTGTGGTCTCGATCTCCTGACCTCGTGATCCGCCCGCCTCGGCCTCTCAAAGTGCTGGGATTACAAGCGTGAGCCACCGCGCCCGGCCTGGACATGCATCCTTTTGCAGTTCTGTCACTCGATCTTTGTGATACTATATGCCACTCTTAAAAGTTTGGTTACTGGCATTTTGGGCTATTTCACTCAGTTCTCTAGGGCAATGTCATTCCTTCATTTCAAAATTTGCACGAAGGCGAGTGATTGAAGTTATTAAAATGAGTTAGAGGTATTAATTTTAAAAGCTCAACTGCAGAGATTTTCATGGTATAAGTCCAGAAGTGGTTCAGTTGTGTAGGAGTTTGCAACTCCATGTCCATGTGCCCCTAAGGATCAGTGTATGGCCTTCATGGGGTCCAGGAACCCTCGGAAATACTGAGTATTTGTGCATCTGTTCATTTTTTTTCTGGATAGCAAGTTGATTACTTTGTCATATTCACCACAAGATTAAGAATCACGACCTTGAAGGGAGGCAGCATAGGAAACCTGGGTGGAGACTTTAGTGTGAAAACTTGTGTTAATTCATTGACAAAGGCCTAGCCAATAGTGACTCAGGGGAATCTGGGTGCCAGTGCCATTTACCTTAGGAAACACGGTATTTCCAAATGTATAAGGTGAGGGTGTGATGCTGTAGACATTTCTACATCCTATCATTTCCCGTTTTGTGACAACCTATCAGCACCCAAATGTGGCATTTATTTTAAAATTGACTCAGTCATCTACAGAACCACAGTCGAGGGAGGTACAGAGGAAAGAAATAATTGCTATCCTTCCTTCCAAGCCACCAAAGCCAGTTAAGACAGCACACTGGACTTAGGAAAGATTTCTGGAAAGAGACTGCTGGTGCTTTTGCTATCCCTTGTATCAAATTTGTGGGAAGATTCCCTAAGTGGGTTCAAGATGTTTTGGAAAATTACAGAACCCAATCTTCAGGCAGTGGGAAGCAGTGAAAGTTTTGTCTGGATATTAATTGGCTCTGCATCTAATAGGAAATAAAGGCCCAGTGAAACCCTTTTGGCTATCTCGTGGTACTCTGGATTTTTCCAGCTCAGTGCAATAAATAAGAGTCAAAATACCATCTTGCCTGGAGAAGAAAATCATAATATTTATAGGCTTTAGAACACTGGGGTTTTTTGAGGCTGCATAAAGAACTCTTATATTGTCTGCTGTGGTTTTCTCCTCTTTCCCTATCTTTGTTTTTTCCTGATTCTCCTCTTTCTACCCCTCTTTTTTTTCTGAAATGGAGATACTGATGAGGACCCTGAATTTTGCCAGTAAAGTTACAAAATGGTTACTCAAATAAATTCTCCTGTTCAAACTCCTACCACTGTGTGAATTTATTCTAAAACATTTTAAGACATGATTGTTTTAAGATTTGCTTAAACACCACCAAATAGACTGATACGTTACTTCAGCTTAGCAGGGCTTTTGAAGTTTGGAGGTAGCTCCTAGCTCCTCTGTGCAGGGGAAAGAGGAGGACTTTGGGGCATCAGATTCAAAATCTCCCAGGCTGATTAGATGGGTACAGATTGGCATACTCCTTTACTTGGAGTTGGCAAGTGCCCTTCAGATGACCACAGACCAAAGAGCTATTACCTTTCCCATCTTCTTCCAATAAGTACACACTAGTCTCTAAAGGAAGTGTAATTTTGCCCTTTCACTGATTTCTTTCTAAGTGTCCTGAACAAGAGCAGAGTTCGAGTATCTGGAATTAAGTCCTGGTAGAACGTAGGTTCTCCTGTGGTGAGTCTTCCTTCAGAGGATGACTCAGGTGGATGTCCCTGCCTTCCATGATGCTAGCCTTCTCCTGACAATCCTTCTCATAGCCCCTCCCATGCAATCCTCTTTAACCCTTCACTATTCAGTGTTTCCACCATCTCTCTCTGGACACACCCAACTCGCCAGAGTCTTTGCTCAGTCCCATGTGTAGTTCCAGTCTAGTCTTCAGGTAGCTTGACTGGATGTCAGCAGAGCTTTGTCTGCTCTAACGGGTACTGTCTCCTCATGGCTGAAGGGGCCTTCTGGTCGTAGGGAAGATGAGTTTGAGATAACGGAAGGTTCTCTTGTTCAAACTTGGCCCAATAACAGAGCTGTGGTCTCATTTTTTTCTAGAAATTTTGGACACAAATAGTATGGTGACCATGATAACTGATTTTTTCTTTCAAAAGTTTCCCAAGTTTAGTTTACATAAGAAACGCTTACTCTCAGTGTTTACACCCCTCTTTACTCCTATTGTTAAAAAACTAATCTTTGTGATTTTTTATGAAAGTGAAAAATTTGGCCATATTATATACAAAAGCATGATTCCCCTTTTTTTCATGCACCCCTTAGCCTCCCATCTTAATGAAGCACGCATTAATTGACAATGCTTTTGCATTTCTGACAAATGGCATCTTGTTTCCAAATTTCTCATTAGTCCTCAAGCTTCATCCTTTTAGCACAGAAAGGGATTTTAGTGCTTCTTTCCAAATGGGAAATTATGAGACACAGATTCCTTAAACAGTATGGCCAAGGATGCTGTCAAGTCCTTGATGTATTGGAGTTTTTTAATATCCTTGCCATAAGGGGATGGAGTAGGGATACACCCATTTGAAGTCTTCGTTATCAGTTTCTACCTTGCCTAAGGTGGATTTATGGTTTGGGGATTCAAAATCAGGAACAAGTCTTGAATTAAGTTCAGGGCTTGGAGGGAAGCTGTCATGATGTTTAGTGTGATCCAGACATTAGCCAGAATTGTTCTCATGGTACAAATTCCCTCAAAGTAGAATTTGATGTATTTCACTGGACATAAACAGTGCATGGTAATATATTCACATGAACAGGTGAATGCTCTCAGAATCCTTTAAAAATGATAAAAACCTACCTTACCTTACAAATCTCAAGAGGTATGTGTAATGATGATCATTTAGGAAGTCAGAAAAAAAGATGGACTAACAGGAAAGAATAAGTCATAAGTATATAGAGCATCTTGGGAAGGATGACAAAGGAGCTGGCCACATAGGCAGTGAGTGAAAAAAATATGGCATTGAGGTTATCTTTGTAACTGTGTATAAAGCCTACAGAACCTTTGCATAATTTAGTTTCCCTTTTTGGTTGATGTTTTAAAATCGATCTTTTAAACAAAAAGTGATGTAAATAATTTTACATTTTTTCTAATTTTCCCAACTGGCTGTGTATGATGATTTTGTGAGTGAGTCATTGTATTTAACTGAAAGCATCTCTGGTATTGAAGTTTCATTCTTGTTTCCTAAGAAATCTTAGTCAAAACAATAGTAACATATTCTCACAAAGGATAGTCTATAAACTGATGAAGTACATTATTCATATGCCACAATATAATAATCACAAGACCATTACACTTCATAGAATACTATGCCCAGTGACAATACCTGTGACGATGAGATAATAGCAGCCATGAGCACTCCAGGGAGGAAGGAGGATGAATCATCGAACAGGCATTATTATCATTAATAATAAACTCTGTGAATAAGGTAACAAGGTTTTCATCACTACTGCTATTGCACAGATTGTAGATTTGTTTTCAAAGTTCAAATTGATGACTACATAAAACTAAGAACAGTGCCAACAGAAGTAATAAAATGTTTGTAAGTTAATCCATTACAAAAGCCTGGAAAACCAGTCTCTGCTAATTGCTCCAATGCATGGCCTGGATATTGACATTTAGTGGGTAACTGCTGAAATGAAATAACAACATTTTCCAAACAGTGATTTGGAGCCCGAATTGATTTCTGCACACCCACTTGGAGATGCATTCGGCCAGGGGTAGCAGATGGGTGAAGATGGTGGTTGCCTTCCACCTCCGATATCCTATTCAAATCTTAACTTCCTTTGAGTTATATTTCAAGATTTTCCTTCTCCAGGAAGCTTTCCTTGGCTCCTAGACCCTATGTGCTCAGTTCCCACAATGCTGATTATTTGGACCTTTCCTTTCAACACTTAGGCACAGACTGCCTGATATTGATGGCCCTTTCCACAAAGATTATGTTTCTTGAAGTCAGAGGCTATGCATTACAGTACTTTTTTATTTTCCAGTGTACACAGCATTATATACAGGGCAGGCACTCAAAAATTTGGTGAATTGTATGCAAATGATATAATTACAGCATTTTCAATCTTATGATACCACTTAATTCAAGTCCTAGTTTTCCAGATGAGGAAAATGAAGCCAACAGAAGTTAAGTTCTTGCTCAAGATCATATGACTAATATATAATTTAAATATAATCCAAGGACGTCATTTGCTTAGGAAATAGGTGTTTCATTTGTGTTCTTATTTAACCTATTTGTTTAGTAAATAAACTTGCCTTTTCACCAGCGTTGCAGAATTGTATCTCATCCCTGCTACTGCTGGGATCAGTAAGGATTTAATGTATTTGCTGTCGTCTTTAGAACTCTGATGCTGTCATTAATATGTATCAACACATTTGCAAGTGCTTATACACTTTCTTTTTCTAACTTGATGGTTTCAGGCTTCATTGTGAAGCCTCCATCCTTTGTTGCAATTGGAATGATTGCATCTCTGCTCACATAGAGCTTTGTTTCTGCCTGGACTTTATTGCTTTCCACAATTAGACCTGCATTGTGATCTGGTGAATAGACGTTTATCTCCCCTACTATTCTGGGGCTGTTTGAGGGTGGAGAATCACAGAATGATCATCCTGGTTTCTCTATAGCACCTAGTGCAGTTCTTTGAATACAGTAGAAACTTCATAAATGCTGAATAAATTGTTTTGTTCAGTCTAATGTAATGAAATGATAGTTACAAGAGTGTGTTTCTGAAAATCAGGCCTTTTTTTCATGAAAATGCTAACCAGAGCCTCTTGCCCACTGTTTGAAGAGGATAAAGAATATAATACAACCTACCAATTTTTTGTGTGGCAACACAAAACAACCTACCAATTTCCTAAAAGATAACTAAACCTAGTAAAATGTCTAGGTAGAAGTAACTACCATGCTAGGAGTAAAAAGCTTAAACATCACTTTCTAATCACCAATTAATTAGGCTGTTAGTAATGACTGTGTATACAGTAACATGTACAGTTTTTATGCCACATCATGAATATTATGTTTATGACAAGGCATAGAAATAAACACACATCAATAAATAAAGCTGTTAGGGAAAAAATAAAAAGTTACAATAAAAAGCTAGTTTCTTGTAATAAATTCTTGAAAAAAGTTGAGAATGGAGTTGGGGAGAAGGATTGAAGCAGTGGTTTGTTAAGCGTTATGGAAAGAGGTGGTATGAGGGGTTGCTGTGCCTGGGTGACTGTGTTGATCCCCTTGGGCTGCTGTAACAGAACACCATTGACTGGGTGGCTTATACACAAGAGGAATTTATTGCTTACAGTTCTGGAGGCTGACAAGTCCAGATTCAGTGTCTGGTGAAGGCCAGCTTCCTGGTTCCTAGATATTGCCTTCTCACTGTGTCCTCACATGGTGGAAGTAGGGAGGGCGCTCTCTGGGACCTCTTTTATAAGAATGCTAATCCTATTCATGAGGTTTCCATCCTTATGGCTGAATCAGCTCCCAAGGTTCCATCTCCTAACACCATCACTTTGGGGGTTAGGATTTCAACATGTGAATTTTGGGGGGACACAAATATTCAGACCACAGCAGCAACAACAAGACAACTTTAGGCAAACTCTCAGAATCAGAGGAACTGATAAAGAGGCACCATGTTCCTGAGGCTATTTGAAAAGCTCCAAACAAGAGGTTGTGATCAATCTGCAGGGGAGCTGGTTGAGGCTTTAGGATGAAAAAATGCTAAAAGCAAACAACTTTACTTACTTCAAAGAAAAAGTTTTAAACAGAAATATTGTTATATCACCAATATGTTTCAGCGTAATGTTTGTCACTGCCTCTGCATGACTCACTGTGGTTTGATCCTCTCTTAGGGTCTACTCTCAGCACCAGTAACAGCCGAGACACTCACAGCTCCATTATACTCTTGGTGATGCTGCACTTTGAGTATAACTTAAGACTTCTATCCGCACATGATGTTAATGATGTTGTAATGAGTTTTGGTGACATTCATTTAAAAATTTTCCTTATTGTTAACAGAAAAACACTGTTTTGTGTGTGTGTGTGTTGAAAGATACATGTGTTTTGTCAAGTTTGTATATTAAAATCTAAAAGGGAGTTTACTGACACATTGCTCATATGAGAGATATATGTGAAATAAGAGTGTATTTATACATGCAGTCTCAGCTTGCCTTGTTCCATTTCAAGGGGTATATAATTCTTCCAAAAGAATAAAATTCTCACGGCAAAATGATTTTGAATTAATCAAGTCATTAAAATATTTATTGAGTACATAAAATGTTTATAGCAGAGTCAAAAGGATTGTGGAGTGAATCAGGCAAGGGTTTTGAGATAAGGCCTGTCCAGAATCAGCTCCATCACCTCATGGGAAATGAGGTGGGGTCCACATAGGAGTGGGGGCTTGTGTCACAGACAGAATAGCTGCATCTGGATGGAACTGGAGGCAGCTTCTGGGATAGTGGCAGAAATCAAGCATGAGTATGATCAAGCCTGCACTCTTGTTTAAAAGCAAATTCCCTATTTACGACTAAAGATATTCTTAGAGGAGTAGGGGAGAGGGTGGTTATTTATGTCTGTGAGTTTGGAATTCAGTAGTAAGTGATGACTTTACACTGAATTATTTGTCCTCTGCCTCCCAGGCTCTTTGAGGCCTGTAGCAATCCAGGGATAGTGCTTTAGCCTGAGGCTTTAAGATAGAGGAAATCTACAGGCTTCATAGTTATGAAGTCGTCTGTCTTCAGCTCCCCAGAAGAGGGGAGACAGGAGTTGAAAACTATAAACACACCATAATATTTTGACTGGTTAGTTTGAAATCGCAGTAACTATGAATTCATGTGGTTGAACACAAATTTGGAGACTTTAATCCTTGTAAGGGACTCTGCCTTAACACCATGTGAACTGGGTAGGTACAGATTTTCAGAACACAGGAATTAAACAAAACCATAGCTAGCACCTACCATCACTAGTGAGTATGTGCAGTTTGCTTCTTAGCACCCATTCCCCCTCCCACATTTTCTTTGGCCACCATTCCCCATTCTCAGTCACTGGGTGCATGGCTTTGACCTCACTGCGCTCTCAAGGGATGAGTCTGGACTGTCCATAAATGGGTCTCTCTCCTTCAGTCAGAGTGACTGGATCAGAGATAGCATGTCACACCAGTGGACCGAATTAGATGTTCGAAGAAATCTGTTGGGGCAGCCCTGAAGAAGAAGTTCCCTCTTTCTTCCATAAGGAAGAAAGTCCTCTTTTTCTCTTCTTTGAAAAAGGTAAGGAAGCAAGGGCCAGAACTAATATGGCATCTTTTATTGTTACTATTTTTATTTTGTGTTGATTGGTTCTTGTTTTGGCTTCCACAGAAGGAAACTTGGAGCTTCTAAAGGATGGAGTAGGTGTATTGGGGTGGGGCAGAGCAGGCTGGGGTGAAGCAGACGCTGTGGCAGAGTACACAGAGAGACCAGGCCCTTGGGATATTGAGGGGCTACTAGACTAAGCTTTACCTAAAGCTGGATCCTATGTCTGTGCTTTTATGTTCAATGAGCCATTATATTTATTTTTTTGTTTAAAACAAGTTGAGTTGGATTTTCCATTTCTTGCAACCAGAATATTGATATTGCACCTGATGTTAAGAAAACAAAATTAGCTCCATCCTGCTAACTCCCGGAGCTTACGTGGCAGGGATTACAAACTGCTTAGGAATGAGTAAGACATGAGAATAAGTGAGCTATGTTGTTTAATTGCTTCATGACTCATTTCAAGCATTTTAATGTTTAAAATTTTAAGAATATTAAATAACATCATGACTTTTCTTCATTTTTATTTGTCTTTATGACCTGTGACAGAAACAATGGCATCTAAATACTTTTAAACAGCTTGTGCTTAGAATACTTGAGATAATTGCTCATAGTTTATTCAGGCTTTGGAACTGTGTAAAGCAGACAACCTGAAAGCCAGGTCACTATTGTTGGCTTCATTTATCATGGACCATTTATAATTGGTCTCATACCTTTTAAATGGAATAACCACTTTTCCCACATTAACTACATCATCTAGAAGAATTCTGGACTGGTCATGGTGGAGGATGAAGGACAGTCCTGACATTGTCATGTTGTAAATGCCTTGGGCACTGGTTTTTCATGACTGTGTGTATACATGCATACCTGTGTTCAATATGGGTGTGGGAACAAGGATTATAGTGGTAGAATGACTTACCTTCTTTGTCAATGCATCTGAAAGTGTCTTAGAAAATCCAAATGAATCCACTGAAGAATTTTAAATTAATGAGAGTTCAAAAAGTACCTGAATCAAGAGAAAAGCACAAAAATCAATACTTCTCTATATCAGTGACTGTTGGTAAGCAATTGTAATGGAAAAAAAATCCATCTACTATAACACCTCCAAACCATAGCTAGTTATGAACCAACATAAAAAGAGATATGTAGGTTCTATATGAAGAAAAGGACAAAAGCTTAAGAAAGATATAAAAGAAGATTGGAGTATTTTTTAGCTAGATGGAAGAACTCACTATTTAAAGGTATAAATTCTTCTTAAATTAACCTAACATTAGTATAATTTAAGTTCATATGACTTCTTTTCAATTTTCTCCTATAAATTCTTTCTACGATTTTAGGAAGAATTTATAGGAGAAAATAGCTGTTTTAAGGAGGGTTATTTTTGTCTAAATACCAAAGAGTTCTTCTCCTTGCCAAGCCCCAAATTATATAATAGGAGGGAGGGAGAAAGGAAGGGAGGAAAGAAGGGAGGAAGAAAGGAAAGAAGGAAGGAAATGAGGAAAGAAGGGAGGGAGGAAGGAGGGGGGGAAGGGAAGAAGAAAGGAAGAGAGAGGGAGGAAGGAATGGAGGCAGGAAGGAAGAGAGGAAGGGATTGGGGAAGGGAGGGAGGAAGGAAGAGAGGAAAGGAGGGAGGAAGAAGGGAGGAAGGAAAGAAGGAAGAGAGGGAAGAAATAGTGGAGGAAGGAAGGGAGGGAGGAAGGGAGGAGGGAAGGGGGGAAGGAAGAGAAGAAGGAAGGAAAGGAGGAAGGAAGGGAGGGAGAAAGGAAGGGAGGAAGAAAAGAAAGAGGAAGGGAAGGAGGAAAAGAGGGAGGGAGGAAGGAAGGAAGAAAAAGAGGGAAGGAGGGAGGAAGGGAGGGAAGAAGGCAGGAAGGAAGAGTGAATAGGAGGGAGGAAGGAAGGGAGAGAGGAAGAGAAGAAGGGAGAATATTCTAGGCTAAGGGGAAAACTAAAGCAAAAGCCCAGAGGAAGGAATGTGCTCAATATATTTGACTAACAGCATGAAGACCCCCAGACTTTAGCAGAGTGAGTAAAGGAGTGATGAGTAAATTTAGAAAGGAAGCCAGAGGTCAGATTATACAGGACCTCATGGGTCAATGTAAGGACTTGGGTATTGTCATGGGTGTGACTGGGAAACCAGAAAATGATAAGCGCTGGGGTGAAGCAAGGGCAGGAGCTGAGACATTAGTTGAGGGGGTGAGTTTAATATTCGAGAACACAGAGGATGGTGGCTTAAGCCACAGGTGGAGCTGTAGCAATGGTTATAAATGATTCATTTCAGAGTAGTTTTGAAGGCAGGGCTGACAGGATTTGCGATAGATTGGATGTGGGCGTGTGAGAAACAGAACAGTTAACATGACTTCAAGTTTGAGGCATGATCAACTAGGGGTTAGTGGTGCCATTTTCCTAGAAAGGAGACTCTGCAAAATGGGCAGGTTTTGGAGAAGGAGAGGCAGCAAGAGTACTGAGTTGGCCATGTGAAGTCTGAAGTGCCTATTACATTTCCACATTGAGATATCAAACTGGCAGTTGCAAAGGTCGATTTAGGTTTTGTGAGAGCTAAAGCTTTGGACAATGTGAGGTGCTTTATTGAATAAAAGTAATATTAAGTTATAAATGAAAAATAGCAGAAAAATATAAATACTTTCATAGAATAAGAACATAAATCACAATGAACCTCACACTTTATAAAGCTGACAAATACCAAAATATCACTACATTTAGAAACTATGAAATAGTGTTGAAACAGGAGGGTTCCCTGATCCCCCTCACAGGATGTGTGACAGGGTGTGGCTTGCCTGTTCGGTTGCTGCTGCTCAAACCCCTGATGGGAGGGGGAACACAGAGATGGGCAGGTGCAGGAGCCAGGGCGAGTGCACTGGGCTCCGGTCCTGTGGTAGTGTCTAGGGCTAGGTGCCCGTGCCCCCAGTGTTACAATGTTCTTTTAGCCTTGCCATCTGCAGACGGCTTAAGTGTTAACAAGCTCAATTAATCCTCTGCCTTTTCACAATGGCAGAGGGCCAGTGTGACAGCTTTCTGTATCCCAAGCTCTTGCCCAGAGTCCTGGAGGAATCAGGTCACACATGGGCTTGAAGGATAAATGTGGGGTTTTATTGAGTGGTGGAGGTGGCTCTCAGTGGGATGAATGGGGAGCTGGAAGGGGGATGGAGTGGGAAAATGATCTTCCCCTGGAGTTTGACCATCCAACAGCCGAACTTCCTTTCAACTGTCCACAGCCAAACTCTTCTCAGTGTTCAGATGCTCATATTCTCTCTTTCTGTGCTCTGCCATGGCACAGTTAATCTGCTTTCTCCTTGTCTCCTCATTTGCTTCCTCCTTGTCTCCTCATCTGCTTCTGGAGCCTGGGGTTCAGGATTTCTATGGGTACAGGATGGGGGGTGTGGTGGGCCAAAAGGCAGCTTTTTGGTCATGAAAACAGAAAAGTCTCTTCCCACTTAGGGCTGTAGGTCTCCAGGCTTGAGGGTGGAGCCTTTGCCAGGGAGCCACCCTCTTCTACCCAGTATTTCCTTGTCTCTTGTCTGTAACATTTCAGTTAATTTTTTCCTCTAGTATGTTCAATTCAATTTTTTAAAAACATTAATGAAGGTCTGGAAGCATAAATCATGCAACTTTATACACAAATACAGAGGAACTTCCTATTTGTAGTACTACAGAGTTTGTCTTAGAAATACAGGAATTCTGATAAATTCTCATTTGTACAATTTCTATCAGTAAAGAAAAAAAGTATGATACATTTACAGTTACACATACTGCATAATTAAGGATTTTCCTGGTAAAAAAGAACTTTCGTTGAGACCAGACACCAACAAAAACCAACCCTGCACTTAAAATTTTGATAATTGGAAGGCTCTTCCATAGACTGCCTGATGGCTTTATGCATGTCTTTCATTGCTTTTTTTTTGCAGATAATAAAATGCACATATTGTTTATTTTGATGAGTTTTGACCAATGTATACACCCCTGTAAACCATTATTAAAAATAAGATGTAGAACATTTGCATCACTCAAAAAACTTCCCTTATGCCACTTTCTAGTCAATAACCCCTATAGAAGCAACAATTCCTTTGATTTTTATCCCTCTAGATTAACTCTCACTGTTCTGTAACTTATAAAAGGGATCACACAGTGTGGAATTTGTGTCAGGCTTCTTTTTGCTTTTGAGATTCATCCATGTCTTTTGTGTGTATCAGCAGTTTTTTTTTTTCTTTTTACTTTTGAGTAATTTTCCATTGCGTAAATATGCCATAGTTTATTTTTTCATTCTCCTTTTGATGGCCATTTTGATTTTTCCAGTTTTGGGCTATTATGAATAAAGCATCTATATGTATTTTGTACAAGTACTGTTCTTGATAGAGAGTTTCATTTTTCTTAATTAAATTCCTGGGAGTGATATTGGTAAAACATAAGGTGGCTGTATTTTTAAATTTACTAGAACCTGCCAAATCCTTCTCCAGTGTGGTTGTGCTATTTTCCACTCTCAGTAGAAATGTATCTGATCCAGTTGTTCAACTGGATGTATTTTTATATTTTAGTCATTCCAGTGGGTGTGCTGTCTCTACACATTTCCAAACTTGTTTCTCCTCCACTACCCAAATATATCTGATGCTAGGTGCCTGTAAAACATGTTATCTGTGGTCTTACCTCTTTACGTAATGACTGGGGGAGTCAGCACTCAGGACATTAGGAGTATTCCTGGAAGTTACTGCTAAATGAAGCTGGCTAGCAATACCTTAACTGTATCTGCAAGTAACTGCAAATGACAAAAACGTATTCAACTAAACATTAAATTTCTCTCAGTACTAACTCTGTTTTGACAAGGTCATCCTAATAACCCTTGGTCATTCCAACTGTATTCAACAGAAGAGAAAGTATGACAGATGAGAAGGAGAAGTGGAAAGTGATAGGTTTATTAAACAACCACAGGTAAAATATATTACTCTGCACATTTTATAAAAACAGATGACAAGTTGGACATATGTCACACAGGCTCTTTAAATGGGCCTGCAAAAGGAAAGGATACTGAAGCTTAAGATTCTTTAGTGTCACAGTTAGGTTGCCACTGGAAAATTGAATAGGAAGTTTCGAAGAGTGGTCAATCCTGGAGGAAAAAATTCATGAGTTAACTTGGTATTTTAAACACTGGGAGTGGCCGGGCATGGTGGCTCACGCCTGTAATCGCAGCACTTTGGGAGGCCAAGACGGGTGGATCACAAGGTCAGGAGATCAAGACCATCCTGGCTAACACAGTGAAACCCTGTCTCTACTAAAAATACAAAAAATTAGCCGGGCATGGTGACGGGCGCCTGTAGTCCCAGCTACTCTGGAGGCTGAGGCAGGAGAATGGCATGAACGTGGGAGGCGGAGCTTGCAGTGAGCCGAGATCACGCCACTGCACTCCAGCCTGGGCAACAGAGTGAGACTCCATCTCAAAAAAAAAAAAAAAAAAACAAAGAACAAACATTGGGACTGTATATGGTCATTTAGGCAATGTTGAAAGCAAAACTTCAGACAAATTAAATTTAACAGAATTTAATTGAGCAAAGAATAATTCATGAACAGGTAGTCCCCAGAACCAGAATGGGTTCTGAGTGACTCTGGGGCTGCCATGTGGTCAGAAAGACATTAAAAATGTTCAGCATGTTTGGCCTGGTGATTTCACTTCCAAGAATGTCTCCCATGGAAAAAGGTATGTACCCAAAGATGTTCCACGACTTACTTTTTTCATATTAAAGTGGCAAATGGGAAAATAAACACTAACAACTTAGCAAGGAATAAATAATAAATATAGGGTCATGATGAAGTGACATCCAGCCCTTACAAATTAATCATATTTTTTCTGCACATCATCTATAATTTTTAAATTGAGTTATAGCATACATCGAGTGCACAAATCTTAAATACAATATTCACTGTATTAAGTGAATATACAGTATTCACTTATACTTAATACACAATATTCATTTATACTTAATACAGTGAATATTATATTTAATTATATATTTTTAAAATTATTTATTGATTTATTTGTTGTTATTTATTTTTGAGATGTAGTCTTGCTCTGTCACCCAGGCTTGGGTGCAGTGGCGTAATCTTGGCTTATGGCAACCTCCACCTCCTGGGTTCAATTGATTCTCATATCTCAGTCTACCAAATAGCTGGGATTACAGGTGTGCACCACCATTGCCTGGCTGATTTTTTTGTATTTTTAGTAGAGACGGGGTTTTGCCATGTTGGCCAGGCTGGTCTTGAACTGCTGGCCTCAAGTGATCCTCCACCTGCCTTGGTCTCCCAAAGTGCTGGGATTACAGGCATGAGCCATCATGCCCAGCTGAATTTCGTATGTTTTATACAGATACACCCATGGACCTAACACCATGATAGGACATTTTTAGTATATCAGAAGACTCCTCATATCCCCTCCCAGTGTGCCAGTGTGTTCTAGACATTGAAAGAGTTATACTTCTTATTTTTAATTCATAAATTATACATTCAATTTGTGCACAAGTCTTTTGTGAGCTTGCTTTATTATGAATTAATCCTGAGAGATGGACATATTTGCTATGTGCTGACAAAATCAAGTTGCTGAACTTAAAAGTTACCATCACAAACTGGGCCATATTACATTTTTTCGAGTTAGTTGGGCCCTTGTAAAGATACAGCCAGGCCCACTTTTTGGTGGCAATTTGATATTGCCATGAGATTTTCCTTTCAATATTTACAGTTATTAATATAGGTTTAAGAAGTATTACCCATGTGACCATTTTGGACATGTTGAGTAGATTAATGAAATGTACTTTCTGAAAAAGATAAACTAGTTCACCTTTAACAAAAATTTTTTTCTACATAATGCTTTAAAGTTTTAATTTGATCCAGGTAATTGCTTTCTCTTCGTGAGCCCATCCAACCTAAATAAAAAATGAAAAGAATCAGCCTCTTCCAAGTCAAATTCAGGTTTATAACTTTACATGTAAAGTGAAGAAAAAAGGCAATGGAAATGACAAGACAGATTTGGACATGGACTAGATAATCCCTCTCAGATAATAGAACAGATCTTTAATTTGCAGAATTCTTTTTGCTAGAATGATTCCCCTTTAATATTTAAACAATCCTATTGAGTGTGATGAGACTCTGTGAACCTGAGTTACATACTCTCATTTGGGCAATTCATTACAATTTCTTCTGTATTCTTTCGAGTAATTGAATCAACTTAAAAATTTGCCTTGGTGACCAAGTAAATAAGAAACTGCTTGTTAAGAAAGAGTGATTTAGATTTGATGACTGTGAGTCAGTCTCAAAAGGCACTTCTATAAAAAGCGTAAAGTGAAAGTGTTCAAGCATACTTCAGGGAATTAACAGCAAAATTGAAAATGGCTTAAGAGGGAATAGAAAGTGCCAGAACCTAGAAAAAGCCCTACCAGTCATGTAGAAAGAATTAGAAGTAACGTTAGCAGTCAGAGTGAATGGTACCTTATGGAAGATTTGTTCTACAATAATCCCTAAAACCAGACATTTCAGTCAATTGGTCTTAGTTTAAATTTTATGGAGCAATGTCAGTTGATTTAGGAATTTGTGAATAGTTAGATGTGAAGAGCATAGCAATTGCATTTGGAAAATGATATAACAGTATCTATTAAAACTAAGTATATATATAACCTATGATCTAGCATTTCTTTTATTTTTTATTTCTATTATTATTATTTTTTGAGACAGAGTCTTGCTCTGTCACTAGGCTGGAGTGCGGTGGCGTGATCTCCGCTCACAGCAACCTCCGCCTCCCAGGTTCAAGCGATTCTCCTGCCTCAGCCTCCCGAATAGCTGGGACTACAGGTGCCTGCCACCATGCCTGGCTAATTTTTGAATTTTTAGTAGAGATGGGGTTTCACCATGTTGGCCAGGATGGTCTCGATCTCTTGACCTATGACCCAGCATTTCTACTCCTAGATCTATGCCCAAGAGAAATGAGTTCATACACCCACAAAAATCCATGTGTAACAATGTTCATAGTATATTTATTCACAACAGCCCCAACTGGAAACAACCCAAATCTCCATCAGTTGGAATGGAAAAATAAGTTGTGAAATATTCTTATAATGGAACAAGGAAAAAACAACAAGAAGAAAAACTGCAACTACCCATAATAAAATGGATCAATTTCATAGATATAATGTGAGAGTGAAAGAAGCCAGAAACAAAAGAGTACAAACTGTATGATTATATTTTCATAAAGTTCAAGAGTAGGCAAAGTTAAGTTATAGATTTATAAGTCATAACAGTAATCACCCGTGAGTGAGGTATTGACTGGAAAGGGACATATGGCAACTTCCTGGGGTTCTCTATCTTGACAGCACAGTGGTTGCTTAGGCATACACGCATGAAAAGTTCACTGAGCTGTGCACTTAGAACTAGTGTACTTTATTGTATGGTATGCTTCAAGAAAACCAGTTTTTAAAACTAATAACAAAGTCAATATTCAGAGAGGATAATCTAGTCATGCAACCCATAACAATGTTTTGGTCAACAATGGACCACATGTATAATAGTCCCATAAGATGATAGTAGAGCTGAAAAATTTCTATCACTTAGTGACAGAGTAGTGCAATTACTTTATTTTAAAAATAAATTCAGTGTAACCTAAGTGTACAGTGTTTATAATGTCTACAGTAGTGACAGTAATGTCCTACACCTTCACATTCATTCACAACTCACTCATTGACTCACCAGAGAAACTCCAGTCCTGCAATATTTATTCATGGTAAGTGCTCCATATAGGTGTATACATTTTTTTAATCTTTTTTACTGTATTTTTCTGTACCTTTTTTACATTTAGACATGTTTAGATACACAAATACCATTGTACTCCAAATGCCTGCAATATTAAGTTCAGTAACATGTTATATAGATTTGCAGCTTAGAAGCAATAGGTTGTACCATCTAGCCTAGGTGTGTATTAGGCTATACCATCTAGGTTTGTGTAGATACACCATATGATGATTGCACAATGATGAAATTACCTAACAATGCATTTCTCAGAATGTATCCTCATAGTTAAATAAAACATGAATATGCTTGATTTCATGCCTCTTTCTTTCCCACTTCTCAGCTAGATAATTTCTGCTTAGTAAAGAAATAATTATATTATCAAATGAACATTATTAAATAGAACCAAAGGCTAATTGGCTATGTGGCTACAACTCAGCTGCTGGATTATTGCTAGTCATTGGTAGGAAAATCTCTTGTAAATACTATATTTCCTATCCCTTAAAGCTGGTGTTGTCTATAGCCTTTCATATTATATCATCTGGCTCTTCCAGAATGGTATTTATTAGACTCAAAAACAATAGCAACCCTTTTCTGAAAGAAATCTTCCCATTAGTTTGACTAGCTATCATCCTGGTTTCATGAGAGTATCACTTAGGTGCAAGCTCTGTGACTTTTTTCATTCAAGCAAATTCTTATCTCTACTTAGAACTGCTGGCCACTTAATTGACATAATTTAAAACTGTTTCCAGTTGCATGAAACATGAAACAGCACGAAGACCCTCACTAAATGCTGGCGCCCTGTTCTTGGACTTCCCAGCCTCCAGAACCATGAGCCAAATAAATTTATTTTCTTAAAAAAAAAACTATGTATTTGATCTGAAGAATAAGTCAAGGGAAAAACAAAAACCAAGCATAGAAAAGCAAAAGATAAAAAATACCCTTCCAAACTAAATACAAAATAAGTAGTAGGCCAGGTGAGGTGGTTCATACTTATAATCCCAGTGCTTTGGGAGACTGAGGCAGGAGGATTACTTGAGGCCAGGAGTTCTAAATATTGACCAGCCTAGTCAGCATAGTGAGATCATGTCTTTTCAAAAAATAAAAAATAATTAGCTGAGTGTGGTGGCACATGCCTGTAGTCCTAGTTATTCAGGAGTCTGAGATGGGAGGATTGCTGGAGCCCAGGAGTTCAAAGCTACAGTAACCTATGATCATGCCACTTCATCCTAGCCTGGGAAACAGAGTGAAACACCATTTCATTAAAAAAAACCTGAAAATAAAAAGAATTTTAAAAAGTAGTAGCATAGTACCTGGAAAGTACTAATTAATTGAAATAGGCACTTGCCTGACACATTGTTTTCATCACAGGTAAGTCTGGACCTATGATGCTGAGAGATTTCCATCAACTAATTCAGGAACATATGGAAATAAAAAATAAAGCTAAGTCTTTAGTATCATTTCTCAAGGTACATAAGCCTTTTGTACTGATGATATCAAATGGGGTATTATAATTTGTTAACCTGGGGTACATTTCTGCAAGAAAGAATTAAACTTGCACATGATCCTTAGAAATGCAAAATATGAAATCTGTAACTGGAATGTGATTCCAAATGACTATGGATGTGGCCCTTATTCTGAATGAAATAGAATATCAGTCTCTGGGACCTACTTGACCAGTTTCTATCTTTATGACTTTGGAAAAATGACTCTTTATGTCAGATAAAAGAGGGGGAAACAGAATTTATAACTAAATATTCCAGAAGAATAAACACATGCCCTCATTAACTTCTAAACCCTCTGAGCCCCTCGATATACATAGGGGATTGATTCCAGGACCCCCTTGGATACTAGAATTTGAGGATGCTCAATTCCCTTATATTTAATGGTATAGTATTTCCATATAACCTATGCACATCCTCCTGTGTACTTAAATCACCCCTAGGTTGTTTATAATACCTAATACAGTGCCTACACATTGCTTCATTCAAGTGGGCTCAGGGTGTGGCAAATTCAAGTTTTGCTTGTGAGACTTCTTCCAAATATTTTTCAACCATAGTTGGTTGAATCCACTGATGTGGAATCTTTGGGGACAGAGGGCCAACTTACATATAAATAAATAAATAAATAAAGCATAAGCCCACAAAGACAAATAAAATGGAAGAAGTACAGCAGGATCGATATGGAAGCAACTCTCTAGAGAAAGAAAAGCATGTGAACGTGCGGTCTCTAATTTAGCAGTGTAGAATCAGCTGAAACCTAAACAAATGTGGATGGGGCACCAAGAGGATGCAGGTACATGCTCATCCCATTGGAATTAGAATGATCCATTTCTGGACGGTGAAGGTGAGTGGTGGTGCAAAGAACAGAAAAATCAGTTCCAAGTTGTTTAAAGAGCAGGCAAGTCTTTCCAACCCCATCCCACATGCCATGTAGTCAGTTAGCTACTGCTCTTCCTCCTGGAAAAAGAGGAGCGGCTTCTCCTCTGGAGAAATGTAACTGGAGGGACTGTATTCTTGGAGCACCAAAAACACTAAGGGGCAGCAGCAAAGTGCTAAAAACCAAAGGATTATGTAAAAATCTAAAAAAGTCGTTGAGTTTCTTACCTCATCTCCCCTTCTCTGTGCCCAAATGCTAGCTACCAAGTTTATAACTTTCAGTTTTTCTTGATTGGCCAAGGAGAAAGGACCAACAGATGTCGTCATTCAGATAGTTTACCCAAAACAGTCTGATTTCTTCTTAATCACCAATAGAGTAGCAATAAACTATTAGTGCCCCATTATTAAATATGAATGAAACACTAAGCATCCTGGATATTTGAAGCAAGCTTCCAATATGAAATAAACAAAATAAACAGAGAGAAAAAAGGTAAGAAAAACAACTAAAGTCATTTAAAACCCATTCATAATATTCTTCTGAGAAAGTATTGTCTCCATTAATTGAGAAGAGAATGCTATAAATTGGTACTGAAAATAGAAAGAGCTTTTAGAAAATTAAAAACAGGACATGATGGTATAAATTTCAAAGAGATAAATAGAAAAATGAAACACAGAATTTGATAAAATCTCCTGGAAAGTAGGGGTAAAGTACAAAGAGGTGGAAAGCAAGAGGGAAAAAATTAGAAGAACAAGAAAGAAGGCACAATATCTGACTAGTAGAATTTTAAAAAATAAACAATAAATAAAATGATGATGGTTAGGGGTGGCTATCAAGAGATAATATCAAGTATGACTTCATATCAAAAGGCCCCACTGCATGTCCAGCACAGTGAGGAGGAACTTCCATCATCATGTAATTTCCACCTTGAACTAAGGAAAGGAAGAGACACACAAATGATTGTGTGATCAGATTGTGGATCAGATTAACACTAGACTTTTCAACAATGCATTAAAACTAGAAAATAATGAAATAATGTCTTCAAAATGTGGAGGAAAAGTTCTTTCCAATCTGGGATTCTATATCTAGATAAATGAGTGTAAATCTGGAATAAATTCATTTTCACATGGGTAAGCTCTTCAAAAATTTTACCTCATCTTCACACATTTTTTCTCATCAAGCTGACAGAACCATTGCTCAATAGATAAATTAATAAAAAGGAAAAAAATAAAATCCATAAAACAGAGGATTCAATACAGAGAAAGAAAAAAAGCTAATGACCAAAGGAAGTTATTCTAAAGACACCTGGTTATAAAGGAGAGAGAGTAGCTGGCTTAGATGGCACACATTGGGTCAGGAGGACAAAGCTTTCAGGAAGAATTTCTAGAAAGAAAAAAATGGATATGTTAGTGTTTCAATCCATTTGTGTTGCTATAATGGAATATCTGAGGCTCGGTAAATTACAAGGAAAAGAAGTTTATTTGGTTCACCGTTCTGCAGGCTGTACAAGAAGCATGCTCCCATTGCCTCCGATTCTAGTGAAGAACTCAAGTTGATTCTACTCATGGAGGAAAGAAAAGGGGAGCCAGTGTGTACAGAGATCACATGGCAAGAGAGGAAGCAAGAAAGAGAGGAGGAGGTGCCAGACTCTTTTCAGCAACCAGCTCCCTAGGGAACTGAGAGTGAGAACTCACTCACTCCCATAAGAATGGCACTAAGCCATTTGTGAGGGATTCACGCCCATGATCCAAACACCTCCCACCAGGCCCCACCTCCAACAATGTGCATCAAATTTCAACATGAGAATTGGCAGGCCCAAACAAATCATATCAAAACATAGTAGTTAGATTTCCTGATGTGGTGATTTTTACAATTCTGTTGAAGATTTGGTAAAGAATTAGTGATAGAAACACACAGAAATTAAGGAAAAAATAAAATAAAAGAGAGAGAGAAGGTACAATCCCTAACTTCCAGAAAAATAAAACTATGTAAAAGAAAAATGATGTTGTCACTGCATATTATGTGGCTCAGCATAATATACAATATGTAAAATATTTACAAGGTAATAAGGATGTAAACACTGAATATTGAAAAGAGGGAGAAAGGGAAGTGTGGATGTACAGGTTGAACAAAGAGTGCCATGGCAGATTGTATTTTCCAAAGGTGGCCCTATCAATGCTTCCCATCCATATGCTCTTTTCTAATGTGGCCTTATCAATCTCCCATCAAGAGATGGAGTCCAATTTTACTTCTGGTGAATCTAGACTAAGCTTCTGACCTAGTTGTTGCTGACACTAAGTGACTATTGAGGCTAGGCTAGCAAAGGCCTTGCAACTTATGTCTGTTTCTCCTGGAACTCCTGCTTTTAGAGTCTCATCTGTCACATAAGAAATTTGTTTACCCTGAGACCACAGCGCTGGAGATACCACGCAGAGAAAGACCACATAAAGGCCCACAGGTTTCAGCTGTTTCAGTACTCAGTCATCTGAGTCATCACAGTCCAGACATTAGATGTGTGAGTGCAGAAGTCTTGAAGAAGATTCCAGACTCAGCCACTGTCTGACCGCTGCCACACGAAGAACCCTGAGACAGCTAGACGTGTCTAGCTGCACCTACTTGAACCACACAACTGTGAGAAGTGGTAATAATTAATTGTTGTTTTAAGCTTTTATGTTTTGGGACCTATTTTTATAAAGCAATAGGGGAGCCAAACAAGTACTAATTCCTATTTTTCATAATTGAAAGTCAAAAAACAGCAAATAAAGTACTCAAGAAATAGAAGCACAAGCATATTAGTTTAGAAACATAGCTGGAAATACTACAAAATATAAGAAAAAACTCAAACACATGAAAGTGGTTGTTCCTAGAGAATAAGATTTCTAGGGTAAGCACAGGTGAGACAGAGGATCACTGATCTTAGCTGTAACTCTTATAGCACTATTTAACTTTCAAAGTTAAATACTCATATTTATTTGATAAAAATTAAATTTATAAAAATGGGGATATCTACCCTGCCTAGGAATCACACATTGCAAGTGCAAGATTTCTCAGAGTTTATGAGCATGAAAGCACTTTGAAAACTCTAAAATACTATCAATATGTGGCATTTTATCTATCATTATTTTTAATTTCCCATTCTGTCTTCAAGCTTGTTCAACAAAAGTTTGAGTAAAATTCGGTTTAATTTATAGTGAAAATATGGGTTCTAGTACTAGTTTTAAACTAAAATGTTCAATCTGAGCCTCAGTTTTCTGACTTATTAATAAAGAATTGAGTAGGAGTGGACATGACATTGAAGAAGTCACTTCCAAAATGTTACAATATTTAGCATCTCTGGAACTCTACCTTAGAGCTCATCATTGCTAGGTTCTCTGCTAGATTTAAAATAGTTTAAGGCAAGAATTCTCAAAGTTTGGTTCCAGGAGCCCTCCCTATGCACTGTTTAAATCACTGGGGACCCCAAATAGCTATTGTTTATGTGAGTTATAGCCTTTGATAATTACTTATTAGAAATTAAAAATGGAAAACTTAAAATATTTAACTTATTTTAAAATGAAAATAATAAGCCCATTACATGTTGGAATATTTTTAATAAAGAATAATTGCTTTTCTAAATAAAACAATTTAATGAGAAGAGTGGGATTGTCTTGTACCATTGCAAGTTAATGTTGGCTTAACAGACAAGGGCTATATTATATTTGCTTCTGCATTTAATCCACTGCAATATTACACATTAGGTAACCTCTGAAAACTCCACTGCACACTTGTGACAGAATGAGAGTGAAAAGGGCAAATAATGTCTTACTATTACTATAAAATTGATTTTAATCTCAGGGATCCCCTGAAAGGGCTTTAAGAAGACCTCCAGGTGTCAGATATTAGAACCCCCAGTTTACACCAATGATATGCACTGACTTCAAAGAAATTTAAAGAGTGAGCTTCTAAAAAGTCAGTCAGTCTTTAGAAAGTCAGTAGATACAGATCAGAGATGAATAATTTTTCTTTGTTTTAAAAGTATAGGTATGAACAGAATGTATCAATGAACTTAGGGCAGCAGCAGCATGTGATGGTTAAGAGCCCTGTCTCTGGAATCGGACATCAGGGGTTCAAATCCTGGCCCTATTATTTATCAGCTGTGGCAACTTGGGCAAGTTACTTATTTCCTCTGTGCCTCCAGGGTTAGTATCAACGTTAAATGAGTCAATATCTTTAAATATTTAGAATGTGGAATGGTACATAATCAATGCTAACATATATTTGTGAAATAATATAAATTTCTTCCAGGAAAAAAAGTCAAATTCAGCTTACTATGTAAATACTGACCATAGACAGAGGCCCTGGGTTCTCTCCAGGCTTTACCACCTGTGAGTCACAGGGCCATGGGAGTTATTCAAACACCTGGCCCCCAGTTTCTCTGAGCATCCATCCTTTACACGACAGATGTGAGTCTCAACTGAGATGATAGTTATGAAAGCTTTTGGGGAAAAGTTGAGTCCTACGCTGCTCTGCAAATGTAAAGGGTTATTCCTGTTCATATTCTCACCTGTGTGATGATCAGCTTTCTGTGAATGTATTATGATTTTTGTTAACTTCAAGCACTGCTGGTCCTCTTGGATTTCTTTTGGCTTTGGATATCAGAAAGGCAATGATTGGAATATTGTTTTCTCTGCCTCTTGGCATTTTGATTTCTGCTTTCTGGGTAATGTTCCCTTCCAACGTAACTGCATTAGGAAGCTTTTGGATGTGGGATTTAGTTTCCACATCATGTAACATTTGCTGAGTTTATCAGTCTCCTGAGGCCTCCGCAGGACAGAAGAAGAGAGAGAGACAAAAAGCTCTTAGAAATACCATTATTATTGTAATTATTCACTAAGACAGAAGGTGGTTTTATCTTAGATTCAAAGCTTTGCTGGGAGGAGGGAAGAGAGAGGAGCACAGAGCCAGGGAGACTGTGAGCACATTGGCTGGAGATGTTCTAACCATATTGGAAGGACAGGAGGTCACAGAAAGTCTGGTCCCATTCCATCAGCTTAGATCTGAGGGAGATGAAGTGGACATGACAACTGAGCATTCAATCTAATGGAGCCAACGTCAAGCCCTTAAACCAGGCAAGCCATGGATTTAGCTTGAACTGCAACCAGGAGCTTAGATTCTTTCAGGACTCAGAGGCCTATAAAATATGGTGCAAAACTTTTTACATAACAAAATCTCCCACACTTCCTACACCTCTATTCCCATCATGGAACTATGTGGAGTTTCCAGAATCTGCTGAGCTCTTTGCCCACTTTTCCTTTGTTCATGCTAGGGCTTCTGCACGGTGTGCCAGCTTTTAGGCCTGGCAAACACTTATTTTTCTTTGAAGACTCAGGTCAGTTGCTAGCTCCTTTGGGACTCCCTAAGAAAACTTAGGTACTTCTTTCTGGTCTACTAATAGCATCTCAACTTAAAGGCCCTAGGGAATTTATTTATAAATGTTTGATTGACATATCTATTTCCACAATAGATATTGAAACGGGAGAGTTCCCTGACCCCCTTGCGAGATGTGAAACAGGGGTGTGGCTCATTTATTTGGCCTCTACATGCTCAAACCTCTTATGGGAGGGGAACATGCAAGTGAGCAGGTGTAGGAGCCAAGGTGAGCGCTTTTGGGGTCTGACCCTATGGCAGTGCGTAGGGGTGTTACAATGCTTTCTTAGCCCTGCTGTCTGGGGACAACTTAAGTGTTAAACAGCTCAGTGAAGAGTCAGTGTGATAGCCTTTTTGGGTTCCTGCACCCAGTGTGCCCTGAATTCTTGTCTGGTGTCCAGGAAGAATCAGGTCACAGAGACTTGAAGGATGGTGAATATGGGGATTTTATTGAGTGATGGAGGTGGCTCTCAGTGGGATGAGGAGCTGGAGAGGGGATAGAGTGGGAAGATTATCTTCCCCTGGAGTTCAGCTATCCTGCAGTTGATCTTCTCTCTGACCATCCCCAGCTGAACTCCTCTCAGAGTTCAGATGCGTCTTCTCTTCTCTCCTTCTCTACCATGCCGCTCTGTTACTCTGCTGGTTTGCTGCTCTTCTGCTTATGGAGCCTGGGATTTGGGGTTTATACAGGCACATGATTGGGGGCCATGGTGGGCCAAAAGGCAACATACGGGCATGAAAACAGGAATGCCTGTTCTCATTTAAGGCCACGTGTTTCCAGGCTCGAGGGTGGGGCCTTTGCTGGGGAACTGCCCCCTTCTACCCAGTATTTCCCTGCCTCCTGTCCATATCAATATTAAGATTTTTGTGGATAAGGACTCTCACTGAAGTATGCACATCTCTAAAAACTTAACAGCGTTCATCGTTCATGTTGGAATACTAATAAATGTTTGCAGAATGAATGCATAACAAATGCCAAGAATGCTATATGTCTGAAGTTTTACTGTAGGGCAAAAATGCTGAATTACTGATGGAAGCTTCCCTTCTTGGATCCTGGTAATCAGGCTGCAGTGTGGCTACTAGCAGGAACACAGGCAGGGAGATGGTGACCATGTGCAAGCTGTGTTGATGAGGGTGAAGTTCAGTTCCTGTGAAGACTACTGCATAAGAGTGGCAGTGGTGCAAAGGGGCTAGGCAGAGAAATTGTGATTCAAAGGCTCCACCTACCCAGCACTGTTTAGATTATTATTGTTAAAATATACCCCAGCTGACAGACCAACTGAACACCCTGTGGCTAAAATGAGACACACCAGAAATGGAATCAAATGCCCACAGCAGGGAGAAGGGTTGATCAGGTACCCCTATATTACCAGCCGCCATAAGGTCTTCTTTCCTGTACTTGAACAAAAACTAGCACTTAAAAACACCATCAAAACAGCTACAACTGGAAGTTTCCCAACTGATCTGGGTGGACCACCCAGCTCCAGCCAACTGAACTGCCCCCACCCCTCCTTGTGGCCCCACTAGCAACTCCAATTGGATAGGAGACTGATCTTACAAACATTCTTGCCTGATAAACAGCCACAAACTTCAACCCAGTTTCAGCCAGCTCATGGAGAATGTGCAAACTTCTTTATGCTATTTAGTTCACCTTTTGACGTAAAATTTCACCTTACTTTAATGTTAAAACTCCACCCAAAAATAAGCACAATATTTCTGTTATGTATGTTTGCCTACTGCCACAGGGGTTGACTTCCATCATAAATATTCATAGACTTCCTCCAAACCTGCTAAATACACATCTAAGCCCCTGAAAGACATAAATGCCAGTTCTTCCTCTCCCCTCTTTAGAGTGCACTTCCATTTTACACCAAAGGCTGTGACTTCCCTATCTTTAGATTTTGTTTTGTTTTAAGAAAATAAAGCTCTCCCTTTCTCCTTCACAGATCTCCTGGTCTTTTGTTAACACTATAAACATGTTGATTTCAGTCAGAAGCCAAGAGGTAAGAAGATGCTGTGGATGGAACTTGGGCTTTAGGCATCAAAGCCCACCATTAAATAGAAGCCCAGTTTTGGACAAGTTATGTAAGTACATCTAATCTCAGTTTTCTAGTTTTAAAACAGTCTTAAACTTTAAGTGAGTGAGGAATTTTAAAAATTAAAGACGATAGATTTTGCAGTGCTCCATGTACAAATTTCAGCTCAGGCACTGACTGAAGTCCTAGGATGGCATCAGTTTTCCCCTCTTTAAACAGGAATAAAAATAGTTTCTGGATGGTTATAAGCATTAAATGAGTGAAAGCACAGAAAATGCTTTCCATAATGCCTGACATAAGCGCTTAAGAAGGGTAAACTAATATTTTTATTAAAAACTACATAAAGGACTCAGCACACAACAAAAACATGTTAACTCCCTCACCCTTCAATATGGTGGACCCTGACCTAGTGGTCAATTAATCTGATAAAGGCTGGATAAATGCAGTGTATGGAAATGTGAGCTTCCTTCCTCCTTTTCTTCCTCTCTTCCTCCCTCCTTCCCTCCCTTCCTCTCTCCTTCCCTCCCTTCCTTCTTGGCTGATTGAGAGCATTTGAAACTGCACAGGATTTTGCCCTTCTAGAACACCTGTTGGGCTTTGCACAATCCAGGCAAATCATGTTCCTATGGTGGTAGATTTCCTGTGGAGTCTGAGGATAAAAATGCCAAGGGAAAGGCCTGTTTCCTGTATGTTAAATGAACGTGCGTTTTCTTCCCAGGGAAACAAATTAAAATATTGCGATGAAGAGGGTGTGCTTCAGAAACTCATGTTCCTGCTCTCCTGTGACTCTGATGATAAATCGCAAGCACCTCCACACTGATGTCTGGGAGAAAACCACATTGGAGCTGACAAAATATAGTTTAACTAAAAATAGAATCATAAAATTTTAATCTCTATTTTAAAACTGTGTGGCAGGAGTGATAGGGTCCTGGAGGTGGGAAGGAAGGAGAAGAGGCAATATTTTAGCTCAGGTAGAGCTTCTGCTCCTTTTCCAAGAAGCACTTAAATGCTGAACTGATGACTGAGCCCTTGGCTGGGGACAGCCTGCTGTGGTGTTGGAGTTCGGGTGGATTCCCAGCCTTTCTAAACCTAAATGAACTCTTTTTCCTCCTGGAGCCTGCGGGAAGCCAGAAAAGGACCTCTCTTCTATAGTATGGGAGAGCTGCAAGGTTCAGGGGATTAGCAAGTGGAGCTCAGCAGCTTCAGCTTCAGTAGGTTGGATCCAGGCAAGCTAGTTAGAAATATCTCAGGGATGCCTGTCAGCTGTTCAGTGGCTTATGAGACTTGAATATGGGTAGCTGCTAAGTTCCTTTGGACACACTTTTTATAAGCCTACAAAAGTCTACTTTTGGTTCTTGACTATGCTATAGTTTCATATGTGTTTACTCCAAAGTCCTAAAAACATTGATGGGGGATAATTGTCCAAATGTAAACTATTATCGATATATTAAGATCTGTATTTATAAACAAATTTTTATTTTGATAGGCTTATCCAGTTTATCAGAAATGGGGTCATTACAAATGTTAAGATAGCCTCTGATAATGATAAACAATATTAAAGTAAGCAAAGGCACAGATCTTTGCTCAGACGGAAACCGGTTGGGTGGTTTTACTAATTCATTAATCCTTGACTGCCATCAAAGGCATAGTTGCATTATCTGTTGATAGAGTTTATCATAGTAAGAAAAGACCTCTGCATTTAGGTAGAGTCATAAGTGTTTTTGCAGATAAATATATGCTTCAAACGTATTCCACCAATGCTTTGGAGAGTAAATACCCATAACTAGAGCAAATTGAGGATAAAGTGCAATGCTGGCTTATCCAGTGAGCAGGAGCTCTTCCATGGGTCTTTTTCTTTTTAATTTGCAGAATAACTTTGAAATAATTTGTTTTATAGTTTGTTCAGAACAATTCTCCTTATCTAAGATACTTTTAAAATCATGGTCTGAGTCATAAAATTCCACCTTAACAATTTTAAATTCCCCTGGGTTCTAGAACCAGTTCTATTGCTACTGGTGTAATCCTGTGCAGTCTCTTCCTCTCTTTGCATTTAGTTTCTTCAGTGTGAAAATAGGATTGGATCAGGGCTGAACTAGATGTTTAATCAATTGCCCTTCAGCTCTAAAAATTAAAAAAAAAATTCTTTGTAAACAAGTTCAGGTCACACTGAAGAGAATTTACCCCTCCGCCTAAATAATTCATAGACACCAGGAAAAAGTGATCCACTTATTCTATCCAAGTATCCTATGTATTCTCAAACTATTTTTGATTGAAGTAGAAGATAGAGTGTTTTGCTGAATGTTTATGAACCAGAATCACAGTCTCAATGGGAAATAGCTGGCACATTCAAATGGACACATTTAGGAGAACTTAGGTGGAATAACTATTTACATAGACACATGTAGGATTAAAGAATATCAACTAGGTATGGTAGACATCCTAATAAACAATATTAGGAACTGTCCCTTACCCTGGGACTGAAGGGTAAGAGGACAGAGTGGATACCAGTACACAGAGGGAGACCTAGAACATTAGCATAAGAAAGGACCACTGGACAGGTGCTATGGCCTTGAGCAGGAGGGATGCAGTCATTGCTAACCTATGGCCCCACAAGAGGGGACCTTCTCCTTCCTCTCTCTGAGTTCCTTTCTGCACCTTCTATTGATCAAATCTAAAGCCAGAGAAAAGGGAGCCTATGAATATGGCCTGTGTTATTCAGGATTCTTTAGAGAAACTGAGCCAATGGGGGGTGTGTCTGTGTGTGTGGGTGTGTGTGTTGTGTGTGTATATATGTGTGTGTGTGTGTGTGTATATATACACACACACATAGAGAGAGAGAGAGAGATTTCAAGGAATTGGCTGATGTGACTGTGGGGACTGGCAAGTCTGAAGTCTGCAGCCTGCCAATCTGGTTGCAGTCTTGAGTCTAAAGGTAATCTTAAGGCAGAATTCCTTCCTTCTTGGGGTACTCTGGTCTTTTTCCTTAGGCCTTCACCTGATTGGATGAAGCCACCCACATTATAATCTGTTTTGCTCAAAGTCTACTATTTGAAATGTTAATCACATCTAAAAAAACTACCTTCACCAATCGCAATATCTAGATATTGTATATCTTGGCAACCATTCTTATCTGGCAACCATTCTTATCTAAGTTGATGCATAAAATTAACCATGCCAATATCCACATAGGTCAGCATTCAGGGGCAGGGAGGGTTGGAAAAGGTAGAGAGAGGATCAGAAGGGAGGGGACACAAACAGAATATTCAGCAACCTCTGTATAGCAATTCTATCAGACTTCCCATTCTTTTTTTCTGCACTTCCTGAAGGTAGGAAGTAGGACTATTTTGCTCACCACTGGCTTCCAAGTGGCTAGTCCAATACCCGGCACATAATATAGTAGTTTCCTCCGGAGTATGGGTTGAATTGACTTGAATATTTAGAAGCAAGTTCTGAGAAATTAGTGTTTAGTGAATTTTCCCCAGAGTAGCAATATCTCAAGAACAATTTGCAAAACAGGTAAATGCCATCACAATTTTCTATCAGCATTTGAGCATAGGACAATGTACCACATCAGATTAATCAGATGTGATCATATCTGCTAAGGCTTAAGACCAGATGACATTTCCAAGCTTCACTCTTTGCCTTATTAATAGAATAAATTTAGTCATTGAACTGGATGATCTCCCAGGCTGGCAAAGACTTTAAATTGCTCCCTTTGTAACCATGCAATTATGTAAAGGACTGGCTATATTGCTAGGGTATGATGGAAGTCATTTATCAGGTAAATAATTCTGAAAACAATCTAGTCTTAATGACCCACACCTGCTAAGAATGTGACACCAGATTTATTCCCAACAAAGAAATGAGCTGAGAATCAAAATGCATCTTATGTGCCTTGTGACAGTGAAGAAAGAATGAAAACAGATAAAGTTGAAAAGACTTGAATAAAGTGTGCCCTAGATTATTTGACACATTATTTTTGAGGTCTCCAAATGGTTGTTCGAAAAACTTACTGAAATATTATCCTTTGAGAAGTTATTTTTTGGGGGGCCAGCTTAGTTTGATCATCCTGAAACCAGGAGTAGGGAAAGGTGAAAAGGATCAAAGATAGTCATAGGTCATCTGATGGAGGAAGAAGGGTATCTCCAAGGCCATTATGTCACTGAGGAGCATGGCAGCTATCAATCAAAATGCCAGTTTGGCTTTGTGCATCAGTTGGTTCTGATAAGCACCTGTTTCTTGTGTCTGTTGCTTTCCTGGTTTGCTCTCCAAATGAGCAGGTCCTTTAAATGGAAAATTAGCAAGTGGCCATCTGAGAATAAAATGAAAAGAAATATGTAAATACTTCATACAGACACATGAGGCTTGGGTGGTACTGCTTCTCCTGTGTTATCAAAAGAAATTTTCTTACAAGGACAGCCTGAGACTAAATGTGTGAAGTGGCTAAAAGTCATCACATTGCCTTTCTGCACCTGCCTCTGTTCCTCTTCTAAAGTCCTTGTCATCTCCCCAACATCCTCCCAACATGTGCACGTGCATCACCCCCACCCCCCAACTCCTGTAGCTGTCCTGGGCCTTATTCCTACAGAGCCCAACACCTGGAATCATGAAAGTGCTCAATAAATCTTTCATGAGTGAAGGAAGCTTCAATAAGATGTTAGATAAAAGAGCCTTAGTCACTTCTGGAGGGAGAGGTGTTTACAATTCAATAAGACATTCCTAAAGCTAGAGCTTCTAATAACAGAATTTCTGGCAACAGGATGGGTGGTGCATCACATCAGGAAGAGGAGCAGCTAGCTTTGCCTGGCAATGAGGAAGTCATGTCCTATACTGTCTATTGTTTATAAGCAGAAGGCAGCTCCTGCATTTCTAGGACTCTGGGTTCTATCTCAATCCAGGGCATTCAGTCACAGAAGGCTGCCACAGCTGCCACCAGCTCTCCTCTGCTCCAGAGTAAACCAGAGGCAGACAAAGGGTGCCCCTCTTTCCAGCCCTATGAGGAAAGCATATGCTAAGATACTCAGCAGCAATCTGGCCCCTTGCTGATACCACCACGTGTGTCTAATCACCCTTCTTCTCCAGAATAGTTATAACAGTGAAAAGGAGGCTTAGCATGACTAACTCCATCTTGCTCCTACCCCACAACCCTCTGTGATGATCTCTTTTGGTTAGTTACTTTTGCTTATTTCTGCATGTAGGCTAAGCTAACTATGGGAGGAATTTAGTTTATAGTTTGCAGTGAGGATAATAATAGTCCCTTCCCCAAACTAGCTCCCAAGGAGATAAGGAGGATGTACACACAAGTAACTATGTTACATTAAATATCTGTAGGAGCAATGTGACCTGATCAAGGACAAAGAAATTTCTCAACCCCCCTGGATCCTTACTGCTGCCCAGATGTCTCTGGTCATTGGTCACCTCTTAACCTCAACTCCCTCCCTTCTCCTGCTTCCCCTAACCTAGAAGGAGCCTAAAATTCGTGTTAAGACAGTTCTTTAGGACACTCATCTGCCAACTTCTTGGTTTGCTGGCTATCAGGGGAATCTGCCCCCAGTATTTTAACATAGGTTCTTTCTATTTTCCGTAAGTGTCAGCCAGCTGAGAAATAAAGAGAAAGAGTACAAAGAGAGGAATTTTACAGCTGGGCCGCCAGGGGTGACATCACATATCAGTAGGACCATGATGCCCACCTGAGGCTCAAACCAGCAAGTTTTTTATTAAGGGTTTCAAAAGGGGAGGGGGTGTGAAACAGGGAGTAGGTACAAAGATCACATGCTTCAAAGGGCAAAAAGCAGCACAAAGAGCACGTGCTTCTGAGGGAATAGGACAAAGGCAAAGCAGAACTACTGATAAACAACAGAAAACAGGGTTTGAGAGCAGAGAACTGGTCTGACAACGAATTTACCAGGGCAGAGCTTTTCCCACCCTAATAAGCCTGAAGGTACTGCAGGAGACCAGGGCGTATCTCAGTCCTTATCTCAACAGCATAAGACAGACACTCCCAGAGAGGCTGTTTACAGACCTCCCCTCAGAAATGCATTCCTTTCCCAGGGTATTAGTATTCCTTGCTAGGAAAAGAATTTAGCGATAACTTCTGTACTTGCACGTCCATTTATAGGCTCTCTGCAAGAAGAAAAATATGGCTCACTTTGCCTGACCCCGCAGGCAGTCAGACCTCATGGTTGTCTTCCCTTATTCCCTAAAAATCGCTGTTATTCTGTTCTTTTTCAAGTGCACTGATTTCATATTGTTCAAACACACATGTTTAACAATCAATTTGTACAGTTAACACAATTATCACAGTGGTCCTGAGGTGATGTACATCCTCAGCTTACAAAGACAACAGGATTAAGAGATTAATCTGTAATTTCTTACAGGTGTAAGAAATTATAAAAGTATTATTTGGGAACTGATAAATGTCCATGTTAAAATGAAATCTTCACAATTTATGTTCCTCTGCCATGGCTCCAGCCGGTCCCTCCATTCAGGGTCCCTGACTTCCTACAACAGCTGACTCTTGAATAAAACCACTTTCTTAGCCTCAACACCGTGTCTCTTGACTTACTGGTTGTGGTGTTGTGAGTGGTATGGGCTTGGATTCAGCTACACAATCTTCTCTACCAAGTTGACTCCAGATCCATGATTAGACCTATGTCTTTATTTCCCATCAGAACCTGGCAGAGTATCTTCCAGATAAAAGTTGTTAAAAAAAGATTTTTTTTTTTTTTTTGCCTGATCGATGTCAATTTGCTGCTTAGAACTATACATCTTTAAACCTCTGGTTTCCCTAAGGAACTTACTTTTGTATTTTCCAGTGCTTTTTTTTTCTGGTTAAAACATTACATATGTAAATTCTTGATTAAAATATTCTCCAGTGACTTCTTATTTTATCAGAGAGTTCTTTGCCAACCAATGTGCTAAAGATGGATGCTGGCATACTGAAATTCTGACCCTCATCCCAGCCCAAGGCCCTACAGATAGGGCTCTAGATAGCTCAGGCCCTGGGTCTAGTTGCCTCTGACCAGCAATAGAATCTCTGTTTCACTCAACTTGCAGTTCAGATGTTATCATTTTCTTCATACGCCACGATGTGGGGGAAAACAGTTGGAAAATATTGCTCTTCAGCAGGGGCTGGCATTTTTTTTTTTTCTGTAAAAAGCCAGATAGGAAAGATTTAGGCTTTGTGGGCCATATGGTCTCTGTGTCAACTAACCTCTGCCATTGTAGCATGAAAGTAGCAATAGACAGCACTGAACTAATGGGCATGGCTGTGTTCCAATAAAACTATTTACGAAAATAGGTGGCAGAATGCAGATTTGGTCTTGGGGCCTTAGTTTGCCGACTTCTGTCCACAGGGTGAAGTTCGTTTCCTTGGTACAGTTGATCTTCCCATGCTCTTGTTCTGGTCTCCACGTCAGCCTCATCTTTCCTACAGGCTCAAATGTCCCACACTCTGGGAAGCAGTCTCCCTTTTCTCCAGGTGTGTGTCCAGTGTCTCTGCACCCACAGCACCATGTTCACACATTTCTCACTTTCATGTAACAACATATTGGAGTGTCTGTCATCTCCATCAGACTGCAACATCCTGGATGGTTGGAGGACTGTATCATGGTTATATCTGTATCTATTAGACATAGCACAGTATCTGTCATATCACTGTTTATTGAATGAAGTTCTCACTGTTTATTGCATGAAGAACATGGCAGCAAAGATAGATAGAAGGAAGGAAGAGGGAAGGGAAGGAGGAACAGATGAAGGAAATGAGCAAGCATTCCCTTTCTGGTTGAACATTGTAAGTTTCATTGTCTCCAAGGAATATGCATGTCAGAGGAAGGTGTTGGTGACAAAGAAAGGCAAGGAGGGGTGGTAAAGAAAATGAGCAGGTGGTAGATTTAGGGAGAACGTGGGGCCAATGGCAGGAAGTTGTCTGAATTCTACAAAGTTCAATGGGTGCTACTGAGCCTGCATTATGTCAGAATTACTTGATGTTATCCAAGATAAACCAGCATCATAAAATACATTCCTTAAGTGGTGAAATAAAAGGTTACGGGGGCAAGATGCTATTCAGCAATGCATTTCTAGTACCTCTGGGGCTCTAGAATTTATGACAAGCAAATGAATGAGAAATAAATGAACCAAAGCAGTAATAAGGGATGACTGCAAACTACAATTCAGTTAATAATATACCTCAATTATGAAGCAAATCTAGAAGGCTTATGAATTTATTTCTTCTTTTTTTTCTCTCTCCCCATTTCCCCGCTTTCTTTCTCAAATTATTTCCGCATTTCCCTTGTGGTATTAATAATCATATTAATACCACATGTACATGTGGTATTAATAATCATATAATGGTATTTTCTGTATACCACAATCTGGAGTGAAAACTTTCTCATCTTAAAGAAAAGTGCAAAGTTTCATGAGCTAACCATAAGTGTATCATGCTAAGTCATATTTCTTTAATCACTAGGGTTTACCCCCCACATATTTTTAGTCATGGTTAATACATATTGAAATTTAAGGCATGGAGTGTATAACATGCCAAAAATTAGAATGTTATGCCTCTATTCATGCCATAATTTGTACTTTATAAATAATGTACTTCCCCATACATCATTTCAATTTGTCCTTAAGATCTGAATATTATATTGATAATATATAATTAATATTGTGGTAAGATCACAATATTATATTGATACTGTGAGCCCAGCAAACGGGTTACATCTATTTAGCAGTAATATCTACTGTCATGTCACTGTAAGAATGTATTTTTTTCTTTCGGTTATGCCTGAGATTTTAAGAAAATCTTACTCAAATGTCTCAGCTTTGTATCAGCTATATCATTAGGTACACAAGGACAGGTCTGAAGAGATGCTTCTGCTAAATATTTGAAAAAGCGGCAGGGTCTTTGAGACCAGTGTGGAGGCAGCTGTGGGAAATAGCTGTGGATAGCTTTCTAAGGGTAGATGGCGCTTAGTACACAGTTGGCTTTCCCTAGTCCAGTGACTAACGTTCATGCACAGATTGTTCTTTAGGTTCCAAACTTGATCATTATAAAAAGAGCAATGGCTGCTTGGGCCAGGAGTAAACTTTCCAAAATCATGTAGTCCATTCCAAGGGCTCCATATAGGATTGAAGCAATTTTTACCAAATCTACACAGAGGTTGAAACAGCATATTGGTCTATAACACAGTGTCTAGTCATTTTCAACTTATGGTAATAGTGCTTCTAATAATAGTGAGCATATAATTTGACAACACATAGGAGCAGTAGTTTAAATTGTATTATCAGCAGATTATTCTTCTCAGCTTTGCTTGATTCCTCTAATATTTATTGTTACTCAAAAACGTGCCAGTGCACAATATATTTTATAAGTCCTAAATGTATACTGTATTGATGGAAGTGAAGATGATTTAGTACACAAATACAAAAATGTCCCCGCAGTTGTTCTAAAATCAGTTAACCCAGGACACTTCCATCACTGCCAAAGGAGAAACTATTTCTGGCTGTCACTCATGCTTGACTACACCTTGTCAAACCCACAATAAAACTTTTCCTCTCATATTTCCCCCAAATTGGAAGACTACTTAAATTATTCATTGCCAGGTAGAGCACACATTAACCTCAGCTTCTGCCAGAATGTTTGTTTGTTTGTTTGTTTCTGCTGCCGGTTATGCCCCTAGGATATGCTGGATTTGAGCAGAGGCATCATTTGAGGGCAGTTGGGTAGTAAATCTTCCTCATGTTCTCTGAGAAAGCAGTATTTCACTGGCCAAGTGAGATTTGCCTTTTATTTAACCAGCAACACAATGAAAGCAAATGTTTTCAGCACCAGCATTTCCCTTGGCCTAATATATGTTTTAATGTTCTATAAACTTAAATGACTGTAATGGCCTTATGTTCAGTAAACAAGCACATAAACAAGATGTGAAGGAAATTTTCCTTCAGTGTTTTTCATTTCAATGCCATGTTTGGGGGGAAAAAAATACAATTTCTATATCTTGAAGAAAATATTCAAGCCCCTCAAGTTATCCCTGGAAGACATCAAGGGATATTCATTATCCATTATTAGTATCTAAGAGTTAATATTTATTTAATGTTTATTATGTGACAACATTTGTTTAAAATGTTTTGAACGTTTAAAAATGTTCTAAATTCTTAGTAAAAAGGCCCTATAAAGGAGATGCTTTTATTATTATCTCCATTATATAGATGAAGAAATGGAGGTAAAAAGAGGTTAAATAATTGTTCAAGGCTCTACTATCTTTAAGTAGTGGAGGAAGCTCAAACTTGGACTTGCTCCAGAACCTGTCCTCTTAGCCACTAGGCTACCTTTCACTCTGTCATCTACAGGGTAATGACTGGTGGCAGAATAGGCCACCCCAAATATGCCACTTCCAGATAGTGATTATTCTGAGCTGAGCATAAGTGAGAAGAAGCAGATACAAGAAAAGCTCTCTGTCCTCCCTCATTTGCCTAAGAGCAGGACATAAATTTGTAAAGTTGTCCCCACTCCCCTCTCTATCAAGAAGGACAGAAAGTGAATCACCAGAGACAAACTCTCAACCCTTAACAGCTCAGAGGAATTTACTTTAAAGACTTTACTAATCAGCTTTACTAATCATCCATTGGTTACTCCTATATATTTACCTTTCCATAATTTTCTGCCCTAAACACTCAAAGTCCTTTTCTTTTGTCTTGTCACTTCTCTAAAATTTGTTGTTCTTTTGCTAAGATGCTATAAAAGCCCAAGTTCTAACTACCCCTTCAAGTTACTCATCACAGAGATCTCTCATGCATATGTGCAATGCACATGTTACAAACTTCCATTTGTTTTTCTCCTATTAATCTGTCTTTTGTCAATCTAATTGCACAGGGCCCCAGTTAAAGATGGGTAGTGAATAAAAGTATATTTTTGCTTCCCTACTGTACCTTTTTCATGCGCGTCCCTGTGAAGAGACCACCAAACAGGCTTTGTGTGAGCAATAAAGCTTTTAATCACCTGGGTGCAGGTGGGCTGACTCCGAAAAGAGAGTCAGCGAAGGCAGATGGGGTGGGGCCGTTTTACAGGATTTGGGTAGGTAAAGGAAAAAGGGGGGTTGTTCTCTGGTGGGCAGAGTGGGGGTCACAAGGTGGTCAGTAGGGGAGCTTTTGAGCCAGGATTAGCCAGGAGAAGGAATTTCACAAGACAATGTCATCAGTTAAGGCAGGAACAGGCCATTTTCACTTCTTTTGTGGTGGAATGTCATCAGTTAAGGCGGGAACCGGCCATCTGGATGTGTACATGCAGGTCACAAGGGATATGATGGCTTAGCTTGGGCTCAGAGGCCTGACATTCCTGTCTTCTTATATTAATAAGAAAAATAAAACAAAATAGTGGTAAAGTGTTGGGATGGTGAAAATTTTTGGGGGTGGTATGGAGAGGTAATGCGTGATGTTTCTCAGGGCTGCTTTGAGCGGGATTAGGGGCGGCGTGGGAACCTAGAGTGGGAGAGATTAAGCTGAAGGAAGATTTTGTGGTAAGGGGTGATACTATGGGGTTGTTAGAAGAAACATTTATCGTGTAGAATTATTGGTGATGGCCTGGATACGGTTTTGTATGAATTGAAAAACTAAATGGAATAAGAGAAGGAGGAAAAACAGGTATAAAAGGTCTAAGAATTGGGAGGACTTAGGACATCTGATTAGAGAGTGCCTAAGGAGATTCAGCATAGTCCTGCCAGCAAAGATTATTTATTTACTTCAAGAGTTAAGAGTGGCAGTTTGGGGATAGCACCAGGAGATATCAGCTGTGATGGCTTGGAGAAACAGTGTAAACTGGCAGTGTAAACAAGAGCAGGGCATGTATGAGTAATTAAGAACAGTGAATAGGAGTATGACTAGACAGAAGATAGTAGGGATGACAAGTTTTTTTGGGGCACAGTCTAAGTTGGTCTGGTGTCTGGAATGAGACTGGGGCTTAATAAAAAGGAGCATCTATACAGGAGCTCAAATGGGCTGTACCTTGTAGCATTCTGAGGACAGGTCTGACTTCTGAGAAGGGAAAGTGGTAAAAGTATTGTCCAGTCCTTTTTTTTTTTTTTTTTGAGACGGAGTCTTGCTCTGTCGCCCAGGCTGGAGTGCAGTGGCGCGATCTCGGCTCACTGCAACCTCCGCCTCCCGGGTTCATGCCATTCTCCTGCCTCAGCCTCTCCGGGTAGCTGGGACTACAGGCATCCGCAACCACGCCCGGCTAATTTTTTGTATTTTTGGTAGAGACGGGGTTTCACCGTGGTCTCGATCTCCTGACCTCGTGATCCGCCCGCCTCGGCCTCCCAAACTGCTGGGATTACAAGTGTGAGCCACCGCGCCCGGCCTGTCCAGTCCTTTTTAAGTTGGTGGCTGAGCTTGGTGAGGTGTGTTTTTAAAAGACCTTTAGTCTGTTCTACTTTTCCTGAAGACGGAGGACCATAAGGGATATAAAGGTTTCACTGAATACTAAGATCCTGAAAAACTGCTTAGCTGATTTGGCTAATAAAGGCTGGTCTGTTATCAGACTGTATAGAGGTGGGAAGGCTAAACTGAGGAATTATGTCTGACAGAAGGGAGGAAATGACTGCGGTGGCCTTCTCAGACCCTGTAGGAAAGGCCTCTACCCATCCAGTGAAAGTGTCTACCTAGACTAAGAGGTATTTTAATTATCTGACTCGGGGCATGTTGAATAAAGCCAATTTGCCAGTCCTGGGTGGGGGCAAATCCTCGAGCTTGATGTGTAGGGAAGGGAGGGGGCCTGAATAATCCCTGAGGAGTAGTAGAATAGCAGATGGAACACTGAGAAGTTATTTCTATGAGGATAGATTTCCACAATGGAAAGGAAATGAGAGGTTCTAAGAGGCGGGCTCGTGGCTTGTACTATAGCATAGCCTGCCTTTGCTGGTGTGTGGCGATTAGGCCTGGTGGAATTGCCATCAATAAATCAAGCATGATCAGGGTGAGGAACAGGAAAGAAGGAAATATGGGGAAATGGGGTGAATGTCAGGTGGATCAGAGAGATAGTCATGGGGGTCAGGTGTGGTATCAGGAATAATGTGGGAGGCCGGATTGAAGTCCGGGCCAGGAACAATGGTAATTGTGGGACTTAACAAAGAGTGAGTACAGCTGAAGGAGCCAGGGAGCAGAAAGTATATGCCTCAGGTATGAGGAAGAAAATAGATTTTACAAGTCATGAGAAATGTAGAGAGTGAGTTGAGCATAGTTTGTGATTTTGAGGGCCTCTGAAAGTATTAAAGCAGTGGCAGCTGCTGCATGCAGACATGAGGGCTAGGCTAAAATAGTAAGGTCAAGTTGTTTGGACAGAAAGGCTACAGGGTGTGGTCCTGGCTTTTGTGTAAGAATTCTGACCACACTAACCATGCCTAGGAAGGAAAGGAGTTGTTGTTTTGTAAGGGATTGAGGTTTGGGAGATTAATCAGACACGATCAGCAGGGAAAGCACGTGTGTTTTTATGAGAATTACGCCAAGATAGGTAACAGATGAGGATGAAATTTGGGCTTGACTAAAGTAATGGGGGCTATCTGTGAAGCCTTGTGGCAGTACAGCCCAGGTAATTTGCCGAGCCTAATGGGTGTCAGGGTTAGTCTAAGTGAAAGCGAAGAGAGGCTGGGATGAAGGGTGCAAAGGAATAGTAAAGAAACCATGTTTGAGATCCAGAACAGAATAATGGATTGTGGAGGGAGGTATTGAGGATAGGAGAGTATATGGGTTTGGCACCATGGGGTGGATAGGCAAAACAATTTGGTTGATAAGGTGCAGATCCTGAACTAACTTGTTAGGCTTGTCTGGTTTTAGGACAGGTAAAATGGGGGAATTGTAAGGAGAGTTTATAGGCTTTAAAAGGCCATGCTGTAGCAGGCGAGTGATAGCAGGCTTTAATCCTTTCAAAGCATGCTGTGGGATGGGATATTGGCATTGAGTGGGGTAAGGCTGATTAGGTTTTAATGAGATGGTAAAGGGTGCATGATTGGTCACCAAGGTGGGAGTAGGGGTATCTTATACTTGTGAGTTAAGGTGGGGGAATACAAGAGGAGGACGCAAAGGAGGCTTTGGATTGGGAAGAAGGGCAGCAATGAGATGTAGCTGTAATCCAGGAATAGTCAGGGAAGCAGATAATTTAGTTAAAGTGTCTCGGCCTAATAAGGGAACTGGGCAGGTGGGGATAACTAAAAAGGAGTGCTTAAAAGAGTATTGTCTAAATTGGTACCAGAGTTGGGGAGTTTTAAGAGGTTTAGATGCCTGGCCGTCAATACGCACAACAGTTATGGAGGCAAGGGAAACAGGCCCTTGAAAAGAAGGTAATGTGGAGTGGGTAGCTCTGTATTGATTAAGAAGGGGACAAACTTACTTTCCACTGTGAGAGTTACCTGAAGCTCGGCGCCCATGATGGTCTAGGGGGCTTCCGAGGCAATTGAGCAGCATCAGTCTTCAGCTGTGAAGCCAAGAAGATCTGGGGAGGAGTCAGAGAGCCTTGGGCCAGAGTTCCAGGGGCTCTGGGAGTGGCTGCCAGGTGAGTTGAACAGTCCGATTTCCAGTGGGGTCCCGCACAGATGGGACATGGCTTAGGAGGAATCCCGGGCTGCGGGCATTCCTTGGCCTGGTGGCCAGATTTCTGGCACTTGTGGCAAGCTCCTGGGGGAGGAGGTTCTGGAGGAAAGCCTGGCCGCTGCGGTTCAGGCGTTTGGAAGTTCCTGTGTGCTGGAGATGTGGCTGGGGTTTGTCTCACAGTGGAGGCAAGTAATTGCAACTTTTTTCTATTATTGTACACCTTGAAGGTGAGGTTAATTCAATCCTGTTGTGGGGTTTGAGGGCCAGAATTTAATTTTTGGAGCTTTATTTAATGTCAGGAGCAGATTGGGTAATGAAATGTATATTGAGAATAAGACGGCCTTTTGACCTTTTAGGGTTGAGGGCTGTAAAACATCTCAGGGTTGCTGCCAAATGAGCCATGAACTGGGCTGGATTTTTGTATTTGATGAAAAAGAGCCTAAACGCTATCTGATTTGGGATAAAGAAAGGGGAGCATTAACCTTGACTATGCCTTTAGCTCCAGCCATCTTTTTAAGAGTAAATTGCTGGGCAGGTGGGGGAGGGCTAGTCAGGGAATGAAACTGTAAGCCCGACTGGGCATGAGGATGGGAGGTGATAAAACGATTATAGGGTGGAGAGGCAGAGGCTGAGGAAGAATTGGGACCTAGCTCACCCTGGTGAGGAGGAGAGAGGTCAGATGGGTCTATAGAAAAGGAAGTTTAGAAAGACTCTGTAATGCTTCGGGTTGGGACTGAAGGGACAGGTGGGAGGGAAAGAAGGAAGATTTGGGATGAGTAGCACTGCACACAGAGACTGGGGGGGACCGATGTGTAAAAGAATGCCTGGACATCAGGCACCTCAGACCGTTTGCCCATTTTACGACAAGAATTATTTAGATCTTGCAGGATGGAAAAATTGAAAGTGCTGTTTTTTGGCTATTTGGAACTACTTTCAAGTTTGTATTGGGGTCAAGCGGCATTGCAGAAGAAAATAAGATGCTTAGATTTTAGGTCAGGTGAGAGTTGAAGAGGTTTTAAGTTCTTAGGAACACAGGCTAAGGGAGAAGAAGGAGGAATGGAGGGTGGAATGTTGCCTATAGTGAAGGAAGCAAGTTTAAAGAAAAGGGAGGGAAGCGGTTCGGGGGTTCTTATCCTCCAGAAAAGCGGGAAAGGGGTTGGGGCGCAGAGATATGAGGTCAGGGCATGGAAATAAGGGATCAGGGCGCAGAGATATAAGAGGTTGGGGCGTGGAAATAAGGGATCGGGACACAGAGATACGAGATTGGGGTACTTGCCTCTCCCCCAGAAAAGCAAGACTTGCCACTAAGGGTGAAGGAGAAGGGGTTGGGGGTTTCTTGCCCCCCAGAAAGGTGGAGAAGGGGTAGAGACATGGAGAGAAGGGGTTGGGGTACTTCACCCTCCCCTAGAAAAGCAGGACTTGCTGCTAAGGGTGAAGGACCAAGGCAGGCATCCCTGCATGGTCTGACACCTCTGAAACATGGGTGAATAATCAGAGAGGTGTCTCTGCAATGATTAAACACCAAGGGAAGGCTGCCTTCCCAGTCCGTGACCAGCGCCAGAGTTTTGGGTCCGCGGATAAAATGTATCTCCTTTGTCTCTACCAGAAAATGAAAGGAATTCAAATTAAGAGAAGGGAGAGATTGAAGAGTGGAAAGGAGAAAGTGGTTGAGGGACAGTGAGAGAGGCTGGAGAAGAGAGTAAGAAAAGGCTGCTTACCCAATTTAAAATTGGTGAGATGTTCCTTGGGCTGGTGGGTCGGAAGACCTGAGGTCGTAGGTGGATCTTTTTCACGGAGCCAAGAGCAGGAGGACAGGGGATTGATCTCCCAAGGGAGGTCCCCTGATCTGAGTCATGGCACCAAATTTCATGCGCGTCCGGGTGAAGAGACCACCAAACAGGCTTTGTGTGAGCAATAAAGCTTTTAATCACCTGGGTGCAGGTAGGCTGAGTCCGAAAAGAGAGTCAGCGAAGGGAGATGGGGTGGGGCCGTTTTACAGGATTTGGGTAGGTAAAGGAAAAAGGGGGTTTGTTCTCTGGCGGGCAGGAGTGGGTGTCACAAGGTACTCAGTAGGGGAGCTTTTGAGCCAGGATGAGCCAAGAGAAGGAATTTCACAAGACAATGTCATCAGTTAAGGCAGGAACAGGCCATTTGCTCTTCTTTTGTGGTGGAATGTCATCAGTTAAGGCAGGAACCAGCCATTTGGATGTGTACATGCAGGTCACAGGGGATATGATGGCTTAGCTTGGGCTCAGAGGCCTGACAACCATGTACAGATGCCTTGTATGCAATTTTGCTAATATCTATCATGGCAATGAAGTAGGTATTGTCACCTTCCATGTTATAGATGAGGATTGTGAGGCTTATCATGACCAGAGGGCTTGCCAGAACTCACATAGCTCATAAGTAGTAGATTTAGATTTCGGATATTAATTCTGTTTGTTTTTTTTTTTTTTTCCTTTCACTGCAACCTCTGCCTCCCAGGTTCAAGTGATTCCCTGCCTCAGCCTCCCAAGTAGCTGGGACTACAGGCATGCACTACCATGCCTGGCTAATTTTTGTATTTTTAGTAGAGACCGGGTTTCACCATGTTGGCCAGGATTGTCTTGATCTCTTGACCTCATGACCCACCTGCCTCGGCCTCCCAAAGTGCTGAAATTACAGGCGTGAGCCACTGTGCCCAGCCATTAATTCTGTTTTTATGATATTATAAGCATCATTCTTTCCAAGACCACAAACTTTGACTCAGTTTAGTGCTGCTAAGATGTTTAGTTTTCACTGTGCGTGCTAAGATCTATTTTAGAAGGAGGAACAATTTAAGGCTAATTCTAGAGCTTCCAAAGAAACTTTCCAAGGGGCTTTGCATTTCACAGTGGAAATTACTAATTAAATTTAGGACTAGATTCCCAGGGTGCCTGTAATTGTAAGTTGTAACTCAGAGGCAAGCCCTGAGCTGTGGTCATCCTGGACTGGACTGGTTTTCCAAAAAGGCCCCTGGGAATGTAAAAATGGGTGGTGAAGCATTAGGAAAGTACCTAGAATCAGGATGTAGGACCTATGGAGGTCCCATAACAGTTTTACAAAATCAGCTGACAATGGGTCAGAACCCATAAATGCAACTAGATAAAACTTGTCCAAGCATATTCAACTGCATTTGATTTTTTTGGTTGGGCTGTAGGTGGTGAATTATAAAAGACAACTAGTTTGTTCCAATATTTTCATTTACAGCTGCCATACAAATAAAGTGTGTTATGTTACTCTTGAAACATCCTAAAATAATCTTCTTTTTTCTAGAACCAGCAGAACCAAACTTCTAAACTGCCTTGGGGAACATGATGACAGTATGAGTGAAAATCAGGGGTTGTTGTATAAAAGTTGAGTTATTCTATTTAGAGGTTTATCATTTATTCAGATATTTTTAACAGTGTTTTTCTGCATTAAGGCACAAATAAAAGGGATAAAAAGACAAATATTTTCAATGTCTAGTAGTAATGCTAAAAACAGCAGGAAAAAAACCCCACAATTAGATAACTGAAGTTAAAAAAATAGCTGAAACTTCCTATCCCAGCAGGGCACCTCAGGTGATAATGACATTGCCCTCTGAATGGCAGAAAGGGAGCTGGGCTGAATGAGACTGGCAGAATGTTAATAAGCCTCTGTAGGTTGGGGCATTCTGTTTACTGCAGTGACTCACCTTTTGTTCTGCAGAGGGGCAGAAATCCTCCAACTTGAAGGGCAGGGCTAGCCTTAGGCGAAATTGTGTAGTAGGTGAAGCTGGTGTTGGTTGTTCACCTTCTCTTTTCCAGGTTTCCCTCTCTCTCTCTAGGTGGCTGCTCCCAGACATCCCTTTCCTTCTAGAGTTAGCTGTCTAATAAGATGCTTCAGTCAACAGAAACTTGAGTGTAATTTACCTCAGAAACTTTTTTAAAAGGCAGGATTGAGGGTGGAGGTGTGAATGGCAGAAGAAAGGACCTCAAAACAGAGCCCATTGCTGTGGTTTTTGAAGTGCTGATCACAATTCATTAGTGGGCAAAGTATTGTTTTACAAAGCTTTTACTTTAGTTGTTGTTTTTTTTTGTGTGTATACAGTAAGTGGCAATGAGAGCTGTATCTCAAACTGTAGGTAAAGAACATTTGCAGTTTAAGGCTGTGTGGTTAACAACCTAAATTTGTGAGCCAGCATGCAATAGTTGAAACCCAGCTATGCAACTACATTTTGTGACTTCGGGCAAGGTTTTTTAAAACCTATTTGTGACTTAATCTCCTAGTCTTAAATAGATATAATTCAGGGCCTTTCTTATTCCGTTTGAGATGCTGTAACAAAATACCATAGACTGGGAGGTTTATAAACAACAGAAATTTATTTCTCACAGTTCCAGAGGCTGGGAAATCTAAAATCAAGTCACCAGCAGATTCAATGTCTGATGGGGGCCTGCTTTGTGGTAACAGAAAGACTCTTCTTCCAGGATTCTCTAGACCTGGCAGAACCAAGACATTCCTATCCTCTCCAGGTGAAAAGGGTGAGAACCTGGGCTCAGAAATGCCTGTAGCTATGCCCCTCTACCCCCATTTGGAGAAACTACTCTGAGAGAAACAAGTTGACCGCAGAGAGACATAAATGGAAGAGACTGGAAAATAGTCCTGAAACCAGTATCACTCCTGTTCTTTTCAGTTTGGTTTCATACTCTCTCTTCTTTTTTTAAACTCGTTAGTTTGACTTGGTTTTCTATCCCTTGCAACCAAGAAGACTTGTTAATGGGATATTTGTTTTAGACATGTAAAATGTAAGGTAGAGTTTCCTCTTCAAAGACTTTCCTCCCCATCTAATTAGGAATAAATAGTAACTTCTTGTAGAAGAAAAATTTATTCAAAGACCTGTGCTAACATTCTTAAATATCTGCTAGCCGTAATAAAGAAATCAATGTACTCTATGTTCTTAGCTCCCACAGTTTAGCCCTACATATTTGTCCTGGCATGCTTATACTGGTCCAAACAAGCATTAGGTCATCCCATTCCTCTTCCTTATTTGAAGGTGTTTTTACCTTTCTCAGCATTCCACAAGTTACTTCCTCCTTCCTTTTTTCTCCTCTGCCTTTGCCTCTTTTAAAAAGTTCTAAGTTGCTAGCCCATCAGAACAAATACAGAACATGAGGTCGTGTTCCAGCCAATGGAAACTGGACACAGCAGTAAGGTGGACACGTCAAATTATAAATGACCCTGTCTCCTTTGTTCAGTGGACTGTCATGGCAAAACTGCTGGCGAGTGTACCCCTTCTGCAGAAAGTAAAACAATGGCCTTGCTGAAGAAATTAATGTTCAAGTGCTATTTCTTTATGGCACTGAAGAACAAGCATTTCTGACAGACATCTTAGAATGGATGATTTTGCTGACCCTCCTCTTTCTTTCAAATGCAATTCATTGGCAAATTCTGTTGGCTCTTTCTTCAGTGAGTATCCAGGATTCTGCCACTTCTCACTACTTCCAGCATGACCACCATATTTCTAGTTACTATCACTTTCCCCTGGATTTCTGCCTCCTACCCGACCTCCCTTCTCTCACCTCTGCCCTGCTGTACTCTCCTGCCAACAGCTAGAACTCCCAACAGTTCTAGAAACTGAAACAGATCTAGAAAAACTAGATCCTTTTACAACAGTCCCTTCTCCAGTGGAAACACTCCAATGACTTTTTGTCTCACTCAGAATAAAATCCAAAGTCCCTATCATAGACTTGAAGGCCCTTAGTGATCTGACCCCTCTTGATCCCTGACCTCATCTCCATTATTCTGTCCCTTTCCCACTGAGTTTTATCCATACTGGTCTTTTGGATGTGCCTGGAACACACCACATAGCCATGCATCTTAGGACTTTAGCTTCCTTTGCAGGGAAGACACTTCTCACAGTCAGCTGCATTCCACTCCCTACCTTCTTCAATCAGGTCTCTGCTTAAACATCACTTTATCAGAGATGCCTGTGCTGCCCAAACTAAAACAGCTCCTGCTCCCATTTCAATCTCCATTCTCCTTACTCTGTCTCATTTTCGGTAACACTTACTAATATCTGTCATATTTAAAATGTACTTGTTTATTGTCTTTCTCCCATTAAGAAATCCCTAAGGGCAGGAATCTCAGCCATTGTGCTATATCATCAGCAGCTGAAACAGCTCCTGGAGCCTAGGAGGACTCTGATTATTTTCAGCATAATGCATGCATGCATGGGTGAGCAAATCCCTTACCTCACTCCAGAGAGAAATCAAGTTAAATGTACCTGGCTATGAAAGCAAGCAGGTGCAAACAGACATTCATCAGTTATTGCATATAGTATCTCAGATAAGCATTGGGAAACCCAGCCATTTGTGAACTGCATAAGCGTTGCTGGTCTCAGAAAACAATTTCTCAGTCTCTCCTGTGAAGACAGTGGGCAGGACATCAGCCAGTCAACCCAAGTGGTGTTAATAATAGTGGTAAAAACGATCATAAGTTCACATCCTTCCGTGAGCACTTACTCTACAGCCAGACACTCTGCTAAGTGCTTTGCATTTGTTATCTGATTTAATGACAACAGCAGCCCCATGAGAAAGGTTCTGCTAGAGATGGAATGTTTGTATCCCTTCAAAATCTTTATGTTGAAACATAATCTCCAGTGTCGTGGTATTAGGAGATGGGGCTTTGAGGAGGTGACTAGATCAAGAGGGTGGAAACCTCATGAACAGAATTTATGCCCTTATAAAAGAGGCCCCAGAGACCTCTCTCATCCATTCTGCCATGTGAGGTTAGAGCAAAAAGACAACCACCTTATGAACGAGGAAGCAGGCTCCCCTCAGACTTTGAATCTGCTGGTGCCTTGATCTTGGACTTCCCAGCTTCCAGAACTGTGAGAAATAAGTTTCTGTTGTTTATAAACCTCCCAGTCTATGACATTTTGTTATAGCATCCCAAATGAAGTAAGAAAGGCTCTGAATTAAGATTAGGAAATTAAGTCACAAATGGGCTTTAAAAAAACCTTTGCCAAAGTCACAAAACTTAGTTGCATACCTGGGTTTTAATATTACATGCTGGCTCTTATTGAGGGCATTCTAAGATGGCCCACCTCTGTCCATGGCCTCACTTTATCCCTTCAAGTAAGAACACAGAGCAGTAAAGAAGCTACTGACTTGCTGCCTGACACTCTGTGAATTTGGGGGAATTTCTGCTATTTGGACTGGTTAAGAATGCAAAGAATGGGCAGCAGTAGGCACTAGCTTTCCTTTTCGGTGCTATAAACAGTCTAGGACAGGAAAAGAAACGGGCCTTTGCATTGAGAAGACATGACAATCAGCAAATGAGGCTTGACAGCTGAAACCAACCCCACTGAGATTGGTAAGGACATTTCCTGTTTTTGAAACCCTTTCACAGTTTACTTGTTGTCTACAATAGTCCCTGAAAACAAATAAGGCAGGAAACTAGCTGCCACCCACCTCCTCTCTCCTCACCAGTCCTAAATGTTTGAAGTGAAGGAAAAGAAGATTCCAAGAGAATAAGTTATCAATCAAAGTCAGAAAGATGTAAGATGTGAGAGCTTCAGGCTTGAGTTCCTCGTTCTTCTTACCTGGATGCAGTGCTCTTTCAAATTGCATACAAAAACATATTTGATTATATGTATATTCTCTAAAGTAAAATGTTGATAATTCAGTTATTTTTCTTAAGCAGCTTACCAGAATGTGGGATTGCTTTCTTTGACAAAAAAAAAAAAAACACCAGGCAAAGAAAAAGATACCAGACAACGCTCAGGATGAGAAATGCAAATTGCTGCAAAAAAGTATTGTAGGAACTATTTTAAGATACCTTGGACAAAAACATCAGCACTGGTTACCAAAAGAACAAAAGGCTCTGTAAAAAACCAAACCAACCAACCAAACAACCAAACAATAACAATAACAACAGCAACACCCCAAACAAAAAATTCTGTAGCAAATGGAATTCATTCTCTGATCTGAGCAGCCTTCTCTACAGAGCATGATGCCCACGGCATTGCCTTTGGATGTCAAGGGCAATGGTCTGACCTGGTGAGACAGGTTAGTCATACAAACCAAATTTTTCATGAATGTTTGTGAAAATTTTCATTTGATTTTGCTCAAGGCAATTTCCGAACTGACAGCAATGATACACACAGCTTCCGGAGCTTTGTTTTTCTGAAGTCTAGACAAAATATATGTATTTTAAAAAATACCAGGCACAATTAATCTTCCTGTTGCAAATGGCTGTACAGTTCACAGATTGAGAATCTGAGTCTTTATGAGTAAAGAAGCTGTGAAATTTGTTAATGTGAGTGATTCTGCTCAAGCCTTCGTATTTCCTATCAGCTTGGTATTTGTTTCTTAATTCATTCACACTTTCACTCCTCTCTCACTTTAATTCACTAAACCATTTCATGAGTGCCTACTATGTACAAGGCTTATGCTAGATTCAACAGGATTTCTGCCCTTGGGAAGTATGGTCTCATGGAGTATGAATATTGTGGGTGGGTGAATTCTGCAGCCAATGTTATTCATGTGGCAAGCCACTAAAATAAAACCTTCACTATCAGCTTGGGTTGTAAACAACATATAGAATATTTTGTTAAGTAAGTCAGTGTCAGCCCACTCCTAAAATCCAACCTTCTCCTTTTTGCAGTTTTCTTTTTTATGGTAGTTCTCATTTCCTCTCCAATTATGAGAACAATTAGCTTGAAGTAGACATTTATCTATTGCAAGCAGTTCCAAATAGATTTTGATCTGATCTTTCATCTGCTGCTGACAAACTCTGCCATTCAGGTGTAGATGCTTTTGATGTAGATTTTACAGTTTCATATTTCATATTTATTTCTTTGAGTGAGGTAATAATTGTTTCAAAATATTCATTTTAGAAAAATAAGGGCTTCATTTATATCTTGCCTCTTTTGCTTTCCCAAGACTTTCAGACTAATTTTCTAATCTCATTGCTTGTTCTTAAAACCCATAAAACAATATTCACTATTTGGAAGCTCTTTTTCAAAAACAGGCAAGGTAGAGGTAATGGGGAATGGTTTTTTTTTTATCTTAGATATTATGACTGGAAAAGTAAGCAAGAAAACTTAGGTAATGATATTCTATGATTCTCTCCTAATTAGTGTCCATCTGACTTACAGAGTTTTTTCTTTTGAATTTTAAAAGAGCAGTCAGTATTCAACTATTGAGACATCTATGTGGACTTTGGAAAAGCCACATAATTTTTTGGCTTATTTGAATTAACTCTGAGCCCCAAACCAACATTGTTTTATTCTTCGTGCAGTGTAACTGGTGCATAAGCTAAAATTTTGAAGTTACATGGCCTCTTTTATAATTATCCTGGCTGGTTACCTACATCCATATCATCAGCATTTAGATCTCACCTACATAATTTAGGAGGTATAAAAAATATTCACAAACTCATATTTAAGATCAAGGATTGATCCTTTTGTCTTAAAAATGAGTAAATTGCCTGGAATTGTTGTCATTATTTTGACCCAGAAAGGATACCCATTGCTGACCACTTCATCAAAATGGTATTTATCATTAGGATTATTGCTCATTTCATATTTGGGACATGAATGATAACTGAGAAGTATCATATCTTTGAGGTTATATATTGTTGTGGTAGTTTGATGTTATGACTCTGTGGCCCCATTTATCCGTGTTGCAGTCATAACACAGGACAGGACAGACTTTGTTTTTCTGATATACTGGCTCACTTGACGTGTTCAAGCAACCTCTCAATTTCAGCCTTATTATATAAGCACAGAATTTTTGTTACACACTCAATTCCACTTTAAACCCCTTCTGCCATTGTTCCTTCCCCCCGTCACCCAGTAACAATTTGTCTTCACCTCCTCTATGAATGCTGCTGTGTGACCCTGCTCCAACTGTGAACTCTAAGGGAAAGTGGTGCCTGCTGAAAAGCCCTGGGGTTAAAAAAAAAAAAAAAAAAAAAAGAAACTTAGAACTAGCACATACAGGGATCCACTCTGTAAGTCAGACAAGTAAAATCCCTTCACACAAGACAAATGAATTCAAATTTAGAACCTAGATAGAGGGACCTGGCTTTTCATACCGGATGTGGATGTGGGAACCAGAGGCCCTGTATTATTTTACCTGGTAACAAGATAAGTGGGGTGTGAGTTAGCTGGGCACTAGCCTTGTCCTCTCACAGACGAATGGCATCCACGAAGGTGCTGAAACACATTTGTCGTATGTTGGTGGACACATCAACATTTAGGAATTGCTTTGAAGAACTTAGGGAAAAGTCCTCTTCTTTTTCTCAGAGCTGTAGGCTCTCAAATACACTTCAAGATTCATATCTAAATGCCACATGGAATATCTGTCAACAGTTACCAACAACATATATTATGATGCCAGGCAGAGCTGCAGGTCCCTTGGTAATTCTCTACTGTCATCTGTGACTATGTCAATCTCGCAAGGTTACATGGTGCCATATTTCCGAGAAGCAATGAGGGATATGTGTTTGAGATCCCTTTGAACCTGGTTTATCTTCTATTTTGTATCATACAAGGTGGCAAATTCTGCAAAATATTTTGAAACTGAGCTTTGTTTTTTGGGAGGAAATGTTTATTTGAAGCATATGGTTATAACACAGATTTTAGGTATACTCATGTGTAATATGTATAATGTTTTCCTAGGGAAAATATGCAACACAATTTTTTCTTATGTGCAGAAAATCAAATGAAGAGTTTTAGGGATGCAGAGAGGTCTGAAATAAAACCTCACAAAGAGAGAAGGAAATATAATTGTGTAGGAATGTCTAGATAAATTAGCTGCTGATGAGTTTAGCTTCTCGGTTTAAAAAAAAAAGAGTTTTCTTTGTTTTATCTCTTCCATGTTTTCTCCAAAAATCTTTCAATATCTATGTTTTAAAATGTTCCTCTGACAGTCTAGTTTGAAAAAAAACTGTCAAACCTACAGAAAATTTGCAAAAATAGTACAATCAACACCCATATGTCATTTACTTAGATTTACCAACTGTTAATATTTTGCCACATTTGCTTTCTGTCTCTCTGACTACTTGATTATACCTTTTAATGTTAGTTGCAGATAATCGTGAAACTTTAGCCCTTGATATTTCAATAAATATCCTCTAAGAACAATAACTTTCTCTTACAAAACTATAATACAGTGATCGAGTTGATATATTTAACATGATCAATATTATTTAACTTATAGCCCATATTAACATTTACACATCAATCTCAATAATATTCTGTACAGTTTCTTTTTAATTCAAGATCCTATTAAAAATCATACATTGCATTTAGTTGTCCTGTTCAATATGCTAGCTAAGGCATTAGAGGAAATACCCTTAGGAAATACTTCTGTTTGACAGTGCCTTCAAAAAAAACCTGCAAAGGAACCTCAATCCTTTCTAATAAAAAATGACCACCAGGTTTGCTTGCTCTCCATGTGAACAGTGCCTTTGCTGTGCTGCTTGTTCTGTCTAGACCTTTCTGGTAGCTCTCTGTCTCATCGCCAACCTAATTAATCTTGCCATTAGGAAAAGGTACTTATCCTGTATTTTATCTGTATAGGACTGTTATTTCCTCTGAGATGAGAAAGATCATATATAAATCTAGGCCAAAGGTTGGCAAACATTTTCTGTAAAGAACTAGATAGTAACTATTTTAGATTTTGTGGGCTGAAACTTTTCTCTGCCATAACCACTCAACTCTGCTCTTGTAGCTTGAAAATAGCCAGGAGCAATATCTAAGTGAATGGGAATGGTTGTTTGCCAATAAAACTTTATATACAAAAGCAGTCATTGGGCCAGGGCATGGTGACTCACCCCTGTAATCACAGCACTTTGGAAGGCCAAGGAGGGCAGATTATTTGAGGCCTGGAGTTTGAGAGCAGCCTGACGAACATGGCAAAACCCTGTCTCTACAAAAAATACAAAAATTAACTGGGCACAGTGATGCACATCTGTAATCCCAGTTACTCGGGAGGCTGAGGTGGAGAACTGCTTGAACAGAGTTTGCAGTGAACTGAGATGGCACCACTGCACTCCATCCTGGGTGATGGAGCAAGACTCTGTCTCAAAAGAAAAAAAAAAAGCAGGCATTGGCCAGGATTTGGTCCCTGGACAATAATTTGCTCACCCGTCCTCTTGGCTCACCTAAGCTAATAATAAGTGGTAATAATTAAGGAATTATCCTTCTTGGACAACTTAATTTTTTGTTTTTATGTTAGCTGCAGCATTCTGGAGATAGTCTTTTTATAGGTAAAAAGTTTTGCCTGAACCTTGGAAACTATGCAGCTTGACTTCAATATATTCACAAACACAAGTTTAAGAAATTATTAAGAAAGTCTCTGCAAAAGAGAAACAGTCTTTATAATGACAGACTATTCAAAGATTTTTATCCACATATAAGAAACAACAAAGTTAGAAAATTCGATTGGAAACCTCAAACTCACATTTTAAAACTGCTATTTTGACCCACCAGTATGTATTTCAGATATTGTAGCAGGTTATTGGGAAGTAGGCTTTAACCAGGGTGGGCAGGGGGTTTTCAGGAAACTGTAATGGTGCCAAAATATGGCCACATACTCTGTCTACACTGGAGACTGGTCTAGCTGGCCTGCCTGGCTGCTCTCTCTCTACTTGCTCAAATACACAATGGCGTAAAATGTGCAGACGGCGCTGGCAGGTAACCCAGGGTTACCTTCTGATAAAGGAGAGCTATTTCAGTGCTTTCAGTAGCTGAATGCCATTCTGCTTCTCTCATCCTTCTGTCCCAAATTTCTGCATTTGGTTGTGTGTACTACTAAATAGAAAAATAGTATCACATTATTTTTAAGTATAATTCTTTAAACTTAAAATTTAGCATCCATATAGAAAATGCGCACAAATCGTAAGTTGCACTTACCTCAGTTAATTCTTCCTAAGTAAATATAGCTACGTAAGCACTGCTCAGATCAATAGATAAAGCATTACAAACACCCAGTAGCTTAACTCATCATCCATCCCAGTCATCCCCTCCACCAAAGGAGACCACTATTGTGACTTCTTTTTTATAGATTACTTCTGCCTATTTTTGAACTTACATAGTTGGATTTATGTAGTTGTATTTTTTTATGTCTGGCCTCTTTTCCTTGTGAGATTAAAACATTGTATAGCAATAATTTATTCATCATTGCCATAGAATATTCTATTATATGTGTATTTCACATTTCACTTATTTATTCTCCGTTGATGGAAATGGAGTTGTTTCTAGATGTTGGCTTACACAGTTAATGCTGCTGTGAAGTGTTCATTCATGTCTGTTGGTCTTTTGGAGCACATAGTACACAGATGTGGAATTGCTGAGTTGTAGGTTCTATGTATATTCAGCTTTGACAGGTACTACTAGTTTTCCAAAGTAATTACACCAATTTATACCCCCAACAGGTGTATGAGAGTTCCAGTAGTCCTTTTGAAATTAGACTGTTTTTCTTATTGGCCTTTAGAAAACTTGTATATTTTAGACACAAAAGTTTTTTAGGGTGTATATATTGCAAATACTTTCTCATATTCTATGACTTGCCATTTCAGTCTCCTAATTGCATCTTTTGATGAGTAGATGACCTTGATTTCAATAGCATTTAATTTATCAGTCTTTTTCTTTGTAGTTAGTGTTTCTTGTGCTTTGTTAGGACAACTTTGCTTATTTCAAAATAAAGAAGATATTCTTCTATGTTTGTTTTGGAATTTTTATTGCTTTACCTTTCATATTTCATTCTTCAGTCTACATGGAAATATTTTTGTGTGGAAATCATATTTTTGTGAAGTAGAGGTCAAGATTCTGATATTATAATATGGATATCCAGTGGAATCCTTACTATTTATTGAAAAGACCATTCTATCCCTATTACACTTCTCTGTCAACTTTCTTATAAATAAACTATCATATATGGTTCTCTATTCTGTTAAACTTGTTTATTTGTCTATATTTGAGCAATTACCACACTGTTTTAACTAAAGAAGCTTTGTTATAAAAGTCTTGATGTCTGTTACGTAATTCTTAACTTTTCAACTTCAAAATTGTCTTGCCTTTTCTTGGCAATATACATGACTATTTAGCTCGTTAACAATTTTTTTCAATCCTGTTTTATAATTTTTGTGTAAAGTATTTGGATATCTTCCATTAGGTTTATGCATAATTATTTTATTTAAAAAAGTTGTCTTATCAATGATATCATTTAAAAATTTTTAGTTTTTTTTTTTGCTAGAATGTAGAAATTTTAACCATGTATCTGGTGTCCTTTCTTATTAAGTCTAGTAGCTTTACTTATTACTTCTAATAGCTTACCCCCACAAAGTATAACTACTATTCTGAATTCTATCACCATAGATTGGTTTTGCCTAATACATTAACTTACTACTTTAATTTTTTTGTTTGTTTTCGTAGGTTATTGGGGAACAGGTGGCGTTTGATTACATGACTAACTTACTATTTTTATCAGTAGATTTCCTTGAATTTTTTTACATATAGAATCATGTGTTCTACAAATGATGACCACTTAGTTTTTTCCTATTCAGTCCTTATATTTAAAAAATTTTAAATATTGCCTTAGTACTTTGGTTAGGATTTCTAGTACAATGTTTAAAGGAAATGGAGATGGGGCATCTTTGTTTCGTTTCTGATCACTCAGGTAGAAAGATTTTAGTATTTCATCATTAACCATGACGTTTGGTGAGAATTTTTGTAAATGATCTTTATTGGGATAAAACAAAATTTCTTTTTTTTCTAGTCTACTGAGAGTTATTTTAAAAATATGATCAATGTTAAATTTAAAAAGTTTATTTTAATAGTTTTTTTTGCTTACATGGATAAATTATATAGTGAATTCTTAGACTTTAGGGCACCTGTCACCTGAGTAGTGTACTTTGTACTCAAACTGTAGATTTTTTAATCCCTAGGCCCCGTCATACCCCGCTTCTGTGTCTCTAAAATCCGTTATAGCATTTTGTATGCCTTTGCATATTTATAGATTAGCTCTCACTTATAAGTGAGAACATACAGTTTTGGTTTTCCGCTCCTGTGTTACTTCACTTAGAATAACTTATTAAATGTTTTTCCTGAAAGTACTGAGATGATCATATGGCCTTTCTGTTTTATTCAAATAAATTAAGGAGTTAATAGATTTTTAAATGTTGAAGCAACCTTGTATTCTTGTAAAAACATGAATTTGATCATAATGTATTACGTATTTCGTGGACCACTGGATCCAATTTGCTAATACTACATTTAAAAATTTTGCATCTATATTAATGAGAGAGACTGGCTTGACATTTTTATTTCTTGTAATGTCTTTACCAGCTTTTTGTATCAAGGTTATGCTGTCCTCATAAAATTGACTTTGAAGTATTTTCTCTTTTGTTCTACTCTGCAAGGATTTCTTCTGTAAGATGGTGTGACCTCTCTCTTAAATGTCATAAATAATTTACTTCTGATGTCATCTGAGTCTTGAATATTTTGTTGCAAGGTTTTTTTGTTTGTTCGTTTGTTTTAGATGGATCCTCGCTCTTTCGCCCAGGATGGACTGCAGTGGCTCTATCTGGGTTCACTGCAAGCTCCGCCTCCTGGGTTCACCATTCTCCTGCCTCAGCCTCCCAAGTAGCTGGGACTATAGGGCAAGGTTTTAAATTAAGAATTTTATTTGCATATCACACACATATGTATGTAAATATATATTTCTTGTGTCAGTTTTGATATTTGTAGTTTTTAAGAAATTTTTTCTACATTTTTAAATGTATTGCCATAATATTTATAGTACAATCTCCTTATGTTTTTATTGTCCATAAGCTTTGTAATTATGTACCATTTCTATTACTAGCATTTATAATTTGTTCCTACTCTCTTATTTTTTTCTTTATCCTATTAGGATTTACCAATTTTATTATTCTTTTCAGGGACTAACTTTAGGTTTTGTTAATTGTTTCCTATTATACATTTGCTTCTATTTCAGTTATTTCTACTCTTATCATCATTATTTTCTTCTACATTCTTCAGATTTAATTTACCATTCTTTTTTAATTGCTTGAGATAGATATTTATATAATTTTCAGATTTTTTGCTTTTATAACATGTGCATTTAAGGTTATACATTTTCCTCTAAATATGGCTTTAGCTGCCTCACATGAACTATGTTGTATCATGTTTTTCTGTATTATTTAGGTAAAATATCTAATTTCCATAGTTATCACCTGCAGCTCAAAAATAAGCTAATGTCTTAAGGCAAAATGCAGTGCAGAGTGTAGGCTCACTTTTTTGAGGTTACATATTCTCTCTCTCTCTCTCTCTCTTTTTTTTTTCTTTGAGATGAAGTCTTACTCTGTCACCCAGGCTGGAGTGCAGTGGCACGATCTTGGCTCCCTGCAACCTCCGCCTCCCGAGTTCAAGTGATTCTCCTGCCTCAGCCTCCCAAGTAGCTGGGATTACAGGCACATACCACCATGCCCAGCTAATTTCTGTATTTTTAGTGGAGATGGGGTTTCACCACATGTTGGCCAGGCCGGTCTCAAACCCCTGACCTCAGGTGTTTCTTCCACCTCCAACTCCCAAAGGGCTGGGATTACAGGTGTGAGCCACCGTGCCCGGCCTGACATGATATTTTCTTAAGGATCTTGGCTGCTCAAGTACTGAATGCTTTTGTATACTTAAACTTTTGACTTCCAAAAGCTAAAACCACAAGTTTCTGCTCAGCTTCTGACTATTACACTACATATGAATCAACAAATACCCAGAAAGAAAAAATGGTGGGACAAATGAAGCCACTCAATGTGCCTCCCTTCTTTCCAGGATCTGTCAGTCTCAAATGTTGGCTACCTTAGTTGCTCTCCCATTTTTTTAAAACTGCTATTTTTAAAACATTTTATTTAGTTTTTACACGTGTTCTTATTGGGAAGGCTGATCTGACTCAGATATTCTATCACACAAGAGGCATAAGTCACCTCCTCAAATAACTTCTGAGCTGGGGAAAATATTAGAGATTAAGTAGAAATCTCGTAATTGGTCAAATGCTACAAATACTTAGTGACAGAGAGCTAGAATCTGTCATTCTTGATTCCTTATAAAGTAAAACATGTGGGAACGCGGTTCCAGGGTCATAGACATGGCAGCTGGGACTACTCATTCTTCTCCATAGTCTTGGCTTTGGGGCAATCATTTTCTAATCCTGTAACATCCCCCAGATGCTCCCACTATGTGAATCTAAATTACAATACAAGAAAAAAACATCCTCCAGCTGTACTTCTAAACTGTCAACGTACAGATATTTTATGAAGCATATGGCACATATTAGGAATTGTGCTAGTACTACAGCGACAAAGATGAAAAGCTCAGATTTTTTTCTCACACAGCTAACAGTAAAGAATGGGAAAGAGATAAGCAAACAAACAACAAGAAAATGACTTCTATGGGGATATAGAAAACATGCAATGAGTGCACTGCTGAAGGAGCAATGGAATGCCTGGGGAGTTGAGGAAGACTTTCCTAAAAGGCGGGAATGAAATAAGGTTCCATGGTAAACAAATAGGAGAATGGAATTCCAGGAAAAGGAAGCAGTATGTGCAAAGGAATAGAAATGTGAAAGAGTATGATATGTTTTGGGAAATCTATAAGGCTTTTTTCTTCTCCTTGTGCTGGACTTTAAAGTGCAAGTTTAGATAAAGAGGCTAGCAGGTAAATGGAGATAAGGTCATATCAAATGGATCAAATGATAGGAGACGAGTTGGAGAATGGGCCTCAGACCTGGCAGGGGGAGAGTTTGGTTCACTGTGTCACATTCTCCTTTGGGGTCCAATGAGATAACTATAATGAGTTCTACTTGAAAGTTATTAATATCTTTAGCAAGGGAAATTGAGAAGAATTGGTTAATGTGAAAATCAAGTCTAAAGTCAGATTGCAATGGATTGAGACATAGATAGAAGGAGAAGACATAGAGATATTCAACATAGTACTTTTTTTACTTGGCTGTTAAAAAAGGATTAGCTTTTAAATAAAAATACAACTAAGAAGGTCAATGTAAAACTAATTTAAATTCCACAAATAATGTGCATTCACATTCCACCCTGGATTTTCAAAATTTAATATTATGTGGAAATTGAAATAGGGCTAATGATCCCTAAAATAGCAAAAGTAACTTGCTAGAAATGGTTTGCATATAAGGCAGGCTCCCTTAATGAGCCTTGTTCTCTCACCTCCTCATGTACTCCACATATACATTCATGAACAAGGAGGCTCTCTCTTCATTTCTTCAACATGATACAAGCATATGTTGAAGGTCAGGCCTCATGCCTGGTGCTGGGGATACAATGGGGGAAAAATAGACCCAGATCATGTCCTCCTCCTATTTCTTTCACAGAATCACAGCAATAGAATTCTAAGGGCTGTGAGGAAAAGGTGCAGAATGCTGTGGAGATAACGGGGAGATGTAAATTTGTCTGAGGGTTGAGGAGAGTGTATAGGAAAGACATCCCCAAGGATATATAGAGTGTGACGATGATATGGTTTGGCTCTGTGTCTCCACCCAAATCTCATCTTGTAGCTCCCATGATTCTCACCTGTTGTGGGAGGGATCCATGAGGAGATGACTGAATTATGGGGGCAGGTTTTTCCTGTGCTGTTATCATGATAGTGAATGGGTCTCATGAGATCTGATGGTTTTAAAAATGGGAGTTGCCCTGCATAAGCTTCTTGCCTGCCATCATCCACAGAAGATGTGACTTACTCCTCTTTGCCTTCCGCTATGATTGTGAGGCCTTCCCAGCCATGTGGAAGTCAGATAAACCTCTTTCTTTTGTAAATTACTCAGTCTTGGGTATGTCTTTACCAGCAGCGTGAAAACAGACTAATATAGTAAATTGATATCAGGAGTGGAGTGTTGCTGAAAAGATACCCGAAAATGTGGAGCAACTTTGGAACTGGGTAACAGGCAGAGATTGGAATAGTTTGGAGGGCTCAGAAGACAGGAAAATATGGGAAAATTTGAAACTTCCTAGAGACTTGTTGAATGGCTTTGACAAAAAAATACTGATAATGATACGAACAATAAGGTTCAGGCTGAGGTGGTCTTAGACGGAGATGAGGAACTCGTTGGGAATTGGAGAAAAGGTGACTCTTGTTATGTTTTAGCAAAAAGACTGGCAGCATTTTGCCCCTGTCCCAGAGATTTGTGGAACTTCGAACTTGAGAGAGATGATTGAGGGTATCTGGTGGAATTCTAAGCAGCAAAGCATTCAAGAAGTGACTTGGGTGTGGTTAAAGGCATTCACTTTTAAAAGGGAAGCAGAGCGTAAAAGTTCTAAAAATTTGCAGCCTGAGTATGCAATAGAAAAGAAAATCCCATTTTCTGAGGAGAAATTCAAGCTGGCTGCAGAAATTTGCATGAGTAATGAGGAGCTGAATGTTAATCCCCAAGACAATGGGGAAAATGTGTCCAGGATATGTCAGAGGTCTTTACAGCAGCCCCTCCCATTATAGGCCTAGGAAGAAAAGATGGTTTTGTTGGCCAGGCTCAGGGCACCCCTGCTCTGTGTAGCCTAGGGACTTGGTACCCTGCATTCCAGCCACTCCAGCAATGGCTGAAAGGGGCCAAGGTACAGCTTGGGCTGTTGCTTCAGAGGATAGAAGCCACAAACCTTGGCAGCTTCCACGAGGTGTTGAGCCTACAAGTGCATGGAAGTCAAAAATTGAGGTTTGGGAACCTCTGCCTAGATTTCAGAAGATGTATGGAAATGCCTGGATGCCCAGGCTGAAGTTTACTACAGGGGCAGGGCCTCCATGGAGAACCTCTGCTATGGCAGTGCAAAAGGGAAATGTGGGGTTGGAGCCTCCACAAAGAGTCCCTATAGGGACACCGCCTAGTGGAGCTGTGAGAAGAGGGCCACAATCTTCCAGACCCCAGAATTGTAGATCCACTGACAGCTTGCACCATGCACCTGGAAAAGCTGCAGACACTCAATGCCAGCCTATGAAAGCAGCCAGGAGGGAGGTGATACCCTGCAAAGTCACGGGGCAGAGCTACCCAAGACCATGGGAACCCACCTGTTGCATCAGTGTGACCTGGATGTGAGACATGGAGTCAAAAGAAATAATTTTGGAACTTTAAGATTTAACTGCCCCACTGGATTTTAGACTTGCATGGGGCCTGTAGCCCCTTTGGTTTTGCCAATTTCTCCCATTTGGAATGGTTGTATTTACTCAATGCCTGTACCCCCATTGTATCTACGAAGTAACTAACTTGCTTTTGATTTTACAGACTCATAGGCAGAAGGGACTTGCCTTGTCTTAGATGAGACTTTGGACTGTGGACTTTTAAGTTAATGCGGAAATGAGTTGAGACTTTGGAGGACTGTTGGGAAGGGATGATTCGTTTTGAAATGTAAAGATATGAAATTTGAGAGCAGCCAGGGGCAGAATGATCTGGTTTGTCTCTGTGTCCCCACCCAAATCTCATCTTATAGCTCCCAAGATTCCCACATTATGGAGAGATCTGGTGGGAGATGATTGAATTATGGGGGTGGGTCTTTCCTGTGCTGTTCTCATGATAGTGAATGGATCTTACGAGCTCTGATGGTTTTAAATATGGAAATTGCCCTGCACAAGCTCTTTTTGTCTTCTGCCATCCATGTAAGATGTGATTTGCTACTCCTTGCCCATTGCTTTCCCCCATTATTGTGAGGCCTCCCCAGCCATTTGGAGCTATAAGTCCAATAAATCTCTTTTGTAAATTGCCCAGTCTTGGGTATGTCTTTATCGGCAGTGTGAAAACAGACTAATACAGACATGAAATCCAAGAAATCCAAAAGAAGAGTAGGAGTTAAGAAGGCAAAAGAAGAAAGCGTATTTGGGGTTGGAGGGGAAAGCATTTTAGCATAGGTGGTGATCTGTGGTAGGAGTGTTGAAGTTGATGAGTGAGTGACCCAGGCAGTAGTGACAGCAAGAGTCTTGTGGCTTGTATTCATGGTTTTGAAAAACCATAGAAAGGGTTTCAGCAGAGGAATGACATAATCAGATTTTAACTTTAATTGCTGAAAGAAGAGATTGGAGGTGTGTGGTGGTGATAGTAGAAGAAGAAAACAGTAAAGAAAATCTTAAAAATTGAGTGAAATCAACAGGATTTTTGTAGATTGGTGAAAAAAAGGTGTTAAGGATAGTGGTATATAATAAGCATAGAAGTCAAAAATGTCAGAAACATTCATGAGAAACAACAAAATGAGCCACCAAAGATATATTTACTAAATTTGGAGAATTCTGTTTCCATCTATTTATATGTCATAGGATGATGATGTTAAATCTAGCATAGCTACCTGATTGGGTATTTGGCTCAAAGGCAACCCCACAAAGGTACTTGTGCAGGATTTGGGTAGAAAAGGATGAGGTCGCCCCTAGAAAACAACACTCTAGGCTCTTTGTCCTCAGCAGAATGGCTGGCCAGAATCAACAAGAGATGCTTTTATGCCTTTCCTGCAAGTGAGCTGGGTGCTGCTTGCAGCTGAATTAGAGTAATATATTGAATCGGCCCGAGAATGTTAGGGCAGACAGATTTCTCCCCCCTCCCTGATTGTAAGTACTCATTCGCTAAGATTTTATTTGTAGACCAAGTTGGGAGCTTGTCTCCCTTATCATTTTAGATACATATTTCAAACAAATGATCTGTTTCACTTGGTTGAATTGGGTACTATACAGAAATCTATACCTGCAATGGCAAGATGTGTTAATTCTTATAGGCTGGTGTAGCACCAATTATCACATGTGAGTAGTTATTGGTCAATTCAGCTCCATTCAATCAACATTGATTGAGCATCTAATGTACCAGGCACTGGGTTATGCCCTAGAGATATATAAAGGTCCATAAGAAATAGTCATTGTCTTTGAGGAATTCATAGTATAGCGAGGAAAGAAATATAAATAGATAATTTTGTTCAAGTCACTTCTCTTTATAGAGGACCTGCTATATCTGCTGCTCTCATTACTATGATGGTACTCAATAAGCCACTGAATTATGAGCTTAGTCACACTAGAATGTGCATCTTCCTCTAGGATGCTTAAACAAAATACAGATAAGAGAATTGAGTTGATACTATGCAATTTTCTAATTAGGCCTGTGATGACAAAAGTTCCAAATAGAGTTATCTTGGCTGCCACTGAAAACATAGCCTTTTATTATTAGGCCTCACCTCCAGTTTTTCCTCTATCTTTAACTTTTTTTATTTTTATAATATTTTATAAAAATACATAAAATATACAGTAGGTGTATATTTTATGAAATACATGAGATATTTTGGTACAGGCATGCAATAATCGCATCATGGAAAATGGAGTATTCATCCCCTAAGATATTTATTCTGTGTGTTACAATCTAATTATACTCTTAGTTATTTAAAATTGTACAGATTTCTCTTCACTAGACTGATTTCCTTTCTTTTGGGTATATACCCAGCAGTGAAATTGCTAGATGGTATGATAGTTGTAGTTTTAGTTTTTTGAGGAACCTCCAAGCTGTTCTTTATAGTGGTTGTATTAATTTACATCCACACCAACAGTATACAAGGCATCCCTTCTCTGATAATACATACCTAACTCCTCCTGGAAGATTTACCTGCTAACTCAGTATTCACACAGCATTTTACTAAATAAACATAAGCATAAACGTCTGTTTTGTGAATACCACATTATATTAAATTCTTTATACATCAGTTTTCATCAGTAGACTGTGACTTCCTCAACAATGAGGGCCATGTCTTATTAACTTCCATGTCTCCCAAACTAAGCACAGTTTCTGGAATATAGATGCTCCATACATATTCATTGGGACTGAAGTTCTAAGCCTGGCTCTATTGAGAAATTCATTTGATATTTATACGCTTTTAGCTCTCTCTTGTGAAAATGTAGATGAGAATGACCAGACTGCCCCCTCAAGGTCAAATGAGTTAATAAGAGTGAGAACACTTTGAAAAGTAAAAGGGTAGAAAACAATACATTATTGTTATGAGCTAGGGCCAAATTGCTTGGGAAGGCAGCAGAACTGGAAGTTGTCTGCAGGACATATTGGGAGAATGCCTTTGCATTTCTGTTATTTACATGCAATTGTCAATGTTTTTCTTTCTTTTTTGGGGCACACTTTTTATAATCACTGTAGAAGACAGAGGACAAGAGGGTTGCAATTTTGCAGTCCTGCTGATCCTTTGATGGAATTCTTACTCTTCCTTTCCTGTACTATCCAATCAGTGGCCTGCAGAAAATGATTCTCCAACCAGGAGTTGGACCCAGCCTATTGTGGGGATGCTACTGATGCCCAGCCCATCTCTCCCTAGTATTCATGTCTCTATGCACACGCACAGCTTCTTACTGTGGCACCTCTGACTTTCTGCTTTCTGCTACAGGAGTGTACTCAGTCTGTATGAAATTTGGATCCAAATTTCCTTGGTGCTAATATCCCTGGAAGCATCCTTCTGCCAATAACAGAGATGTTGGTGGGTAAGTACCCCAACTTCCTTGACTTTTAGATAGAAGAACTCTAAGCCATGTTTTCCAAAGTGTCTTAGAGGATTCCTTGGAGTCAGAGCCCTGGCTGCCCATACTGGTACCTGCTCATTAACCCATTCATATTGGTTTCTTCCCTATCCTAGTCTTCTTTTCTGACTGCTTTGCCAGTGATTCCTAGAACCACCCTGCAAATAAACTATTTCCACTCAAATCCTTGTCTCTGGCTCTGCCTATGGAGAACCCAATGTAAAATAATCCACTTTCCCCAATGTATTTCTTATATTTTAATATAAAAATATATTAACACACTTCAGGAGGCCAAGACAGGAGGATTTCTTTTTTTATTTTTTTTATTTTTTATTTTTTTATTATACTTTTAGGTTTTAGGGTACATGTGCACAATGTGCAGGTTTGTTACATATGTATCCATGTGCCATGTTGATTTCCTGCACCCATTAACTCGTCATTTAGCATTAGGTGTATATCCTAATGCTGTCCCTCCCCCCTCCCCCAACCCCACAACAGTCCCCGGAGTGTGATGTTCCCCTTCCTGTGTCCATGAGTTCTCATTGTTCAATTCCCACCTATGAGCGAGAACATGCGGTGTTTGGTTTTTTGTCCTTGCAATAGTTTACTGAGAATGATGTTTTCCAGTTTCATCCATGTCCCTACAAAGGACATGAACTCATCATTTTTTATGGCTGCATAGTATTCCATGGTGTATATGTGCCACATTTTCTTAATCCAGTTTATCGTTGTTGGACATTTGGGTTGGTTCCAAGTCTTTGCTATTGTGAATAGTGCCACAATAAACATACGTGTGCATGTGTCTTTATAGCAGCATGATTTATAGTCCTTTGGGTATATACCCAGTAATGGGATGGCTGGGTCAAATGGTATTTCTAGTTCTAGATCCCTGAGGAATCGCCACACTGACTTCCACAATGGTTGAACTAGTTTACAGTCCCACCAACAGTGTAAAAGTGTTCCTATTTCTCCACACCCTCTCCAGCACCTGTTGTTTCCTGATTTTTTAATGATGGCCATTCTAACTGGTGTGAGATGGTATCTCATTGTGGTTTTGATTTGCATTTCTCTGATGGCCAGTGATGATGAGCATTTCTTCATGTGTTTTTTGGCTGCATAAATGTCTTCTTTTGAGAAGTGTCTGTTCATGTCCTTTGCCCACTTTTTGATGGGGTTGTTTGTTTTTTTCTTGTAAATTTGTTTGAGTTCATTGTAGATTCTGGATATTAGCCCTTTGTCAGATGAGTAGGTTGCAAAAATTTTCTCCCATTCTGTAGGTTGCCTGTTCACTCTGATGGTAGTTTCTTTTGCTGTGCAGAAGCTCTTTAGTTTAATTAGATCCCATTTGTCAATTTTGGCTTTTGTTGCCATTGCTTTTGGTGTTACAGGAGGATTTCTTAAGGTCAGGAGTTCAAGACCAGCCTGGCCAATACGCAATACCTTGTCTCTATAAAAAATATATATATAATAGATAAATATATATATTTATTAATAACCATACAATAAGTATAATAAACATATAGTTCAAAACATATTAAGCATAAAACAAATAAAATTAAATAATGTAAAATTAAAAGTTACTACTGATTGCTGCACAAAAGGACATTCCTTGGAGTTATAAAGATTATTTAGTGCAACGTTTTATCAAAAGCACCAATGCGTTAAAGACTCTGTTCCAAGTACTATTCACCATAGGAAAATTTTTTCAGAAGCATTCTTCCCCTGCTTCCAGTGAGGCCCTGCAGTCATTAGGGAAATCCTTGAGAGGGTGTGGGATGGTGGAGGCTCTGGCTCTGATCTTCAAGAGGGTGCCAATTCTTCACACTTAAGCATGAGGTTTATCACAAATGACAAAGGTACCTTCATCCTGAGCACTGAAGCCTCAGTCTGTCTCTTTGTTAGAGTTTCCTTTCAGTCACTGGGAAAACAAAGTAGAGGACTAGCCCCTTGTCTTCTTCCTTCTTCTGACTTTAAAAGGGCTGATTATGAAGAGAGTCTGCCTTTTATCAGCATTCTGACAGCCGTGGCAGAATTTTTCTTCGGACCTTATTACCTTTTGATTTCTAGCTTCTTCCCCAATATTGTTCTCTACATTTCAGAGAATAAATTAGATACAGTTTCCACTGTGGCTTGAATATACACTGTGGATGTCTGAGTTAAAGCTTGCCTGCTTATGAGTAAAGGTGGCCCAAGAGAAATAAGACATCACAGAAATAATTTAGCCCCAGAACCATGGCAAGGAGAGGAAAAAAATGCCACGGAGAGTGTATTAGAAATTCAAAATATTGCACTTATTTTAGCAAGTGGAATAAATTTTTTCACATGAAATCTCTCAGATTGTAATAAAGACTAATTATTAATAACAAAGAAGCTTTGAGAGGCACGTTGAGAGGGAAAATATATGCAAATTTGGGCTGAGCATATGTGTGCATGAGTCCCGACCATTTCAGCCACTTTCCAAATCAGCACTGATGGCAGAGAGTAATTCACATTGATTGCTAAACAGCTGAAGTGATTGAGTCTCCTGCTGTGCAGCAGTCCAGGCATTTGGGGTGAGAGTGCACTTGCTGTGTACAATGAGCGTTGGCAGCCTTTCAGAAACTCTAGCTAAATTTGAAAATGGGTTTGGGAACAATATCAATTTATGCCAAGCCAATTCAATAATTGGTGGAAAAACTAGAAGGGAGCCTGTTTTGGAAATAGAACATTTCCAAATTAGAGGGTTGACTTTCTCGTATCATCCTCATTCTGGGGTTCTTCACCATTTGTGAATTGTTTATCTTAATGGATGATGTTGCACAATTAGTATAGTCATGGTAAATTGTTACCCAGGCATTTCACATTTCATGTGTCCATTCATTTATTCTGTAACTATTTAGTAAGGACTTACTATGTTTAAAGGTACTATTATTGAGGACATAGACTATCTCATACATAAGATTATGATCAACAATGGGCTGAACTGAATAAGCCTGGCAGGATCCGTGAAGCTGGGCATATACCACATGTGCTTGTGTGCTCTCTCTCTCCTTCATATACAAATATACATAAACATACATACACACACACTTTCAGGATCCTGAGTGTTCAAGATCAACGTGAAAGTAGCAGAACTATAACAGTAGAAAAATACCTCCATGATTTCTGTAAGTTAGGAGACCTAGGGGGGCTAAGCCTGATTCTGCCAGTGACATCAATCTGACTTTCAGCAAATAAATTCACCTATCTCCACCTCAATTTCCTAGGAAGGCAGGGGCTTTCTCTGTTAGTTTTACTACTTTATCCTCAGCTCCTAGAATACAGCCCAACACTGGAAGAGCTCAATAAATATCGCTTGAAAGAACAAATAAAATAGTTTGATCTCAAATGGCTAGGGTCTGGGCTAGGCCATAAATGAATGGCAAAGATGCGCTGATGGCCTTGGCCTCTGGCATACACTAAAAATAGCTTAGTGACATCCTTGGCCCTTCATCTTAGGCCCTAAAGTTAATCAGAGAGTTAAGCCTCTAGTCACTCCACGATAAGGACTGGAGTCCTTATCGTGGAGTGACTAGAAAAGAAGAGGCAGGAGGAGAATCCACCCCGATACTTATCACAGAATTGGTCTGCATGTAGGGTACAGCAAAATGATTTTGGTGGTGGCAAGGATTATACAGATATGAGTCCAAGCTGTTTGTCAGGATTTCACAGAAAAAAAAGAAGTACTGCATCAAAAATCCATTAATATCTTTTCTAATTACTTTGGGCAACTTGAAGCGTTAATTTCTCTGTGATTCCATTGCCTCTCATATGTACCTCTTCTATTGCCAATGGTGTAGTTCATTGTCAGTATTTGCTCGCATATTCCTCACAAGGTTATGTATTCATGGGGACTAAGATGTTCAGCACACAGTGGATGCTCAATAAATGTTTGTTTGAAGGATACACTGCCTTTCCTGGGCATGAACATTCACAAATGCTAAGTTCCTGCTTCACTTCATGAACATTTGAAAAGTTTAGTTTTATATTTCATAAAATGTTTTGCCTGTCGGGAAACATTTTAATGCAACTTACTCTACAAAGTGGTGGGAGGGAAGATACTTTCTCGTAGCCCTCCTCTGAGGCACGTCTCAATTTCGCTCCTTCCACAGAAGTAATTAATCACTTCTCCTCTACCTTCTAACAATTGATTCTTCAGGTTATCCACAAAATGCACACCATGACCTTTTGAAAACCTTGATGTAAACTTGCCACGAGGACTCTTTTTCTCTCTTCCCAAAGGGAAATTTGATAGTGTTCTTTTCCATTGTGACAATATGGCTTTTGCAATAAATAAAATCAGGAGAAGGAAAGAAAACATTGTCTTCGTTCCAGAGACCAATTCTGACATAGTCAGGAAGTAGTTATGATAATGGTTCATCAGAAAGTGTCATTGAACAAAATTTTTATGGGCAAAGAAACAAATCTGTAAAGCATTGTTACAACTGTCCATCTGCCAGTCATCACAGAAATAGCCTTTTTGTACAGTACTTAAATTCATTCTAGAATGAGCTTTATTTAAATACATTTAAATATGCTATTTGGTATTGTAAGTAGGGAAGGGATCCCCAAGAACAGCCTGTTTGGTAATTTATTTTGCAGTGCACACTGTTGCTAGGTGATAATCAGCTCTAGTGTTACTGGAATATTTGATGCATTAGGTCAAAATTTGATTTTTTATACAGGGATTCTATTTGGTGGGGAAGCTTGGACCTAGGTGAAAAGGCAGATGCTGTTTGCTTCCTTGCCAAAGGGATGGATCTCCGAACTCTGCCTGGTTTATTTCAGCTCACTGAGGATTCTCTAAATTAATTTTTTACCTAAGTTCTCTGGACTAGTTCAGTTGGGAAGTGCTGACTCCCCCAGTTTCACTGTTGGCATCACCAAAGGCAGCTCAGTAGGAATGCTGTTTTTAGTGGGCAATTACCTCTGCTGACAGAATACAGAGAGTCGTGAATCCTAGGGCTTTGAACTTGACTAAAATAACAACAAATGAATTTTCTTTCAGGCTGGACATGGCTAGGTGACCACTCCTTTACATTGATTAAGTGGAATATTTTAGACCAAGCATGAATATCTTGTTTCACCTCTGTATATGAATGGGATTCATCAATTTAGTGTAAACAGCCAAATATAGAATTAGTCAGTTTAGATATTTAGAAATCTGATGAGAGGCAGAAGTGAGTTTTCTTCCTCTTGTTTTTTTTGTTTTTTTGTAAAATTAGTAAATGGATAGTAATTAAAATGTTGGTACAACATTTGATTTTTTCAACAAATTTGTATTGAAAGCCTAATATGAGCTAGATTCTGTTCTGGGCTCTTTAAATGCAAAGACCCTGCCCTGGGAGAACTCATGATCTATTGGAGGAAATATCAGCCGAAAAAAAAAAACAGTACAGAGTAAGAATTCATTTAGTAGAGTAGGATGGGAGCATGAGAAGGGACCAACTCACTGTCACCTGAGTTTCTAATCTGTGTCACGCTTTCTTGGATAGTTTACATATATCATCTCATTGCTGAAAGACCCTAACATAACCAAGAAATCTTTGAGGATAACAATAACTATTTTTAAAATAATTAACACCTAATAAAGACATTTTCTTGCACTTACAAGAAATATGCATAAATAATTTAGTAATGGGTGACTTAAATAAGAATATTGACTTGCTGGCCGGGCGTGGTGGCTCACGCTTGTAATCCCAGCACTTTGGGAGGCCGAGGCGGGCGGATCACGAGGTCAGGAGATCGAGACCACGGTGAAACCCTGTCTCTACTAAAAATACAAAAAATTAGCCGGGCGTGGTGGCGGGCGCCTGTAGTCCCAGCTACTCGGAGAGGCTGAGGCAGGAGAATGGCGTGAACCCGGGAGGCGGAGCTTGCAGTGAGCCGAGATCGCGCCACTGCACTCCAGCCTGGGCGACACAGCGAGACTCTGTCTCAAAAAAAAAAAAAAAAGAATATAGACTTGCTTTTTATCCAAATGGATAAAGAATAACCAGACGAGATGGTGAGTAGAGCGATACAGAAAGCTAGAGGCAAAGAACTCGAGAAAGGGGATACTAAAAACTCAGATTAATGTACGAGTAACAGCATTTCTATTTATTCATTTGTTCACAGGCCATGCATGTGTGGAACCCCCATATAATATCATTCATTTAAAAAGAAAGAGACTAAGCCAAGAGGAGACTGGTGAAGAATTGTTTATTTTAGATAACCATTTGGGAAGTTAGAATGAAGGAACTAGGTAAATTTGGGAGAACAACCTGTTTCAATGTTTACTGCCACAATCTACCATTTATTGGGCACCATGTCTGTGAGAGACACTACAGCTGGATGTGTCAGTACACTAACTTGATTCCACAACACTCCTCCCAGCCAGGCACTAATTCTTACAAATAAGGATGCTGGGCCTCCCAACATTAAATGATTTGTTTAAATTGACCTTTGGTGGCAGAGCTGGAGTATAAACCCAGGTCTGTCTGATTCCTCTAGCTGTATGTTCCCCCTAATTTAGCACTTAACAGTGGGTATAAAAGAATTTTCTAAAGGCAGGATTATATGGAGCTAACACTTAAAGATGCCCTGGAACAAATCAGAACAAAAACATACTCAACTGCCTAAGGGATGAGCTGGACAGTCATGCCCAAGTTGCTCATTTCTGCCAGTTTGCCTTTGCCTGCTTATTTCTGGGTACAGTCAATGGTGGGTTCTGCATCTGTAGATTCGACAAAATTTAGATGGGAAATATTCAAAAAAATTGCTTTGGCACTGAACATATATAGATTTTTTTTTCTTATTTTGTTCCCTAAACAATACAGTATAACAACTACTTCATAGGCGTTATATCATATTGGTTATTATTAGTAATATAAAGATGATTTAAAGTATATAGGAGAATGTGTGCAGGTTATATGAAAAACTATTCATGTATACATACATATATTTACATCAGAGACTTGAGCATCTGTGGATTGTGGTATCCACAGGAGGTCTTAAAGTCCGCCAGCGATACTGAGGGATGATTATATATATCTGATAATATAAAAACTGCTCATACTATAATATAGAGTTAATGAGAATGAAATTGCAAAGTCTATAAACAGTTAGATAGGTTTTAACAATAGCATGTAAAAATACATAACAAATAAAACAAAGTGGCAGATTTTTTTTTTTTTTTTTTTTTTTTTGAGATGGAGTCTCACTCTGTCGCCCAGGCTGGAGTGCAGTGGCACGATCTCGGCTCACTGCAACCTACTCCTGGATTCACGCAAAGTGGCAGATGTTTTAAACTAAGTTTTTTACAATAAGCGAAAGAAATGTATTTAATGTTCTACTGAAAATAGCCAATGTGTCCTTTATGAATAATTGTGTACGTTTTAAAAAACACCATTTTTTCCTTCCCTTTCTCATCTTACATTGATTTTATAATCTCTTGAATTGCTAGTTTGTGTAATTGGCTGGTGAAATAATTAGTAAACTTAGGCACACAGTGAAACTCTTTAAAATTAGGAACCCTTGTCTCTTAGCGATGATGCCATGCAGTTCAGTCTTACAAATTTTTCAAAATTGTTGGCATAGTAATAGTGTTTGTTTTGTAATTTTTGTCAATAAAAGAGTCATTGGCTAAATTTTTTTTGAAATATTTGATGTCCTTCAAGGCTTCTCTAAGACCAATTATTTTCTCAGTGGGTTATTTGTGAGATCCCTTCACGATGTAGTATGATTTTTGCTTTCTGTTGTATATTCTTTCATTTTTCCATTTGAAATGTAATTTCCTTACAATCAAAAGTCCTGATCTTCAAGATTGTAATATAACTTAAAGGATGGTCTGACTAACTGTGATGATGCCGTTTCTGAAAAACGTTAAGAATAGAAATTTAGCTTCCTGTTTCAGGACTTTTCAAACCTCAAGAAAATCATCTTACTAGTTTGCTAGAATAGATGACTGGGCTTATTTTTCAGTTATCCTTGCCTTCAGATAATATGAATTATAAAAAGACTTCTAGGATGGGGTCTTGCTGCCTAAATCAAACCTCCTTCTCCCTTTCTGGTTGGATTTATTTCAAAATGTCTTTCTCTCAGGATTCGCTTTGCCAGGTGCGTACCATTGAGAGATTGCCTGGCATTCAGCTTAAATTGGGATAGGCCTTGTGCTATGACTACTCTCTGGAAGGCTTAGAAAATAATGTCAATGGCCATTTAATAAATAATAAGGGGAGACTGAGGGAAAGCAAGACTTCCTTTAAACCTCTGAACAAAGTCGGTAGAGAGGTTGGGGAATGGAACGCCCAACATCACCCCACTCCTGGGAAAAAGGACACTGGCTCTGAAGTGGCAGTTGAGATACAGTGAATGTCTGACCTCACCTACAGCCAGAAGAGCATTGCAGTCCCTACAGGGCCTTGTAATGTGGGCAAATAGTTGGCATACCCTGAGGTGAACTGCAAGGCCTCAGAGGTGGTTGAATAGTGAATATTTGGGGCATCTTTCTGACATGAGCATTTCTTGAGCCATTAACTTATTGCAAGAGCATCAGATGCCACCCTTATGTTCAGGTAGACATTTTGTGTCTGAAAAGCACTCTGTGAGAATAGCTCATAGGACTGTACTGCTGTGTAAACTTCCAGGGACTCCAGTGGAGGTGGTCATGGCAGCCATGGCCACAGCTGTGAAGGAAAGAGCCAGGATGCATAGGTCCTGCATTCAAGGATGGGAAGGTAATTCATTAAGGAATTTGGAATTCTGTGGAAATTCAGAATTTTTATATGTATTAGGGATGAACTGAGACAGAGATTCACTCTTGAGATATTGGAACCTTTAAAAAAATTTCGAACCACTTGCTTTTATAATATAAAACATAGGAGCTCAGTAAAAAATAGTAAAGGATATGTCCCCAAAGCACCCAGCCTAAGATCAGTACCAAGAAGAGCAGTAGATGCTAATGGAGGCCACACTTAGCTCTGATTCTTCTGAGAATCAGGGTACAGAGAAACTGTGGATGTCATAACTCTATGTCAACCACAAGGGCAGAGACAATATGAAAGGAAGCATAACAGTTTATTAAACACAATTATTTTTCCAATGCTTTAAAACACTTAATTCTGCAGTTGCATAGTAACATAAGCAGCTTTAATTTTCATGAATGGGCTTACAAGACGTGAGAAAAATAATTTTTGAGATGCTCAAATTGGTGGAAACAGAGGGATTAAGAGTCATCGTGCTGAAAGCTGGGGACAGGTGATATGTCCTTTATCTAATTTCTAGCCACTTGATTTTGTAATACTGATGATAAAAAACAATCAATATATGTTTAATGGCATAGTGATAAAATGAATTGTGTTAATTAATCAAATAGTTTGTCAATTATAGATTTTATATTTAACAAATCAGAGCTCATGATTTCTATATGAATATTTATCAATGAATCATATGGACTACACCAAGACAAGCTGTATTTTATATATTTGGAAAATAGGCGTGTGTGTGTGTGTTTGTGTGTGTGTGTGTGTGTATTTCTATGTATGTGTCTTTATTGATATGAATCTGGGCAGATGAATAAATGAGTTTTTCAAAAGGCAAGTAGGAATAGATAAAAAAAAAAAAAAGTGATTGAATGGCATAGCACTGTGAACCAGCCTACTTTAACTTCTGATGCTAGTAAATAAAATATAATTGAAATATCTGGGAAACCTGCCAGATGAGAAATATTGAATATATTTTCAAGTTTTTTTAAAGGTTAGATTGAGGCATATAACAAAACATCCTGGTAGAATGGGAAAAATCAGTCAATCATATGTATGTGGATGCGCATCTAGCTGTGATTGAATGACTAATTTTCACACTTCCTCTCATCCTAAGCATTTTACCCAATATTTAGAATCATGCAGGTAGAGTTGAACTAATAAGCTTTGTAGGATTTAAACATAAATAGATGAAAGAAGAGATAATGTCCGTGAAAACATTTTGTAAATTGCAAATGACCACATAAAATATTGTTTTTAATTAATGGCTCTGTTAACTCCATTAACTATTAAGTCATAGGATAGAAGACAAATGGCAGTTTTCTTGGGAACTTTCTAATAGATTAGATTCCTTTGTTCTGTTCTTATGTGCTGGGCCCATGCAAGTAGGGATGACAAAGGATGCTGAAAACAAGATTCTGAAGCCATTTCTTTCTTTGTGAATCTCTGCATTTCTTCAATTGTATTTTTGGCTAAAATATTTCCTTTGTGATAAGTTTACTGAATACATTTGAACATGATGATTAAGAGTGCAAATCAAGAGAACAAAATTTGTTTTTTATCAGAAGTGAGACCTTGAGCAAGCTGTGTAATCCCTCTAAGCCTTATTTCCTCACCTGTAAAATGTGGGATAACAGTAATTATTATTATTTATTTTCTGTAGGGTATATGCTAGTGCTTTCTTACACTAATGCTTACTCCAGGATTTATTTTAAGCAGTATTCTATAACAGCCTTAGCATCTCGTCAGCACATAGAATCCCTTTATCCACATAATAATGATTGCATTAAAAATTAGAATCAATAATTCTATTCAGTACATTTGCTGTTCCTTAAAATATAGCAAGTCATGCAATATGTAATCAATATATTCTTGTTCTACTTTCACACTCATCTCTCCAATCTGTCAGATTGAACCACGGTATAGTAGAAGAAGTATGAAGTAAAGTGAGCAAAATCCATATGTCTAGTCCCTGAAGAGTGCCCACATGCAAGACAGCAAGACCTCAGTGTCTGGGAACTCTCTATATCTGTCATTCTGACCACATGTCACCTCTGCTGGCTGTCCTTTCATTCTCCAGTGCTCAGCCTCTTCACTTACACTGTTTCCATCCCATCTGCTTTCTCACCTCCTGCAGACTAGCTGCAGCTTGAAAATCCCATCTCCCTGAACTGTGCTTATTCTCTAAGAGGCCTTACATGACATCAGAAATACTTAATGATACAGTCTGAGTCATACACATTTGGATTACTGTACCCTCATTTTAGCTTGCCCAACAGTACTAAGTGAATATTCTTTTCATCATTATAAGACTATGAGTGATTCTGGGCCCCTTCTAAAGAAAGAAGTCACACTCTAAGATAACTTGCTGTCATGAATCTGCATCTACGCATTGCCATCACTTTTAATGCAAGTGTTTCAAGAAGGATGACAGGTAGATAAGTAGGCAGACAGAGAGACAGCCATAGACACAGATCTGGACCTGTGCAGGCATAGATATATGGTATAGATCCTAAATATAGTCATGGTTAAAGACAGAGCTCTAGAGTATCTCCTGCCTCATCAGTCCCTGGCTAACTGGAGTGATGAAGGCTGCTGTATGAACCCAGGAAGGGCAGTGGGGGTGTTCCCTTTTACATGGCCCAGCAGTAGTAGTCTTCTGAACATAGGCACAGAAACTTATTTCCATCAATTTAGACAGTTCTTTAGACTCACAAGGAACTGCGTTTATTGTTAAGAATGCCAACTTATTACTCTAATTGTAGCTAAACCTAGGAATGAGGATGGATCAGCCATGTGCAGAGGACATATGGGTGATCATATACAAGTTCATGGTAAGGAAAACACCCAGAGAATATTTGCCATAAAAATACTTGCACCATGTCAGTATAGCCTGGGGTAATTTCCCTTTGTACTTTAAGGATAGTTATATCTCAAGGGCATTTTGGTTCAACATGGGACAACTCTGATGAGTCATTGTAGCTGCAGGGCACCCAGTGCAGTCAGACAAGGCTGTCATTGCACCTGCATCACAGCTCAAGATTTTCTTCTGCTCCACCTGGCTCTCATGCGAACAAGAGCTGGCCCTTGTGTATTACATTTGCATTTCCTATATACCTATCTTGGCTGCTCTATTCACTACCTTTTTATACCTATCCATTCTTTTTCTCTTTTTTCTAAAGTTTTGTTCCCTTTGAAGACTGTTGCTATTAAAACAAGGAGTATCCAAATTCATCACTTAAAAGTCAATCTTTCTACAGGTTTCATCATGGAATTTTTGAATCTATTCTGATTGCACTAGTTATCCTTTAGTGAAACTATTTTTATTTCACAGACTTAGAGTCTCTCGAACTTGGTATGCAACTCTGGGCAAAAGCATTTGAATGTGTGTTTTTCATTTTGATTAAGAAATGAGAGCACTTTGAAGATACATCCATGATGCTGGCTACCCGTAAAGAAAATAAACTAAATGTCAGTGGAACACACAGAGAATCAGAGAACAAAAGAAAGTCAAGAGATTTACCCAAGGTCAGTGAGCACATTTGTTGTAGAGCTGAGAATAGATGTCACCTACCTCCTTGGCCAGTGTCCTGTACAATAGATCTCTCTGGTCAATATTTCTTTTTGTGCCCTGAAGGGCAGTAGACAAACCTCTTTAGTATAACAGATGTGAGTCCTGGTGCCTTGGCTTTTTACTGGAATTTACTTCTATCCTTAAAATCTTCTTTTCAGTGCATTCTCAGGAGTACTGTAGTTTTAAATTTTTTTTTTCTATGTAAACATATATATTTAAGTACTACATATATAAATATATAGTTTAAGAAAATTGAGACAGATACCATTTTACAGATTAGTTACATGTATTAATATGAAAATTCATGCAATTTCTATCCTATCTTCAAGGTACAGTTCAAATACTGAACAATTTTTGTTATTCTTACTCCAACATACCAAAATTAATTATTCCGTCTCCTATAATCCTATATTTATTATTATATTTATTTTAATTACCTGTGCCTTTATCTGGTTTCTTTAAATGCAGATAATTTTTCTTTTCCCTATTGGAATCCCTCATCCTTAGTGGTTTCTGGCATGTAGTATGAATTTAATAAATGCTAAGAGAAAATATGTTTATATGCACCTTCAATGATTTTTCCCCCTAGATCCCATTGTACATTCAAGAAGCATCATAGTAGATATGATGCAGACCCAACAATGTAACCCCTAATAAATACTACACTTAGGGCTTTTCCAGTGCTCACTTTATACGGCATTTTGCTCTTGCAACTGTGCAGCAGGGAAAGAAAAATCTCCTGACTCTGCCAGTGGTAGGGTAGGGAGAGGGGGGAGCTGGCAGAGTGGAAGGGAGAAGCCTCTATGCTTTGACTATTTCTTTATAACACATGGGTAGAATCATTGATTCATTTGCACTCCATTGTTTCTGCTAGGAATGCAAGAAATCTGGTAGGGCTCAGAAAACAATATGGGAATGAACGGAGTAGAAAGGGTTCAGGTGAGTATTTAAATTTCAGGATTGACATTTTCTAGAAGGAACAGAATGTGTTTAGGTTACTTCCAAGATTTGCAAGGTAAATTTGAGCCATGAGAACACCACCGACGGGTTCCTGGTGCTTCTGTAGATCTGAGAGCGCTGCTATCTGAAGACAAATTGTGGCTCATGTCTGACGAAGGAGCTGATCAGTGGTCAGTGACTAGAATCCGATGTGAGAGCTGAGTGCAGGACTGAGAAAGGAAACAAATCAAGAAGTCAAAACCAGGTTGACAGCCCTGCTCATATAAAGGAGAATAATTTAGAACACAAGAGTATGAATGTGAACACAGTTGGCTACATAATGTGTGTTGATGTGTGCATCTGTGTGGGTTGGGGGGCACTTCATCAGGCTTAATATACATATGAGTGGATATTGTTAGGAAGTTAACTACCGCAGGATTAGAAATTTGCACTCTGAAGCATGGTATTTTATGCGTTTTGTGTTTTCTTTGTACATTTAATTTATCTGGGGCTCCTTTACTTTTTAAAATAAAATTCTCCTGGAAAATTCTTCTCTCAATTATGCTAAGGGGAACAAGGAAAATTTTGATTTGGTGACTTTCGAGCCAGTGTTATTGATTGATTGATCACTTGACATGTTGCTGGGCCCCACAACTTTAAAAAGGGAAACAGCAAAGTCTCATTAAAAATAAAAGGTTAGTCGCTGTTGAGCTACTGAGAGGTGAGGTTGCAGAGGATTACATGTCTTCCCAAAGTGAGGAGATTTTATTCCAGTTTGACCAGCCTTCAGATTCCCCACCTTTTACAGAAAACACAGGCTGGTCCCCTTGTAGGGATGATATGTCAGTTTCATCGGTCTACTCTGTTCTGAATTCTTAAGAGGTTCTTGGAAAATTTCCAGAGTCATGGATCGCAGCACATCTTCAGAGTGCTTGAACCCATCACCCAACTATTGTCTAGCCTGTGTGTCCTGATAACTGGCTGAGTAAGTCAAGTCGTCCTGAATCACTAGTGCAGCACAGAGAGTCCGTGCTCTGAGGCCTCCTCTTTTCTCCCACTCTCACTCACAGTCCCCCACGTTAGGACACCCTCTCGGGGTTTCATTCTTTAGGGGACATCAGTCTCAGTTGATGAGATACCCTTTCCTGCTCAGGGCTTCTTTCATATCTTTGGAATCTTCCCATTTGAAAAGAGGGTGGGTCAGCTAGGAGCAGGGTTTTAAAGGAGGGTAGTGTCCTCTCCTAGGTCCTGGCTTGAGGGTGGAAGAGGAAATATTAAAGAAGCCCCTAGGGAGACTCGCTAGGAGCTTGCCCTTCTGCCGGAGGTGTTCCTCCTACAGATCTTCTTCACTCGAACTTTAACAGGTATTCTGTTTGTTTATTCGCTTGCTTTAACATGGAATGCTTTCCCCTCATAGAAGTCTATTTTATAGAAATTAAAAGCTACCTTAGATTAAAAACAATTACCTTTGACTTTACATTTTCATTAAAATTCACCAAACATTTAGCCATGTCTGGCTTAAAAATGATGATGAAGTTGGAATTTTCCCCTTCTTTTCTTGGAAATCATACAAATATTATAAGGAGGATATGAAAAAAAGCACAAATTCCAAATGAAACCTGACTACAAAGTAAGTAAAGGGGCTGCCAAAACAAACAGAAATTGAGTAGGGAATGTGTGGGGAAGGAAACAGAGAGAGGACTCCTATATTTGAAAGTGCTGGCTCTTCACATCTCTCTGAGGGAAACAGAGCAAATCCCAGGTCCGCAACAGCAGGAACAGATAGCCTGTGGTGGGAGTTCCCCTAAGGAGAAGAGGTATTTGCATGAAGCAGAAGCCCTGTACCTGTGCAGAAAAGAGATGGAAACACAGTCCCACAGCAGGGTATCTTCATTAATTTCTGAAGAAGTTTACCTACAAACCCTGGTCTTGAAGGGGTCTCCACATTTGTTACTTGACTTGATCCAGGCTACTGTCTTCCGTGCATCTCCCATTGATCCTTCCCTCCCAAATTTATCACACGGTTTATTTTTATTTCTTTTGGAGGCTCTTCTTCTTTTTATTGTTTTTAAATTTTTAAGCAGTGTTAGATAGGATGGTGTCCAGCCTCCCCTTTTTTTACTTTTCTTTCCCTGTAGTCTCTTCTTTCAAAATTGTTCAATTGCTTTGAGGCTACCCATTGGTTTTGCTGTTACCTGTTGCCACTTACCTTAACCTAATTTGGCTTTAATTTTTGCTCAACCATAGTAGTTTCTGGCTTTAAAAATCAGTCTTGCCAGGTGCAGCGGCTCAGGCCTGTAATCCCAGCACTTTGTTTGGCTGAAGTGGGCAGATTGCTTGAGTCTAGGAGTTTGAGACCAGCCTGAGCAACATGGGAAAACTCCGTCTCTACAAAAAATACAAAAATTAGCTGGTGTGGTGCCGCACACCTGTAGTCCCAGCTACTTAGGAGGCTGAGGGAGGATTGATTGAGCCTAAAAGGGTCAAGGCTGCAGTGAGCTATGAAGGTGCCACTGCACTCCAGCCTGGGTGACAGAGTGAGACCCTGTCTCAAAAAAAAAAAAAAAAAATCAGTCTTACATCTGAATCAAAAACAGATCAATTCCTTAAAAAGCAATTCTCCAAAAAACAATTTGCTGAAGCATCCACTGGTTGAATGACAATTGTTTGAATATACAAAAATAACCTTATAAAGCATTTTAAAAGAGAATAATTTTCTTAAACGTATGCAATGGATAGGAATGTATCCTTATGAATCTGTTAATGATGCATTTTTCTTGAATATATTCAATGAAAATATAGGAATACATTATAGTTAGCAAAATTTTAAGGGATTTTTAATTTGTTAAAAGCTAAGGGTAGTTTAGCCTTATTATGTATATATTCTTCCTTTAAATATATTCATGAAACTATTTTTGAATATGTTAAACAAATTATTCTTAAGGAAACATCCCAAGTTAAACATTTCAAATTTTGTTTTGAAGTTTTCAGTTTCAATCTCTTCTTTTTCACAATTCTTTTGAAATCACTTTTTGTCTTGTATTTTGACATTTTTAGGGTTCAGGTTTTGCTGTGTGTGTAATGACCAAATTTATCAAATTAATAAAAAAAATCCTTTTAACTATTTAGAAAGTTTATAACAATTAGTATGACATGCAATATTTGTAACATTTTTCATGGATTTTGGTATTTTTATTGCATATTGAGGTATAACATAAACACAGCAAAATGCATAAATGCTAAGGGTATACTCAATGGATTTTAACATATATATATACCTGTTGAACCAGATCAAGATCTAGAATATTTTCGGCATCTGAAGACCCTCTCCCTTTCCAGTCCTTAACCATCTCAGACCTCTTTCTGACCTCTATCTCTCTAGATTAGTTTGGTCTGCTCATAACAACTTTTAAAAGAATGTTCAATTTGCATCTGTTCAGACTCCCTGTTGCCTCAGTTATTGGAAGCTGGGCAAAGCGAAGGAACTTCCCGCTGGTGAAAAGATGGAGGCTGCCAGTCGCAGGAAAGGAGGAGCCTTAGGGTAGAGTAGGACTGAGACAGAGAGACAGTGTGAAGGCTCCAAAACCCTGCAGCCGTAGCTTCCCATAATTCTCCTAGACCCTGCCAGTCTAGTTGATATTAAATATTATAAGCAGTATAAAGAATTAAAACGGCCGGACGCAGTGGTTCATGCCTGGAATCCCAGAACTTTCGGAGACCGAGGCAGCTGGATCACCTAAGGTCAGGAGTTCCAGACCAGCCTGGCCAACATGACGAAACCCCGTCTCTACTAAAACTGCAAAAAATTAGCCAGGCGTGGTGGTGGATGCCTGTAATCCCAACTACTCAGGAGGCTGAGTCAGGAGAATGGCTTGAACATGGGAGGAGGAGGTTGCAGTGAGCCAAGATTGCACCACTGCACTCTAGCCTGAGCAACAAGAGCAAAACTCTGTCTCAAAAAAAAAAATATACACACACACACACACACACACACACACATATATGTAAATATGGAAAATTGATTTTTTTGAAGAATTGATCTTTGAGTGCATTGCTGCTCAGTGAATTATTTATTAGATGCAGATTTGGGGTGAGACACTGTAGCCTCTATTTCTTAAAACAACCAAACTATTATACTGACTAAAGGCCAGTTTCAGAACTGGGAAGGAAGGAATGAGTTAAACGCACAGGCTTGGAGGACTACAAGTCAGTAGAGTTCTCAGTTGAATTTCTTCATCCCTCCAGAGAGAATGGTAGCAGAAACAGACTCAGGGGCTTCATGGAGAGAGGAACATATTAACTCCTGACCTACAAGAAAGTTGGGCAGGACTTCCCTGACAGACCTGGTACTAAGCAGCTGTCCCAAGACACTGAAGTGAGGATGGCCTCGCATAACTCCGGGTAAAAAGTTACAGTTTGGCATCAGAACCCACTTGTCACAATGATCCTAATTGTTGTCTTAGACCCTGTGTAGAATTGACCAGACCTAATAATAGGTTGCTTCTGTGTGAGTGAGGGTGGGGGAGGGTGGGGACCAAAGTGAGAGGGAAAATGAGGACAACACAGAGTTTTCAGGCTCCATTGACTGGGTGCAAGATAGTGTCATTTACTAAGTAAAGATTTGTGGGCAAAATGGAGACCTCAGTTTTTATGAGGTCACATTTGATTTTCTTACAATGTGGCAAGCAGGCAGTTGGATTTACAAGGCTGTAGCTGAGAGGAGAGATAAATTTAGGAATCCTCAGCCTATAGACGTTGTTTAAAGTCACGAGAAAAACAATGTTTTTAGAACTGTGAGTCACAATCCATTAGTGATATTACATCATTTTTGTGAGTTAAGACTAAAATTTTTTAAAAAGTGAGTAGAAGTGAATATAGTATAGTGGAATAGAAAATATCAAAAAGAATTACATAGACTCATAAACGATTATTGTGAGAAGCTGCTAATTTCAGTATATGTGTATACTGAAATTCACATATTCAGTGTGAAATTCACATATTCAGTATAAACACACATACTGAAATTAGCAGCTTCACACAATAATAGTTTATGAGTCTATGTAATTCTTTTTGATATTTTCTATTCCACTATATGTATATATATAAAATTTTGGTATGTGTGTATTTGAAATATACACATATATTTTATATATTTCATGTACACATATACCAAAATTATATATATATCTATAATCATACATATATATGTAAAATTTATATAGTGAAATTTCATATAGTGAAATTTCATTATATAGATAATGTAAGCTATGTGTGTCCAAGTATGTATATGTGTTTGTATGTATTCACGTGTATACATACACATATACACCTGCCATATACATGTTGTTAGGGAGAGAGTGAATAAGAGAAGAGGGCCCAGGATGATGAAAGGAAAATAAAAACTTGGGATGCCATTTCACTATGCCAAAAGAAAAAAATTAAGCTGGAAGCTGAGTCATGTAAGAAGCTGCCTTCCTTTTGTTCGTAAGCAGATAGCTACGGATAAAAGGTGAAATATCTCCACAGGTAGCTGCTCTATGTTCACCTTATCTTATGTAAAATGCTGATTTACTGAGCATGAGATGAATACATAATTGTCTATTCCCCTACCTGCCCCTTTTCTCTTGGAACATGTGGATTACCATTCCCTCCTTGTTTCCCCTCCAGCCTGCTTTTCTCCATTAAACACTGAAGCCCTCATAATCATCTTTGGAGAAAGGCACATACTACAGACTGTTTCTGTGACTCTGCATTTATTACTTCTAGGTAAGTCCTTAACTTTGGCAAAATAAACTTTTAAAGTGATTGAGGCCTGTCTCAGATACTTTTTGGTTTACAGGACTAAGCCCTGAGTGACACTAACACCCATAAATGAGGAACTGGTAACCGAGATGGAGTAGCTGGAGTGACGTGATGACTAAATCTATGTGTCAACTTAACTGGGCCACAGGGTACCAAGATAGTTGGTTCAACATTATTTTGGGTGTGTCTGTGTGGGTGTTTCTGGAAGAGATTAAATTTAAACCGGTATACTTAATAACACAGATTGCCATTCTCCAGTGTAGGTGGGCCTCATCCAATTTGTTGGAGCCCTGAATAGAACAAAAGGCTGAGCAAGAGACAAGTCATTCTCTCTCCTTGGCTGTCTTCAAGCTAACACATTTGTCTTCTCCTGCCTTTGAACTCAGACTGGAATTTACACCACTGTTTCCCCTGATTCTCAGGCTTTCAGAAGCAGACTAGAATTATACCATGGGCTCTCCTGGGTTTCCTGCTTGCAGATCTTGAGACTTCTCAGCCTCCACAATCATGTGAACCAATTTCTAATAATGAATCCCTGGGACTCTCAATTTATGTATATAAATTCTACTTGTTCTCTTTCTCTGTAGAACTCTGACTAATACACCTGATATAAGGGAAACTGGAAACAGATGTGTCATAGAAATCAAAAGAAACTGTTTCAAGTAGTAGAGAATGGTCAACTGTGTCTAGTAATGCAGGGAGGTAGGGGAGATGAGGCCAGAACTCTGTCTATTGGATTTGGTTCCCTGGAGATTATTGGTGGACCTTGCCAAAAATCCACGGAGTGGTTTAGTGGAGAAGAAGCTAGATTGGTGTGGGTCGATGAGAGAATGGGAGGGGACAAAGTGGAGACAGGGTGTATGTATGTAATTCTTACAGAAAGTTTGACTGGAGGGACTAAAACTGAAGGGGGCAAGGTAGTGCAAGTTGGTTATAGTTTAAGTAGAATAATAATTTAAATAAAATTATTTTTATGAATGAGAGAATGTGGAATATATTTGTGCCTCTACTGCATTACTTGTAGCTCTGATGTTGGTTTCTTGGCTTGGATCAAGGAGGGCAGCCTAGGTTGACTGAGATTGACTGCCTGGCTAGCTGTGCTGAGAAGGATCATGAGGCTGTTTGGCACCAACACTGCTATCCTTACCTTAGATGGAGGCATTGGAAAACAGGTAAATGAAACAGTGATTTTAAAATGATATAATAGTGTCTAGTGGTTAGATTTCACCCAATTGACTTTTAAAAAGTCTCATTCACTGAACAAAAATATGTTGAACAACTATATGTCTGGGAAAATAGTAGGCACTGTAAGAAGCAAAATAAAAGATGATATTATGTTGGGCCTGGCGCAGTGGCTCACGCCTATAACCCCAGCACTTTGGGAGGCTGAGGTGGGTGAATCACAAGGTCAGGAGATTGAAACCATCTTGGCTAACATGGTGAAACCCCGTCTCTACTAAAAATGCAACAAATTAGCCGGGTGTGGTGGTACTCACCTGTGGTCCCAGCTACTTGGGAGGCTGAGACAGAAGAATCGCTTGAACTCGGAGGTGGAGGTTGCAGTGAGCCAAGATTGTGCCACTGTACTCCAGCCTGGGTGACAGAGTGAGACTCCATCTCAAAAAAAAAAAAAGAAAAAAAAAGATGATATTATGTTATCAAGAACTTACGATGAAGTTAGGGAGTTAAGGCATATACACACAGCCAAATTATAATTTAATGCCTAAATAACTGGCATAGGATTGCTACACACTGAATATTTATGTCCTCCTCCAAATGAATTTGCCCAATGTGATGGTGTTCAGAGGTGAGGCCTTTGGGAAGTGATTAGGTCAGGAATGTGGAGCTCTCATGAATGGAATTAGTGACTTTGTAAAAGAAGCGCAAGGGAGCTTACTCACTCCTTCCACCTTGTGAGGATACAGTGAGAAGATGGCCATCTATGAACCATGAAGGGGGCCAACCCCCACACCTAACATCTGCTATCACCTTGATCTTGGACTTCCCAGCCTCCAGAACAATAAGAAATAAATTTCTGTTGTTTTTAAGCTACCCAGTCTACAGTGTTCCATTATAGAAGTCCAAGTGGGCTAAGATAAAGCAAATATGGAACATTGGTCATCACAGAAAGTATATTGGACAGATCTAAATAATTCTTCCTTGTGGGGAACTTTCTTTTGAGATACTAGCTAAGCATGCATGCCTTTCATACTCAGAGGTATTTTTAACGCTAAGTTTGATAAAAATTATTTTATGTTTACTAGAAAAGCCCATCTAATCTCAAATCATTCTCTCATCAGCCTATTATATTCCTACAATTAGTTTTCATTGCTTGGGCTTAAGCCCCTTATATAGTTAAATAAATTCCAAATACTCTAAAAGAGGAATGAGGAAACCATCCTATAGGTATTTTAAAAGTTATTTTTTTAAACATGTAAAAAATAAAGAGTATGGCTGTTTTTAGAGAAGTCTCTGATATGATTTGGCTGTGTCCCCACCCAAATCTCATCTTGAATTGTAGTTCCCATAATCCCCATGTGTCATTGGAGGGACCTGGAGAAAGGTAATTGAATCATGGGGGTGGTTACCTCTATGCTATTCTTGTGATGGTGAGTGAGTTCTCACGAGATCTGATGTTTTCATAAGGGGCTTTTCCCCCTTTTGCTCATTGTTCTCCTTGCTGCTGCCATGTGAAGAAGGACATGTCCGTTTCCCCTCTTACCATGATTGTAAGTTTCCTAAGGCCTCCCAAGCCATGCTGAACTGTGAAACAATTAAACATCTCTCCTTTATAAATTACCAGTCTCAGGCATGTCTTTATTAGCAACGTGAGAACAAACTAATATAGTAAATTGGTACCAGGAGTGGGGTGCTGCTGTAAAGATACCCAAAAATGTGGAGGTGAATTTGGAACTGGGTAACAGGCAGAGGTTAAAACAGTTTAGAGGGATCAGAAGAAGACAGGAAAATGTGGGAAGTTTGGAAATTTCTAGAGACTTGTCAAATGGCTTTGACAAAAATGCTCATAGTGATATGGACAATAAAGTCCAGGCTGAGGTGGTCTCAGATGGAGATGAGGAATCTGTTGAGAACTGGAGTAAAGGTCACTCTTGCTATGCAAAGAGACTGGCACCATTTTGTCCTTGCCCTAGAGATCTGTGGAACTTTGAACTTGAAAGAAATAATTTAGGGTATCTGGCAGAAAAAATTTCTAAGCAGCAAAGTATTTAAGAGGTGACAGAGCATAAAAGTTTGGAAAATTTGCAGCTTGACAATGCAGTAGAAAAGAAAAACCGATTTTCTGAGAAAAAATTCAAGCTGGCTGCAGAAATTTTCATACGTAATGAGCAGCCAAGTGTTAATCTCCAAGGCAATGGGAAAAATGTCTCCAGGGCATATTAGAGACCTTCACAGCAGTTCCTCCCATGACAGGCCCAGAGGCCTAGGATGGAAAAATGGTTTCATGGTCCAGTTCCAGGGTACACCCTGCTGTGTGCAGCCTCGGGACCTGGTGCCCTGCATGTGAACCACTCCAGCCATGGCTAAAAGGGTCTGAGGTGTAGCTAGGGATGTGGCTTCAAAGTGTGCAAGCTTCAAGCCTTGGCAGCTTCCATGTGGTGTTGGTTTTGTGGGTGCACAGAAGACAAGAATTAAGGTTTGGGAACCTCTGCCTAGATTTCAGAGGATGTATGAAAATGACTGGATGTCCAGGCATAGGTGTGCTGCAGGGACAGAGCCCTCATGGAGAACTTCTGCTAGGGAAGTGTTGAAGGGAAATGTGAAGTCAGAGTCCCCACACAGAGTCCCCACTGGGGAACTGCCTAGTGAAGCTGTGAGAAGAGAGCATTGTCCTCCAGACCCCAGAGTGGTAGCTCCACTGACAGCTTGCACTGTGCTCGTGGAAAAGTCACATACATGAAATGCCAGCCAATGAAGGCAGCCAGGAGCAGGGGTGCACCCTGCAAAGCCACAGTGGCAGAGCTGCCTAAGGCCATATGAGCTCATCTATTGCATCAGCATGACTTGGATGTGAGACACGGAGTCAAAGTAGATCATTTTGGAGCTTTAAGGTTTGACTGCCCTGCTGGATTTCAGACATGCGTGGGGCCTGTAGCCCCTTTGTTTTGGACAATTTATCCCATTTGGAACTAGTGTATTTACCCAATGCCTATATCCCCATTGTATCTAGGAAGTAACCTAATGATCACCTAATGATTTTATAACCTCTTAGGCAGAAGTGACTTGCCTTGTCTCAGATGAGACTTTGGACTTGGACTTTTCTGTTAATGCTGGAATGAGTTAAGACTTTAGGGGACTGTTGGGAAGGCATGATTGTGTTTTGAAATGTGAGAACATGAAATTTGGGATGAGCTTGGAGCTGAATGATATGATTTGGCTGTTTCCCCACCTAAATTTCATCTTGAGTTATAGTTCCCATAATCCTCACAAGTCGTGGAAGGGACCTGGTGGGAGGTAATTGAATCATGGGGCCAGTTACCTCCATACTGTTCTCATGATAGTGAGTGAGTTTTCATGAGATCTGATGGTTTTATAAAGCGCTTTTGCTCCTTTTGTTCATTCTTCTTGCTGCCACCATGTGAAGAAGGATGTGTTTGCTTCCCCTTCCACCATGACTTTAAGTTTTCTGAGGCCTCCCAGCCATTCTGAACTATGAGTCAATTTAGCCTCTTTCCCTTATAAATTACCCAGTCTTGGGTATGTCTTTATTAGCAGTGTGAGAATAGACTGATATAGCCTTCTAAGAACTAACTTTTAAGCAACTGCCAGAAGTAGGTAGAGTTAATAAAATATGAAATGTAGTTAAACAAAATTATTTTCAAGTTAATTAGCAATTCTGTAGAAAGAAAATGGGATGACAAAAGAATCAATATCTTGGAAGGAAAATGAGTGGTCCCAAAGCCTAAATTTCTGGTCAACAACTGGTTTAGAATAGAGGAAAGTGTTTATATACATTCACTCATTTCATCCTGTGAGGTAGTTTTTTCATTTTATAGCAGCGGAAAGGATGTATGAAGAGGTTCACTATAACTTGCTCAACATCATGTAGCTACATCTTTTGACTAATTGCGGTGTTCTTCTCACGTGCTTTACCCACATCTCTATGGAAACACAAGCATCTAAGGAATTTACTGGTTGAGCGATGGACTGGATCAGTTAATTGAATTTTGATTCATAAGCTATTATGGTTTAAGGGTATTCTCTTTTTACTATGGTTTGAAAGTGGGTGGCACTCAAATTTTGGTGTATGATCAACATTTGAGCAAACTGGTAAAATTCAAGCATTTTACCCTATATTACCAAATTAGTCCTGTCCAAAATCTACTCTGGAACAGCAATCAGATTGATTTTGTTACTATCATCTAGTGAGATATATTTTATATTTAGGAATTCCCCCCATATTTGCAGCTTGACCTCTTCCTACCCCAAGAAATACCTTCAATCTTAAACCACCAAACATACTTCAAAATATATAAAAACCACATCCTTGGGGCACCAGAAGCTTGGGCCTGTTGGTGGCGTATTAAAACACCCTCACACTGCATAGCGCCACAGGGAATATGAGCAAATCTGAGAACTAATGAAGCTGACCTGTATGCTAGCTTTTGGAAAAACTTTTTTTTAAGTTTTCAGGCAACATGATTTAGGATTCTTAATGAGTTAGGTTGCTGCCAGAAAAATATTTGGCTTAATTTTATAGGGGAATACACTTCAGTTCATATGTAGATGATGTCATCTCACATGAGAGTTCTCTAATTATTAATACATATGTTCTCCCCATTCGTAAGCACTAATGGTGTGATAGTAAAAATCCTGCCAAAATTTTATTATGGCCATGAGTAACTTGCCTTCCCAGATGTATTATACAAGGCAATATGTTGGGAATTAATATTTCTGGTAGGTTTCAGCAATAAGAAGCCTGGATTTCATTCCTGGGAGGCTGGGTAAAGAACACTGTATAACTGGAATGTGTTAGGGGTAATGCTGCCTGGCTGTAAAAGAAACTGGATGAAGCAAGAAGGAGAAATTTGTTTTTTGTTTTTTTTTTTCCTTTAAAAAAATGTTTCCACAACCCTATATCTCTAGTACCTACACCCAGGAGCTACCTAAAGTCAAAATCTTCCACTAATTGGAAAAAAGACATTGAATTTTTTGTGTCAGACTAAGAATTAAGGAGCATAATGGGTATTAGTTGTACATTTCACAGTAGAGTATAATGTGAAATGGTGTTTTCTCAGTGCAGGATATTATATTCTCATCAAGATATTTTTAAACCATCAACCATTCCTCTTCTGGCAGATTTTGTAGTTTGTGTGTCTGCTTACCAGAGATAAAAACTCCATTAAGGGAATTTCTGTGTCAATGATATGGCTTTTCTTGTCATGTCAAATGAAACTAGTTTCTTCTCAATTTTTATACTCATGCTTCAGTGTCAGGGAAGCTGCTCATTTATTGGTTTCAGGCAGAGAAAAAAATGAAAATTTTTTTTGATGACTTAGAAGAATTCTTCCCTGGGACCCCCCAGTCTCAGGAGATGCCTTTGATTCCTATTGTCTGAGAGATTTGAGATTCTCCAACTTGAGCTTCTTTTTTTCCCATTCTAGTCACCTTGAAATGCCCACTTTTAACAGCGACAACCATTCTTTCTTTTCTCCTTCTCAAGTTAGGCTTGTTTCCTTTTATCTAAGCGTCCGTAATACACCTTCTTCCTGGCTGGGTCTCTCTCACTCCCTAATTTATCTAGGTCATTTTCTTCTAACAGACATTAATGCAGTATTACCCTGCAGCTTTTTCTTTGACTCTCTTCTCTCTTTTCTCGCCCTCTTTAAGGATCTCTTATCTCTTGGTTTATCTCTTTACCTCAGTCATGTGAAGGTGGCTTCCATAGGTATTACTTTCATTCAAGATATTCCTCTACATTTCCTTAAATAAAACCTGCTTAATAGAAAATTTCATATGTATATAAGAATAATACCACAAATCTCCACATTCCTATCATCTAGCTTGTCAATATTTTGCCAGTTTGGTTTTACATATACCAGATCCAAGTTCAATTATATTAGGAAGGAATATATCATACACAGACAGTGCTGTGTATTTTCTAATGAGTCACATAATTAGGCACATAATAACTTGTCTTATGTTATTAATGCTAATATTGATCGTTGGGTTCTATTTACACCAAACTGATCTATTCATTGTCAAGTTCACCATCAACCTAATGATTTTGGCACTCTTTGATAATCCTTATTTAAATCCACTATTTCATTAGGGGTTAAAAATCCTTATTATATTATTTTGTCTTTATTTACTTGGAATTTTATAAGAATTTTCCTTGATCAACTGTTTAGTTACCCTGAAATACAGTTCATACAAGAAAGACCACATACATATTTGATTTGTTTCCTTTATTTATGAATTTTCAGAATAATTAGTTGATGCCTTGGCAAACTTCAATACTGATGAGCGAAATTTTTAATTTTGTTTTATTTTCTGAAGGAGTCCATGTCATTACATTCTCATAATTCTTAAAAAATATCTGGTGTCATTCATTTCCTTGTAGTCATTCTTTTTTTTTTTCTTTTGACAGGGTCTTACTCTTGCCCAGGCTGGAGTACGGTGGCATGATCACTGCTCACTGCAGCCTCTATCTCCTGAGCTCAAGCGATCTTCCCACGTCAGTCTCCTGAGTAGCTGGGACTACAGGCATGCGCCACTATGCCGAGGTAAGTTTTGTATGTTGCCCAGGCTGGTCTCGAACTCTTGATATCAAGGGATCCACTCACTTTGCCTCCCAAACTATTGAGATTACAGGTGTGAGCCACTGCAACCAGCCTTGCAGTCATTAATCTTTATGCTGCTCATATTGTTGCAGATTAGGCTGTGGGATCCTCTCTTAAAATGGGCTTTTGTGCCCCTTTGACATGATCCCATTTGTTTGTGCTAGCTTTCTAGCATGACGGTATGTGCTGAACAAATCCTGTATATTTCCTGATCAGACCCGGAAGCAATTTTTATCAAGGAGTCCTGGTTTCCTTGAGAGAGAATTGGTATTTAGAGACCACAATGTGAGCTGTAGGAGTGTTTTTTTCTACTGCATCATTACTTCTGCCTTTTCGATGGAAAGAACTAGAAAATACCCTCCTTCTTTTAAAGAGAATAAAATATGAGTTATACTGATATTTCCAGGTTAAATATAAGATTACATGATTGCTACTCAAATTATTGGATTTGATACTTGAATCTCTTCTCTTATTCTAAAAATCTTGAGTTCTAATAAAATGAATATAATTTTTTTTATTATACTTTAGGTTTTAGGGTACATGTGCACAATGTGCAGGTTTGTTACATATGTATCCATGTGCCGTGTTGGTTTGCTGCACCCATTAACTCGTCATTTAGCATTAGGTATATCTCCTAATGCTGTCCCTCCCTCCTCCCCCCAACCCACAACAGTCCTGGAGTGTGATGTTCTCCTTCCTGTGTCCATGAGTTCTCATTGTTCAATTCCCACCTATGAGTGAGAACATGCGGTGTTTGGTTTTTTGTCCTTGCCATAGTTTACTGAGAATGATGTTTTCCAGTTTCATCCATGTCCCTACAAAGGACATGAACTCATCATTTTTTATGGCTGCATAGTATTCCATGGTGTATATGTGCCATATTTTCTTAATCCAGTCTATCGTTGTTGGACATTTGGGTTGGTTCCAACTCTTTGCTATTGTGAATAGTGCCTCAATAAACATACGTGTGCATGTGTCTTTATAGCAGCATGATTTATAGTCCTTTGGGTATAGACCCAGTAATGGGATGGCTGGGTCAAATGGTATTTCTAGTTCTAGATCTCTGAGGAATCGCCACACTGACTTCCACAATGGCTGAACTAGTTTACAGTCCCACCAACAGTGTAAAAGTGTTCCTATTTCTCCACATCCTCTCCAGCACCTGTTGTTTCCTGACTTTTTAATGATGGCCATTCTAACTGGTGTGAGATGGTATCTCATTGTGGTTTTGATTTGCATTTCTCTGATGGCCAGTGATGATGAGCATTTTTTCATGTGTCTTTTGGCTGCATAAATGTCTTCTTTTGAGAAGTGTCTGTTCATGTCCTTTTGCCCACTTTTTGATGGGGTTGTTTGTTTTTTTCTTGTAAATTTGTTTGAGTTCACTGTAGATTCTGGATATTAGCCCTTTGTCAGATGAGTAGATTGCAAAAATTTTCTCCCATTCTGTAGGTTGCCTGTTCACTCTGATGGTAGTTTCTTTTGCTGTGCAGTAGCTCTTTAGTTTCATTAGATCCCATTTGTCAATTTTGAATTTTGTTGCCATTGCTTTTGGTGTATTAGACATGAAGTCCTTGCCCACACCTATGTCCTGAATGGTATTGCCTAGGCTTTCTTCTAGGGTTTTTATGGTTTTAGGTCTAACATGTAAGTCTTTAATCCATCTTGAATTAATTTTTGTATAAGGTGTAAGGAAGGGATCCAGTTTCAGCTTTCTACATATGGCTAGCCAGTTTTCCCAGCACCATTTATTAAATAAGGAATCCTTTTCCCATTGCTTGTTTTTGTCAGGTTTGTCAAAGATCAGATAGTTGTAGATATGCAGCATTATTTCTGAGGGCTCTGTTCTGTTCCATTGATCTATGTCTCTGTTGTGGTACCAGTACCATGCTGTTTTGGTTACTGTAGCCTTGTAGTATAGTTTGAAGTCAGGTAGTGTGATGCCTCCAGCTTTGTTCTTTTGGCTTAGGATTGACTTGGTGATGCGGGCTCTTTTTTGGTTCCATATGAACTTTAAAGTAGTTTTTTCCAATTCTGTGAGGAAAGTCATTGGTAGCTTGATGGGGATGGCATTGAATCTATAAATTACCTTGAGCAGTATGGCCATTTTCACGATATTGATTCTTCTAACCCATGAGCATGGAATGTTCTTCTGTTTGTTTGTGTCCTCTTTTATTTCATTGAGCAGTGGTTTGTAGTTCTCCCTGAAGAGGTCCTTCACATCCCTTGTAAGTTGGATTCCTAGGTATTTTATTCTCTTTGAAGCAATTGTGAATGGGAGTTCACTCATGATTTGGCTCTCTGTTTGTCTCTGATTGGTGTACAAGAAAATGAATATAATTAATTATTTTCTTTATCATGGAAAGCATCTATAGTGATTTGAAAATAATTTCAAAATTTTGTTAATAAGCCTACAAAATCTTTCAAATTTTATTGCAGTTATTTTGGTTCATGGGATATATTCCATTGGAGATTTGCTGTTAAGGTACTATGTTTTAAAAGCTCATGAAGTAATTTATTTCCCTGTTTGATTGTGCTGTTAAGGTCATATGCAGTAGGTTCATTTTCTTTGGTCTGGTTTTGATTTTTAAAAATCACTTTTAAATTATTATTTAAATTACATAAATTAAAAATGTATATGGCTCCAGTCAAAATTATGTGTATAAATTCAGAAAAGTTTGCTTTCATTCCTGTCTCATCCTCCTTTCATTGGTAAACATATCTTAGCCTTATTCTTTCATTAAATCATTGTGAAAATATTAAAAACTGTGTATGAAAATTTGATTCTCTCTTTTCTTATACAAAAGTTAGAAAACTATTAATGTTATTCTCCACTTGTATTTTTCACTTAACAATATATCCTAGAAATTACCTGCATATAGATGGATTCCTTGTCCCTTTTTACCGTTGCATAGTACTCCCTTGAGTGAACATGAATAACATAGTTAATTTAACAAGATTGTTGTAAGACTGCTATTGCTGGACATTTGGCTGTTTCTGTCTTTTGCTATGATGAACAACACTTTCATGCATAGCTTATATATATAAAATTTTCCCCCACTTAATCTTTGAGATAGAGTCCTAGAAGTGGGATTACTGGGTCAATGGAAAATAAATACACCTGTAATTTGGTTACATTTTATCAAATTTTCCTCCATGTGTTATATAATTTTGCATTCTACCAACAATACATGGCAGTACTTGTTTATCCACAGTTTTATCAATGAGAAGTATGGATTTTTTGCTAAGTTGATCAGTAGAAAGTAGTTTCTTAGCGAGTCAACATTTATATCTGTCCTACCCTGAGTGAGGCTAAATATTGTTTCTATGTTTAAAGGCCAGTTGAATTAATTTTTCTGTAAACTGTCCATTTATATTTTTAATCATACTTCTTGTGTTGCTTTTTAAAAAGAAGTTCTCAATTTTTAAAAGTTCTACATATATTAAATGATATTAGTCTTATCTATAAGTTGCCAAAATATTATATTCAATCTTCTATTTGTCGTGAGACTTTGTTTGTGGTGTCTCTTGTCATTCAAAAGTCTTCATGGTTAGATTGTCAGATTTATTAATATTTTAGCTTGCTCCTGGATTTTTAATTAACTTTATTACTTACCAGTATTGGTTTCATTTTGTTTTACATAGAGATCTCTGATTCCTTTCATTTCTGCATTTCTAATTCAAAATCAATAGGCCAAAAAAAAAATTTCTCCTCTTCCCCTTCTCTCCAGACTCACTTTCTTCTTTTTACTTCCTTATTTCTATTAATAGTTCCACCTGGGCCGGGAGCGGTGGCTCACGCCTGTAATCCCAGGACTTTGGGAGGCCGAGGTGGGCAGATCACGAGGTCAGGAGATCAAGACCATCCTGGCTAACATGGTGAAACCCCGTCTCTACTAAAAAATATAAACAATTAGCTGGGCGTGGTGGCAGGCGCCTGTAGTCCCAGCTATTGGGGAGGCTGAGGCAGGAGAATGGCATGAACCGAGGAGGCAGAGCTTGCAGTGAGCGGAGATCATGCCACTGCACTCCAGCCTGTGCGACAGAGCCAGACTCTGCCTCAAAAAAAAAAAAAAAAGTTCCACCTGATCTTGTCACTTGGGTCTAAAATCTCCAAGTCATTCTAGGTTTCTTGCATGCCTTTTTCATTCTCAAATAGATTTCTTAAAAATCTGTTTGTGATCTTCTCATCAGGTAGAGGAGAATTCCATTCAATATTGTTAAGATTATAGAAAAAAAGCATAAAATGCAGACTGAATTGACATTAGATATTGAGCCTATTTTGGCTTAAAAGTACAATAAATCAAATATAGTATTTACTAGTCAGTGATACCAGTAATATATCCTGGAAGAATATTTTGATTTTCCTTAAGTTTTATAAATTAATTGAGCCAGTAATTATTATACTTCATTCTCTGACTGAGTCTTAGAAAAAAATAAATCAATGAGAAATAACCCTCTTTTTAAAGAACCAGCTTTAGGTAAGATGGACAACTCATGACTCTGCCTGCTTCTAATAAGGAGTTAACTCAGAATGGGGCAACTGAGTAATTATATCTTCTTTGTGCTAAGGCCAAACATCCCTTAGAAAAATGGCTCAACCGTCACCAAATCATAGTTTAGAGAAGTCATCAACATCAAACTGCTTAATAGATACATTATTTTGCAGAAGAACACCAAAGGAACAAGATATCTTACACCAAGAATAAGCGAACACAGGCTTGTTGATTGGTGCTGCTTCTGTATTTTTCTCTTTTTCTTATCGTGTCACTCAATAAATAGGCTTACTTTTTTTTTCTTTACATTTTGAATACTCTGAGGTATGTTTTCTTTATTTCTTTCTTTATTTATTTTTTATTATACTTTAGGTTTTAGGGTACATGTGCACAATGTGCAGGTTTGTTACATATGTATCCATGTGCCATGTTGATTTCCTGCACCCATTAACTCGTCATTTAGCATTAGGTATATCTCCTAATGCTGTCCCTCCCCCCTCCCCCCACCCCACAACAGTCCCCGGAGTGTGACGTTCCCCTTCCTGTGTCCATGAGTTCTCATTGTTCAATTCCCACCTATGAGTGAGAACATGCGGTGTTTGTTTTTTTGTCCTTGCGGTAGTTTACTGAGAATGATGTTTTCCAGTTTCATCCATGTCCCTACAAAGGACACGAACTCATCATTTTTTATGGCTGCATAGTATTCCATGGTGTATATGTGCCACATTTTCTTAATCCAGTCTATTGTTGTTGGACATTTGGGTTGGTTCCAACTCTTTGCTATTGTGAATAGTGCCGCAATAAACATACGTGTGCATGTGTCTTTATAGCAGCATGATTTATAGTCCTTTGGGTATATACCCAGTAATGGGATGGCTGGGTCAAATGGTATTTCTAGTTCTAGATCCCTGAGGAATCGCCACACTGACTTCCACAATGGTTGAACTAGTTTACAGTCCCACCAACAGTGTAAAAGTGTTCAATAGGCTTACTTTAAAAAAGTGTTTGATATTTTGAAGTTAAGTGTGGGATGCCTATGGTCAATTTATATATGCTAATGCTTAATTTCTAAAATAAATCCAGGTGTTCAATGTCATTTGGTAACTTTAGTTTTCAAGGCAAAATAAAGCTTGCAGAGAGCAGATATTAGAATGCTATTAGTGGTTCATGTAGATGATAAAATTTGTTGTCAACAAGACCAGAATTTCACTTTCATGAGTTTTCGAGGTAGTTCACATAGTTCTAGGGTTACTGATACGCTAAAAATTATGAGCAGACTTACCAGTGGGTTATCAAGGAAGTGTTATTTTTTTTTTTCATTTTAAAAGAGTACCTGAAACAGAGTTTTAAATTTTAGTTGAGCATCTTTACTTTTAAAAGAAAACTTTTAACGGTTGTCAGCAGTTGCTGAAAGTGAAGATGGGTTTAAAGAATGGAAAAAAAGAGAATAGTACTGATAAGACTAGATAGCAAACTGCTTAATCACTGATGTTTAGGCATAAAGTTAAAAAATTCTATACTAAAAAATTTGTAATTTAAAGTGGCCATTGATTCAGAAAACTTATAAAATAAAAAGTTTATTTGTGTAATTTCATAAATAATATTAAAAAATAAATACCCAAAAGTACAAGGACATAATGTTAATAAAATTATATAGGCACACTATTGATAGCATTGCTAACTATAGCACTGCCTAGCATTGCCTGACTCTCAATTTCTGTCCATTATTCTACTCCAAATAATTTTGTGCCAGGCAGTGCTGTAGTAATTTGCACATAATTTGGGGTTGACAACAAGTTATATGCATAGAATCAACGTTAGTCCTGGCACTACACTGTGATTGATGAGGACTCAGTGACGCAGTCTTTCCAATTGGCTAGGCTAGTTACAGGGCTTCTTTTAGTTGACTATATTTTTCACTTTGTTTGTGTGTTATTGTATATCAGACATCAGTTCATACACATTATGTAATACAAATAAAACCAGAGTAGGACATTCATGAGTTATATTATTCGAACTTGCGTAACAGAGCTTGTGAAACTTCCCCATGAAGCAAAACAGAGTCTAAAAATAGAACTAAAGCACTTTTGTTCCCACAATTGTTTTTTCATCAATATAGCAAATTAGATACCTTGATGACTCTCCTGACTAAAACAGGTACAATTCTGGATAAAGTGTGTTTTGAAAAGCTTTTTAAGTACACTGATGAAAAGGAAGAAAGACAGAGAGGCAAAAACGAAGTTAAACAGAAATTCTGGGGGCTGAGCAAATGTTAATGCTGGCATTTACTCTGGGGTTATCTGCACTGAGACCTTGAACTTTCCTTTTGAAGACTGTACAAGCAAAGGGGATGGATATGAAGCCTGAAGAGTATATACGATGGAGAACCTGACAGGAGACTCATTTGAAGCTGCGACTCCAGAGAATTACAGTCTTTACCTTAGTAGAGGAAAGCAAGAAGACTTAACTATTTTTACTCTGATGTGAGCTGGAGGAAAAAATAATCCCACCTGAGAATTTATAACTAAATTTATCCTTAATGAAGATACATCATCTTGATTCATTCTATCTATGTGGTCTAAAAAACTTCAAGCAGCAAATTTAGTTTGGTCCATGTTTGAAAGTGACCCCAAGGTAGTGACACAAGCAAATATAAAATCCCTCTGGAGAAACTTAACTTCAACCCAGGCCTCAAAGTATTCTCACTGAAATAATTCTAAGGAAAAAGAATAGGCTCACGGTAGAAAATCCCAAAGCACACAAGGTCCTGTGAGAACAAGTGAGATGAAACATGAAAACAGATCTGCAAGTACTTCTGGTATTATCAGAAATTGAATTGTAAATGAAGTGTGAAATATGGAACTATGGAATATGCCTAAATAAACTGAAAATCTACTTGCCCTTTGGGCAAACAAGAGATTACAAAAAGTAACCTAACACCTTGGAAAAATAATCAAATAGAACTTCTAGAAATCAGAAATGTACAAACAAAATTTAAAATTTTATGGATGAATTAAATAGCAGATTGGATACACTGAAGAGGAACTCAGTGAACTGGAATATAGGTCTGAAAAAATTTGGTATACTGATCCAAAAAGGCAAGATGAAAGAAATGAAGATAGATTAACTCCTATGCTTATGAAGGATAGGAGTGACTCATATATTCTATATATAAATCTATGTAAAAATCTATAATCTATAATATCTCTATCTATCTATATCTATCTATCTATCTATCTATCTATCTATCTATCTATCTATCTATCTATCT